>NC_042615.1:564442556-564750353 GCF_901001135.1 Rhinatrema bivittatum | reverse complement strand
TTGCCAGAAACATTAAAATAGGGCTCTAAAAATCAAAATAGAAAGAAAAACAAAACAAACAGGTAGAGAAAAATAAACATTTTTCTCGGGGCATAAAAACATTTGAATAAGCACATTATGTAACTCTGCCTGGCAAAAAAGGAGAGAGAGGTGTACTGCTGACATTAGACAGAGGTTTCATAGTATGGCTGGTTACTTGGATTTGTTGAGATTGTATTTAATAGGTGTGGAGCCAGAGATTTACAGCAGTTGCATCAACAGGGCTAGGGAAGGATTTTCTTTCTTTGTTTTAACCTACGAGGGGAAGAAGGTGGTTTCAATTGTGAAATTCTTTTCCGCTTCCTTCTAGACAACCATAAAAAAAAAAACGAAAAAAAAAAACCCATCTGTCCCAAACATTCTTATTCTGAAGAACGCCAGGCTTAGTGACTGCTACCCTCTTCCAACCACAGCTCATTACACCTGCAATGCTGGCAAGAGCTCTCTCCATCCACCACTACAGCATGTTCAGCTGTATCACCATTTCTGAGAAAAAAAGAAAAGCGAGCAAATGCTGGAATTCGGTATTCAGAAGGCAGTAGTCTAACAAATAATTTAAATGCATCAGGGTGTTTAATTTTTCCAAAGAAAGATAAAGTAATGCTGGAATACTGTTAATGTCTGCATGCATTCCAGTATAACACAACTGACTGCATAAAATCAAACATTCCTGAACTGGCGCCAAATTTTAAACAGGATGTATTCATATTATGCTGCAAACCCTGGAACTCAATTGCTGAAACCAGTGTGGGTATTTGAACAGCTATAAACATCCTGGTTTTATCAGGCACTGCATCGGAACGCGAGCCAGCGTTCTGCACACAGGATACACTTTAAAGCCCCAGTAGCACACATTGTGTTCAGGTAGTTGTGTTTTGTGGAAGCCAGCATCAGATGCAGACAACTGCAACTCTGATAGTACAGGAGAATCCTGCTCACCTTCCTCCACTATCAACACCACGGGACCCAAAAACTGTCGGCACTGCCAGGAAATAGGAGGAGGCAGATGCATGTTCCTCTCCGTCACATTCCTAATCCAGTAGGACCTGCTGAGGTTGCACTCATTTCACCATCTGCCACAGGGCATTTGGACGCACAACCATAAAGCTTGAAGGGTGGGGAGTTGGTATGAAGGAGGCGGCAGGTCTATTTTGAAGGCTGTATGGATTACTTCAAAACTTAAGATGACATGGAAGGGGGGGACCAGGGTACTGATCTTGTAAGAATCAAAAACGAGGAAATTTAAGGCCTGAAACTGTCTACCGGTAGAGGTTGTGGTGACCAGTACTGTGGCAGATTCTGGACATGCTTGGAACAGATGGAGGGCAGTGTGGGGAGGGCGGTTGAGAGATGATGTGAAAGACATGGAGGAGCGTAAACTGGTATTGGTTTGTGTATGACAATTTGTATGCTTACCTTCCCAAGAGTAGTAGAAAACCAGAGAAGAATCTCAACAGGGCAGAGTGGATGAGACAACAGGTCTTCATCTGCGTTCATTTACTGTGATACTTTGATTTTAAACATAGTATCGGGGGCTTCAGAACGACAAATCGTGCGAGGCATGAATAATGCAAAACCATGTAGCACCGCTACACGGTATTAACATGTCCCTTCTGGAAAAGGCAGTAAAAGATAATCCCACAAGAGCCTAATGCAAAGACAGCAAAAGTGAGGCAGCAAGAGATGGTCCCATATAAAGCGAATGAGGATCTGGTTAACATACTTGGGAACTCTCTAGATCTGGCCTGGAGGCTCTGGAATTCCAAAGAATTGCTGGGTCTTCGAGCAAAAAAATGGGAAGACTGGGTACTGCTGTAGAAGGCGGCCACAGAAGAAAAAAAAAAAAAACAAACCAATTTGCCTGGGTATGCTGCTGGGAGAAGGAGATCAGTCAGGCCCATGTGGCCAAGAGCAGAGTGGGCCCCATGTGCCGAAGCGAAGGAGGTGCCAGGAAAGGACAGACAAGATAACTGCAGGCAGCTCCTGGATCTCCCATCTCAGACTCCCAAGTGGAGATAGGCTCCATTCCATCCCATCCTGGTTCTGCTCTCAAAGCGCTGACTGAAGCTCCTGGGGCTCAGCTCTCCCCTGCTGTTGGTCCAGACTCAAAAGCAACACTGCCGGCTAAATTTTAATCTTCCACTCCAAGTGCTTACTGGCTGGGCTCTGGGTGCCGACCTTTGACTAAAGGATCCCCGCTCTCCAGCCTGAGATTGTGCCACTCATGACATCGCTGCCTAGTGTGCTGAAACTGTTGCTGGTCTGGGCTGGCAGGGGATGAGAAGCAGAGACTCAAAATCCCAGGAACTTAAAGATGAAGAAAGTGCCCCCGTTCCTCCACAGAACGTGTAGATGCATGAACTCTTGGGCAAGGCCTGGCACGTGTAGTCCGTCACTTCCCACCTGTACAGAAGAGCTTCATCTCAGACTTCAGGGATGACAAATGGCATGGCCCGGTGTCCTCCATGTTGAGACACTATAGAACATGTGGTCATTGGCATGATCAGATTATTGTAATCTGCTTTGAATGTTTGTTCTTGTGATGTGTGGACCATAATTTTTTTTTTTTTTTTTTTTTTATAATTTAAAAAGGTTTATTAGGCAAAAGATAAGAACCATAATACCATAAACAATGTAAAAAAAAACTTTATAGCAACGTTGTATAAACAATGCCAAGAAAGTACTGCAATAAAGAAAAAGTTTACAAAACCTGTGTGAACTTTTTCATTTTGACCCCCATCCCTAACTCCCCACCTTCCCATACTAGCACTCGGTGAAAGAAGACAAAGACAAGCCTGCATAAGTGACTAAAGAGGGTATGCATGTTAAAATCAGCAAATAGGGACTGTGCATGGTCTACAAGGGGTGATGCGTATGAAGGATAGATTGAAAATCTATAAATAAAGTATGCATCAGAAATGCCATTAATGCAGCTTGGAAGCTGCCCAGAGAAGACATGCATGGCCCAATTATCACTTCCCTCAGGATTCTCACAGGTTTATCATTCATACCCAGGACCCCAATTTTCAGACAATAAATTTTTAATAAATTCAAATTCACATCACAGAAAAATGACAGCGACTTGCTTTCTCTGTACGGTCTTTTGCAGAGTTACTCAACTGGTGCACTTGTACTATGGGGGAACCTCAGGTGTGCTGTGAAATTTGCACTTCAAGAGAAGCTAGAGGTTGGTCACAGCTGCTGCTGCTGGCAGCACTATCATCTCCCCCCCCCCCCCGCCCCCATGCTATCCCCTCCCATCAGCAGGAGTCATCAGCTAACAGCATGGCTTACCCTCTGCCGCTTCCTCTGAAGTCAGAACTGTGCAGCAACAGTTCCTACTTAAAAGGGAAACAGATAGAGGAAGCAGCAGTGGCAGGGAAGAAGAAGTGCTACATAAGAACATGCCATACTGGGTCAGACCAAGGGTCCATCAAGCCCAGTATCCTGTTTCCAACAGTGGCCAATCCAAGTCACAAGTACCCAAACATTAGATAAACAAGCTAATATTGCTTATTAATTCCAGAGCTTAACTATGTGCTGAATGAAAAAGAATTTTCTTCAATTTGTTTTAAATGAGCTACTTGCTAACTTCATGGTGTGCCACCTGGTCCTATTAACAGAGAGTAAATAACCAATTTATATTAACTTGTTCAAGTCCTTTCGTGATTTTGTAGGCTTCTATCATATCCCCCCTCAGTTGTCTCTTCTCTAAACTGAACAGCCCTAACTTCTTTAGCGTTTCCTTATAGGGCAGCCATTCCATGCCCCTTATTTTATTCGCCCTTCTCTGCACTGTCTCCAGTTCAGCTATATCCTTTATTGAGATCTGGTGACTAGAACTGCACACAGGATTCAAGGTTCGGTCTCACCATAGAGCAAATCAGAGACATTAAGACATCCTCCATTTTATTTGCCATTCCCTTCCTAAGATAGAACCTAACATTGTTTAGCTACAGCAAGGGTTAATTTTTCCTTATATGCATCACTTTGCACTTGTCCACATTCATTTTCATCTGCTATTTGGAAGCCCAATCTTCCGGTCTTGCAAGGTCCTCCTGCAATTCATCACAATCTGTTTGAGATTTAATTACTCTGCATAACTTTGTGCCATCCGTGAATTTGATCACCTCACTCGTCGTACCCCTTTCCAGATAATTTACAAATATATTAAAAGGAACAGGTCCAAGTACAGGTCCTTGAGGCACTCCACTGTTTACTTTTTTCCCCCACTGTGA
Source organism: Rhinatrema bivittatum (assembly GCF_901001135.1). Lineage (NCBI taxonomy): Eukaryota > Metazoa > Chordata > Amphibia > Gymnophiona > Rhinatrematidae > Rhinatrema > Rhinatrema bivittatum. The sequence continues at coordinate 564,746,076 of NC_042615.1, read as the reverse complement.
AAACTGACCATTTAATCCAACTCTGTTTCCTGTCTTTTAACCAGCTTGCAATCCACAAAAGGACATCACCTCCTATCCTATGACTTTAGTTTTCTTAGAAACCTCTCATGCAGGACTTTGTCAAATGCCTTCTGAAAATCCAAATACACCACATCTATCAGTTCACCTTTGTCCACATGTTTATTTACCCCTTCAAAAAAATGTAGGAGATTTGTGAGGCAAGACTTCCCTTGGGTAAATCCATGTTGATTGTATCCCAAGCCATGTCTGTCTAAATGTTTTGTGATTTTGTTCTTTATAACATTTTCCACGATTTTTCCCGGCCCTGAAGTCAGACTCACTAGTTTATAGTTTCCTGGATCCCTTTTTAAATATAGGGGTTACAAGGGCCATCTTCCAGTCTTCAGGTACATCAAATGATTTTAATGATATATTACAAGTTAATTGAAATAGGTCTGAAATTTCATTTTTTAATTCTTTCAGAACTCTAGGGTGTATACCATCCGGTCCAGGAGTTTTACTACTCTTCAGTTTGTCAGTCAGGCCTACCACGTCTTTCAGGTTCACCGTGATTTGGTTCAGTTGATCTGAATCATCGCCCATGAAAACCTTCTCCGGAATGGGTACCGCCAACATCCTCTTCAGTAAACACAGACGCAAAGAAATCATTTAATCTTTCCGCGATGACCTTATCTTCTTTAAGTGCCCCTTTAACCCCTCGATTATCCAACGGTCCAACTGACTCCCTCACAGGCTTTCTGCTTCGGATATATTTAAAAAAGCTTTTACTGTGAGCTTTTGCCTCTACGGCCAGCTACTTTTCAAATGCTCTCTTAGCCTGTCTTATCAATTTCTTACATTTAACTTTGCCAACGCTTATGCATTATCCTATTTTCTTCTGTTGGATCCTTCTTCCAATTTTTGAATGAAGATCTTTTGGCTAAAATAGCTTCTTTCACCTACCCTCTTAACCATGCCAGTAATAGTTTTGGTTATTCTCCTTCCACCAGGTCTTTGAGATGCCAATTGTGTCTCTCATCATTTACTGCTATACACTCTTAACTCTCCCATCTTACTTTTTAGACTTCTGGAATTGACATACAGAAAACTAAATAAAGAAACACTATAATAATCATAATGGAAAGCACCTTAAGCATAAAGTCAGACAATAAAACATTATGACTTAGAAAATAAAATCACTCTTCACCCATTTTTTTTCTAATGAGTTCTATAACATTTGACTAGAAATAAAAAACACATACGGTTTCTTGTACCCTGCAATTTAGAAAGTTAAAATTAAGGAACCAATCAAGTTTTGAGTATCCGAGCACAATTGTCAAGTTGCTATAAGGAATAACCACTGTTGAAAGATCATTAGCTACATCTGCATAAACAGCTTTAGGCATGAAAGACAAATACTTTAAACTTGATTCTTTCTTTAACTGGTAACCAATGTAGACTGAAGCAGTGGAGTGACTATCACAATATCCTGAACTATTATTCTGACTACACTATTTTGTCCCAATTGTAGAACTCTTAGTAACCTAAATAAAGGGAATTAAATAATCTAATCTGGAACACATCAGAGCTTGTAGAACTGAACGAAAAATCGCTCATTGACAAAATTTGAAAGGCCTCATCTTTAATTTAAAAAAAACAAAACAAAAAAAACTGCTTTTGCAACTTTTTAAATTTAATATTGTAAAGCGAGCTGCAAGTCAACGAAGAGCCACAAATTTTGTGCTTCCTTAACTATAAGGATCTTTATATTCTCAAACTAATTCTGTTGTATTATCAGGTGGCCCATCCCCACCTATCCAGAAAACCATTCCCCCCCCAATTTAACACTAGTCTATTTGAAATCATCCAATTACTTTACAGGCTAAAACAAAGAAAAAAAATCCACTGGAATATTACTGTCACCATTACAAAGAATTAAACATTGTATGCCAGTGTAAATATAAAATGTAACCTTTGATGACTGCGACAAGTTTGCCAAAGGTAACAAATATTAAACACTGCAAAGAGCACCGATCCCTATGGCTCCTCAGTCTTTAGTACCCTCCTAGAGGAATAATTTTCTCCTACTTTCACCTGCTGCCATCTACCAGTTAAATATAATCTAAACCAATTGATCCTATCCCTGCCACTTGCGAATGCATCAGGATTTCAAGAGTGACTGTATCAAAAGCAGTTACCACATCCAGGTGGATTAACGACCCTGCTGTCCTTTTGAAATACAAACTGTCCATTAATGACAGTTAATTCTGTACCATATGCCTTTCTGAAAACTGTTGAAGATCCAGAACATAATATTCATTCAACTGAACTAGCACCCACTTTTCAAATATCGTAGCTAAAGTTGATAGATTAGAAGAAGTTGGGCGATAGTTAGAAACAGATACAGGCAATGCATTTTTTTTTTTAAATCAGCCAAATTACAGCTTGCTTCAACGAATCAGGCATGCATCACGCTCACTAATTTCCCATACACACCTATCCAAGACATTGATCATTACAAACAATTAAAAAAATAAAAATAAAAAAACCCAGACACTGATCCATGGAAAATTACATTTTAAATTAATGATCAATTCTGTGATTCCTGTTAAGGTAATCAGAGTAAAATTCTGACAACCAAATCTTTCCTGCTCCCTGCAGATACTTTTTCATTTAAATCAGCAGTTGATAACCTAGACTGCGCGCACTATTTTTTTTTGTCAAATTCTGCAGTACTCTTAGTCTGGTAAATACACTAGTCTCTTTTTAGGAGCTTCTGATAACATTTTTCACATTATAAAAACATCTCTCTCTGATTTACTAAGGCTTTTCTCCCATTCTGTGTGTAAGGGAAAAATGCTTGGTAAATGAGCCCTTAGTTGGTTAGGTACAGAATTAATCTGTTGGGCATAATGAGGTTTGTTTTTTTTTATGCTCAGCAAACTCTCCCTTGTAACTCTTCATGCAAAGCACATGTGTCTCCATCACCTCTGGCACCACGTTCTCTCTAATTTGCATAATTCACATTTCTTTATAACCAAGGAGCCTTCTCTTTACTTGCTCTTACCCAAATATTTTCCACAGCAGCAATCTCATCGTGTGTTTTACTCAAGGATTTATCCCATTCCTTGACCAGACTGTCAACCTGCTATCCTTTGTCAGTAACACGCTCTACTGCTACCTGTCAAACTGTTGACAGATCAGGAACAAACTCTGATCTAACAGTTTGTTTTCACACTCCTCTTACTTAGCTATACACACATCTATAAATCACTAAAGTAAATATAATAAAAAGGACCAAAGACACATCATGTATCCTATTAGGAGTAATAAAATTATTCTGAACCAATGTTTCGGAGCAATACAAGAGATCTAAAATACGCTCATCCAGATGAGTAGGTGCCTCAATTAACTGAGTCATTCCAACAGTCACCATTACATCCACAAAAGATCACACATGCTGGCCTCTAACCAGTAGATTAAAGTAATCTAAAATAGTTAGATTAGGAATACTAAATTAAAGATTCAATAACATTTCAGCAAGTTGTAATATAATCAGCTGACATCTTGGGGTGGGGTTGATACAGAAGACAGAATCCATATAGCCAGTTGTAGTTAGCACACCCTCAACACCCCTAATCAACTTATATGCAGGCCTTCTGAACTGCAAACGAATTAAAAATAATGAATACCCCCCTTCTTCCTTTTCACCATCCCACCCTTGATTGTCCCTCAACTTTAACCTAGAGGGCACATGTCATTTAGCAAAAGTGTCTGTGCCATGATTCAGTTAAAACCAAAATATCCAACTTGTTTCCTTCGTTTCCCTTAACATTATCCCCTTATTTCTCACACATCAAGCATTTGCATAACCCAGCTTCAACATGCTGTTACAAGACATTCAGAGGACACAAAAATACGTGAAGTAGTTAAAACACAAGTAGATTGATAAACTACAGGATGACCTTGCCAGACTGGGGAACTGAGGGTCTAAAATGACAGATGAATTTGAAAAACGCTGACAAGTGTAAAATGATGCACATAGGAAAATACAATCCCAGGTACAGGTACATAATGTTGGGTTCTCTGTTAGGAGTAACCATCCAAGAAAGGAAATATGAGTCACTGTGAACGCCTTGAAATCCTTATCTCAGTGTACAGCAGCAGTCAAAAAAAGCAAATAGAACGTTAGAATGGATCGGAGAATATCCTGCTTCTGTATAGATCTATGGTGTGACCACACCTCGAGTACTGTGTGTAGCTCTGGTCATCCCATCTCAAAACAGGTATAGGAAAAGCACAGAGAAGGGCAGGGAAAATGATAAAGGGGATGGAATGGCTCTTAAGGATAAAAAGAGGTTAGGGTCCTTCAGCTTGGAAAAGAGAAAAGAGATGTGATAGAAGTTTATAAAAATATGAGTGGACTGTAACAAGAACAGTTATTTGCCCTTCCAAGTAGCACTAGGACTACTGGAAACTCCATGAAACTAGTAGATTTAACACAAATTGGAGAAAGTAATTTTTCACTCGGCACATAATCAAGTTGTGGATTTAGCTGCCAGAGAAAGAATGTGGTCAAGGCATATAGAACAGTGATGGCCAACCTTTTGCGCTCAGTGTGTCAAAATTCATAAAAAAAAAACAACCTAGCATAACTGGGGTGGTGTGTCACTTCTAGAAAAATCCATAATTGTGATATTTGTAGCTCTAATATTAATAACAAAAAGTTATAATTTTAATATATGTTCTGTATTTATTAATAAAGCAAAAACAAATAATTCTTTACCTTACCTGCTTAGTGACTTTTTTGTTGCCGAGTTTCATTGGCTAAATTTTCAATTAAAACACTCTCTCCCCCTCCACCCCACACACACACAAACTCTTACTCCCCTGGATTTTCTCACACACACTCATGCTCTCGCACTCACTGGGCTCCCTCACATACACACACACCCAGGCAGGCTCCCATTAATTTTCACACCACTCCCTCCCCATCCCCCAGGCATGCACACATTCATTCTCACACACACAGACCCCCAGGCAGGCACCCATGCATTCACACACATACACCCCCAGGCAGAGTCCCATTCATACACATGCACACACTAAAGACAGACCCCCCTCTTTTGCCAGCAACCTTGGAGCCTCTCTCATTCCTCTGCTGCCACTGTCACTGCTGCCATGTGGCTATTGGGGAGGCGCCGATTGCTGCTACTGACACTGAAGCCCATTCTGCTGCCTCCTCTGTGCAGGCCCTGTGGGCTTCCACTTCCTCCATGCTGATCTCATACATTGTGAGATCTGCATAGAGAAAGTGCTATTCTTGCACATTCCCAAAGATTACATGTGCCAATCACTAAAAAGTAATTTATTTTGTTTTTTACCTTTGCTGTCTGATCTTCGTTTTCTAATTGGTTGGTCACAGGCTTTTTTTCCCCCACCTTCCCTTTCTTTTTTTTTGCCAATTCCTTTTATATTGTCTTTTTTTCTGTTTCTTTTCTCTCCATCTTCTTCCCTCAAACACACAGGTTCTCATTCTCACATGCATTTCTCTCTCTCACAAACAGGCTCTCACTGTCACATGCTGTGTCTCATACAATCATTCATACACTCAGTCACACGCTCTCACTGTCACACGCTCTCACTGTCACACACACAGAGGCTCTCACATGCTGTCTCTGCAAACATTCAGATCCTCACTCCCACAATCTCTCAACTCATCTCATACACACACCCTCTACAGACCCTCAGCCTCTCTCTCACCTCTGGGCCTCCTCTTCGCGGGTCGCCGCAGGATGGACTCTGCGGTGGCCCTGCTACCGGGCCTCTTCTTCTTCTCGGGCCGCTGCGACTTGAGATTCGCGGTGGCCCGTAAATGCAAGTGCTGCTCCACTTCTGCACGCACTGATGCTTCCCCTCCTTCCTGCCCACGCGGCTCCGGCAACGTTTACTTCCGGGGACGCACAGGCAGGAAGGAGGAGGAGCATCAGCGCGTTTAAACGCGATCTTTTTCTTGGCCTTGCCAATCTGCCTGTTGCTGCGCCCGGGGGCATTGGGGGGATAATAAAAAACTAGTTTTAAAGGGTCAGCGCAGCCGATAAAAAAAAAAAAAAAAAAATTCCTGATAGTCCACAAAACGCTGCGCGTGTCAGCAAAAAGTCTCGGCGTGTCATAGGTTAGCCATCACTGATATAGAACAAGGAATTTAGATAAGTTGCTGAAAGAAAATGTCCATAAACAAGTATTAGACATGAGGACTGAGCGACAAAACATCTACTCTTTGGGATCTGCCAGATATTTCTTCTAAAAAAAATAAATAAAAAAAATAAAAAATTATATTCTGCTCATACCCACAGTCCATGGCTACTGACCCAAAATAGTAACTGTCCGAGACATGATGCTGGACTGGATGGACCTTTATAGTCTGGTCCAGCATGCCACATTTTATATTCTGATGTAACACGTCAATAAAAGTTAAAATAATCAAACACTTCAGAACTCAGATTAAAAAAAGTTTTGGGTTTTTATTTCAATTGTTAACTTATTTCTATATATATCTAAACATGAATACAAAAGCATGTCCTCTACTTCATACGTAAGTCGAATGTACAGTGCTGAGACGCTGTTGCTCATAAGGATATTTAGAACTTTGCAACAAAACATTGATGATGCGGCAAAAAAATGGTAATGACTATTAGCCGTGAGAACCAAGTAGAACCCAGCAAGGGAAGCAGCATACTGAATGGAAAGGATGCTCACCTTTTCATTCCGGGCGCTCCGCAGCTGAGAGTTATGCAAGGAGTGGATTTGGTCTATCTCCTCTTTCTGCTTTTCCAGTTTTTCCTCAAATTCATTCTTCTTGATTTCAACAGCGCCTCTTTCTGCAGCTGCTCGGCGCATTCTCCCCTCTAGCTGTGTGACACGATGCTGGGGAAAGGCGAGCAAAGAGTTCAGAGGTAAAGCACTGAGGAGCCTCAATGCAGACCTAAGATCAACAGCTGCCAGCCACAGGAGTGGCAGTAGGTTGCTGCCAGAACAAGTCAGACACCATGAGGTAAAAAACCATCTAAAATGAAGGCAACAGAAAATTGCTAGTAAAGCCCGAAGAGAAGTAGATGTCAGAAAAATAGAAGTCTAATCATTTAAAAAAACAAAAACAAAAAACAAACAACCCCACAGTAAGATTTATTAAAAAAAAAACAAACAAAAAAAAAAAACACACAAATAGCATTTCGCCATTCTAGTAAAGTCATTCTCAAAAATGGATGCAGTCCTTTTTTGGCTCTTAGCTATACTCAGTTTTACACACGACTCGTGCCAAGAAAATTAGAAATCACGAAAAACAGCAGCGTCAACAGAATGAATGCGCTTTATGAAAATTATACAGTTCAGGCATTCATGAAAAATATATTTCTTGTTTAGAGTGATATCTCAAGGCATGATATAAAAGACCATCATAACACCTGGAATGCTGGAGCAGGTAAATAAGCTTCGAGACAATCGGGTCACATATAATCAATCTACAGTCCAATCTTAAGTTTTGTGCTATGTAAATAAAAGCAATAACTTCCCTTGTAACCAAGTGCTTAGATTACACCAACTTCAAAGAAAAACCCAAACAAGCTCTGCATCAGGGGTTCAAAAAAAAGCCACGATGTCCCACATTTAATGGCATCCATAAACTTTCATTAAGGTGCATTAGCATAGCGTATGTGCATTTTTGACCCCCTGATGCAGAGCTTGTCTTGTCTCAAAACATAACATTTATGTCAGGTTTTTTTTCTTTGATGTTGGCGTAATCCAAGCACTCAGTTACAAGGACCATTATTGCTTTTATTTGTATAGCAGAAAATTAAAAAAAAAAAATGGACTGTAGATCGGATTATGTGTGACCCAATTGATGTCTGGAAGCTTATTTACCTGCTCCAACATTCCGGATGTTATGATGGTCTACAGTGGTTCTCAACCTTTTTCCCATCGTGACATACCTGACAGACCAAGTTCACATGTGTGAAACACTGCTCACTACAATTTATGGCAGAAATAAAAAATAAAGGTCCAGTATTATTTTTGTTAAGAATGACAAGGAAAAGATACATATTCTGTCTGAACAGAAATTGCATAAACGGTAAACATCCCAGGCAACACTGAAAATATTACACCAGGCCTTAAGACACCAATACATCTCCTATTAGGAAAATGGACCAAGTCAGGCTGCTATAGAGCCCTACTCAGAAACTACGCGCCAGCAGAAAACCTCACCTGAAATCACATGTGCTGACCCTCACCTAACAAAGAATAAAGAGACCAAAACGCATAACTAGAAGCATGCAGACAAAAACTGAATTGGAAACCGCAACAAGCCAGAGTCTCTGTATGCAGTGCAACAAAGGAAAAAAAGAAACATCACCCACCCTTATAAAACAAATAAAGAAATATAAAGTCAGTAGCAATAAAACCATACTAACAAAAAGAACAGATTTCAAAACAGCGGATGAATGGAATATCCAATAATTAAAAACTCATATCAAAAATTTCTAGATACCAATAAAATATTTCAAAATAGCAGACACAAAGACCCAGTAATGAAAAATAAGGATACAAAAAATGTTTTGCTCTGTATACCTGGAAATGTTTGATATCCAGGTGCCCTGAGATTGTTTTGAATTAGCAGGAGGGGTGGTCTACTTGGAACTTTCTCCTCTCTTTCTATCACAATCGCTCACATATACACATGATTTTTCTCTCTCACTTATATAGGCTCTTAATTACACATTTACACACATGATGTCTATCTTTTCAGGCTTACACACACAGGTTCTCAATCACACACAGACTCTCATTCACATGCTTACAAACATGCTCTCAATCACATGCTCTCATCTAAACCAGCTCTCAGTCACACACATACTCTTTCACATGTACAGGCTCTCATTCACATACATGCTATCTCACTCACACACACAGGATCTCAAACACACATGCTTGCTCATTCACTCTCTCCCTCCCTTGAACTAGCGGCAGCAGCAGCCTCCTCCACTTCTAACCCTAAAGGCAGCAGCAACCTACTTTAATTTTCAGCCCTTGTGGAGCAAGGAGTCCCATCGGCCGCAGGGGTTGACGACGTTCTTCGTTTTTCTCTGAGCCGCACTGCTCATTCCTCAGGCCGCGCCTCTCCTTTTCTTCGGGCCGACGCTGCCCGCACTAGCGGGGTCTTTTCTTCCTGCGCACGCACCTGCTGCTCACCACCTCCTCTTTCGGGCTGCGGGGGGGGGGGGGAGAGCATGCCGGTGCCACAGACTCCAGTTCTCCTGCTGCGTTCCGCCCGGGCTTTCAGAATTTTAAGCCCGGGTGGAGGACCTATCTTGCACAGGTATGGGGAGCAGCTGGGTCAGCAGGGGACCAGGAAGTGTGGAGACACACCAGTTGAGAACCACTGGTCTATTATATCATGCCTTGAGATATCACTCTAAACAAGAAATATATATTTTTCATGAATGCTTGAACTGTGTTAATTTCCAAGAAAATTAGAGACAGAACAAGAATTCCTCTTGTGCCAAATTTCTCTCCTTTGTACTGTAATGAAAAGTCTACATAGTTTTATATTCTGCTACCTCCAATCAATTGTTTGGAGCAGATCACATTATCTTCATTTGCAAAATTAAACACAAAGTTCACACATTCAACCATTACAGGATAAATACTTCTAAAAAAAACAATAAAAATAAATAAAATCAGCAGACTCATCACTACTGAAATGCCTAAATGAAATAAAGTGTCTTGAGCTTTTTACTAAAAAAAATAAAAGAAAAAATCCAGCTCCTTAATGCCATCTTTTTTCTAAGCTCAACTGGAAGTACATTCCAGACTGACATGATCCACCTGCAGATTCTGATCAACCTTAGCTCTCGGGCTGAGTTTTATTTAATCCTTTTATTCAAAAACTGCAAAATATAAGACTAAAGAAGTTCATAAATGATTCCCATAATCTTAAATTGAATTCTCTACTGTACTGGAATTACCAGTGGTGTTCTTGCAGCTTTGGCCAACCTTGCTCCCTGATGTTAATACCTGTAAGTAATCTTGCAGCTGCATTTTGTACAGATTGAAGGATTTCTATCAAGTGTTTTGATAATCAACATAAAGATCATTAAAATCAAGGTGTCTAATGACTAAGGCCTATCAAACTGTTCTGAAATCGTATGTAGCTATTTTAAATTTTAAACACCTCAGGATTTTTAATTTAAAGAAGGCCACCCTGGCTGTATTTTTAATTTACACTTTTCAATTCTAATTTGAGGCTAAAATAACCCCCAGAATTCTGGCCTCAAATGTAATGAGCTACGAATCATTAAACAGTACTAGTTATATTCCCAAATCCTTTAAATCAGTCTTTTGAACATTTAAAGCCAACTTATTCTGGTATAACCAGATGTTGATAAAATGAAGGCAAGTTTGATAATGAAGGACAGGAAGCATACCTAAATGACAAGGGATAAAAGAATTGAGTATAGAACATAAGAAATTGCCATGCTGGGTCAGACTAAGGGTCCATCAAGCCCAGCATCCTGTTTCCAACAGAGGCCAAACCAGGCCACAAGAACCTGGCAATTACCCAAACACTAATAAGATCCCATACTACTGATGCAAGTAATAGCAGTGGCTATTTCCTAAGTCAACTTGATTAATAGCAGTTAATGGACTTCTCCAAGAACTTATCCAAACCTTTTTTTGAGCCCAGCTACACTAACTGCACTAACCACATCCTCTGGCAACAAATTCCAGAGCTTTACTGTGCATTGAGTAAAACACGAATTTTCTCCGATTAGTCTTAAATGTGCTACTTACTAACTTCATGGCATGCCCCCTGGTCCTTCTATTATTCGAAAGTGTAAATAACCGAGTAACATCTACTCGTTCAAGACCTCTCATGATCTTAAAGACCTCTATCATATCCCCCCTCAGCCATCTCTTCTCCAAGCTGAACAGCCCTAACCTCTTCAGCCTTTCCTCAAAAGGAGAGCTGTTCCATCCCCCTTTATAGTCTACATAAATGAAGTGTTACACCTCATGAGGCCAACAATTCACTAAAAGACTGAAGGTAAATATTAAATACTACAAAGCAGATCCCTGCAGAACTCGAGGCTTGTGCCTTCTAAGAATAGCACCTGTCTCCTATTGGAACCTGTTGCTTTCTGTCCTTTAAAAAAAAAAAAAGATAGAAACCATCTTAAGTACTACTCCCCCAGCACACACAGGTGCAGAAACCACAGCAATGATTAACCATGTCAAAGGCTACGAATATATTCAATTTGACAACTATACTATATTAATATTCCCCACCATTAAGTCTACAGTACAATATAATCCAATAGAGAGCTGAATAGAGCTTCTGTTCCATCTGCTTTTCTGAAGTCATACTATTGGCCATCTAAAAAACATTCTGACCTTCCATAAACTAACTGGATTGCAACATATTTCAAACACACTTTTCCTAAGAAAGGAAGATTTGAAACCAGTTCCACCAGAAATGCTGGATTTGTCTAATTGTTGCTATTTTTAATGCAATTACAACATATCCCTCATTCAAAGATTTGTCTATTAGTTGGTCGGGGTGTCCAGAAGTCATGTCCTTTAAACCTTCCATAATTTCAAGAGATCAAAAAGGTCCAACATGTGGATTTCAACTGAGAAATTACCAATTGCATATCTCCCTAAATTCAGACTGAACGGAAGGTGGATCCAGATCCATTGGTAGTTGTCTAATATGCATGTCACCAAACCCTACACCAAAAAAAAAAAAAAAAAAAGTGTACCTGATTCACTAAGGGTTCTCTCAAACATACAAAATGGGAGAAATGCCTTAATGAATCTAGCCCTTAGCCTGGAGGTCAAAACCTTTTCCTCAAAAAGGCAACTTTTTCACAGTCTACGGGGACTCACTTATTTCTGGCTTAGAGACAAACATTTTTTTTTACAGTTTAAAACTCCTCTCATGGCCGATTAACAGACCTTAGAATCCTAGAAATAGTCATACAATGAACTCAACCCCTTTATTTTACACAACCTCAAATTCCTCTGTGTATGGTGTGGCATTTTAGAAATGTGGCAAGCAGTTTCCTCCCACTTTTCGGCCTCCAGCTCACTCAGAACCAGGATAGGTTTCTGGTACCATAAGCCTTCTGTGCCACCTGTATTTTTACTTTATCTTATCCTATGTTATGAAATGTGTTTATGATCATGCAAGTTTGCATCATGTTATCTAGTTTATGTTTTGATTTTGCTGTCATTATGTCTAACATTGTGATTTAATTATTATGCCTTTATATCTTAATGGTGATTTACCTGTATGCCATCTTGAAAATATATGAACAGGTGGAAAACAAATTGAACAAATAAAAATAGGGGAGGGGAAAAAAATCTATGTAGTTTAGCATCCCTTGCCCCCACTGTACCTAGTCAGAGCCTCTTAAAAACTAATACATTTGCAAGAAAGTTACAAACCAACTGGATTAGATTGATCCATACTAGCTATAATGGTACAAATGACATTACGCTATATGAACCAATCAACTCCCATTCCTTTTCCGGTAATATGACTGTTCGCATGGATTTACTAACTCCTAACTCTTTAAGAGAATATATTTTGGAACCACCCCAAGAAAGATTAAAGTACAATTGGGATTTATCCAAGAAACTCATCTGTCAAAAATAGAACACCTAAAATTGGTAGGATGGGTGTATGGGAGACCAGAAGACAGGTGTATAGCTATTCTGCTTACTATATACACAACGTATTCCATTTGCTAACAAGGAAATAATTTGGATGGGAGATTTAGCCTGAGAGGTACAACAGAACAGAGGTAACATTGAATATGCATGCCTCAACCAAAACTCAAAAATCTCTCCCTCAAAGTATCTTTGACTTAATATATGGAATCAAAACTCCATAGCTTATTGGTGCAAATTCATACCACTGATTGGTAAAGCTGACAGGACTAGTGCTAAATCAGACTAGAGAGAAAAAAACTTCCTTAAAATTTTTCTCAATTCAACAATTTTTCTATTATGTAACAAATATTTAAAAAAAAAAAATGCAACAGTACTTGCATCCAAAACATATTTTCCACATTTTAGAAACAAAAATCAATACAAAAGAAACTCAAAAACAAACAAAAAAAAATAGTATATACAACTCACTGAATAATTTAACCATCTCTTGCGTAACATAGTAATATAGTAATGACGGCTGGAAAAAGCACAGTCTGCCCAGCAAGTTTCTTATGGGAGTAACTGTTGCTCCATGCAATTTACCCCATGTTTCTGTTAAGGGTAGTAATATTAAAAATCAAAACCAAGCAATTGTCAACCCATTACAAAATTACTGCTAGCAACATTTTTACAGGGTGAGTAGCCTTCCTGATAATTCATACAATGCTACTGCTTGAGCGTGCTTTGCTTTTGGAATTGTCCGTAGAAGCAGTCCTGCGCTTTTTCCTAATGTCTGCGTATCAGTACCCTGGAATGTAAAGGTCAAGGCCCAGCATTGGTTGTCATCTGAATCAAATTCCCTTTTTCATCTCCTTCCCCCCTCCCCTGCTGAAGCGGAGAGTGACGCTGCAGTTGCGTCAAAATCACATAATCTGATTGGTTAAGGGTAGTAATCCCCATGCCTTTTCTTAGGGGTAGCAGCCATGGGATACATCCCATGCACCCTTTTCTAAATTTCCAAACTCTAGCCTTTAAGGATCTACAGTGTTTATCCCATAGCTTTTTGAATTTGGTTTAGTGTTTTCACCTTCACCACCTCTTCCGGAAGGGCATTCCAGGCATTCACCACCCTCTCCATGAAGAAATATTTCCTGACATTGGTTCTGAGTTGTCCCCCCATAAGTTTCATATCATGATCCCTAGTTCTACTGCTTGCTTTCCTCCAGAAAAGGTTCGAGGAGTATGCATCATTGAAACCATTCATGTACCTGAAGATCCTCATCATATCTCCCCTGCACCCTCTCTTCCAGGTTATTCATTTTCAGATCCTTCCGCCTCCTCATAAGTCTTCAGATACAGACTCCACACACCATTTTGGTTGCCCTTCTCTGGACCACCTCCATCCTGTCTCTATCCTTTTTGAGATATGATCTCCAGAACCGAACACTGTACTCCAGGTGAGGCCTCACCAAGGACCCGTACAAGGGTATTATTTCCTTTTTCTTACAAGTTATTCCTCTCTATGTAGCCCAGTATTCTTCTGGCTTTAGCTATCGCCTTATCAAATCACCTCACTGCCTTCAGATCATCAGATACCATTATCACAGCCTGCAAAATTGAGCGTCAGCTGTCAAACCCGCTGACAGCCGCCGCTCCTGTCCAAAAAGAAGCGCTAGGGACGCTAGAGTTTGCATGATTTTGAGCTTTTCAGCAGTATTAAGATTATACAAAGTTCTCCATTTCTTTAAGGACCCATCCATTTTACTTTTTCTATCGCCCACTTATTAGAAAAGGTCCCACCCAATTCTAAATCTTAGCCTCTAATATCATAGCTTATGACTTGTCGAAATAATTTTTTATCCCCACAAAAATTTGAAATTTTACAGAGAGCTTTTGAATTTTAGCAACATCGTTTTTAGGGTTACCCATGAAGAGCAAAATGTCAGTGAAAAGGGAAATCCTTAACTGAAGCTTGCCAATTTGTATTCCCTCATACCCTTGAAGAGTTCTTATTTTGGTAGCCAATGGTGCAATAGCTAGTACAAAGAGAAGAGGGGGATAGAGGACATCCCTGATGTACCCACGACCTAGGGGAAAACCTCCCGTATTACCATTTATTAGGATACGAGCAGTTGAGTTACTATGAAAGTAGTTTCAACTATCGCAGCACATTCCCTTGAAAACCATAATTCTGAAGTGCCTAGAACATTAGCTCAAAGAAACAGAATCAAAAGCCTTCCTGCCAATCTAGGCTAATGGATCATAACTTCATGATTTCATTCCCGATTCAAGGCAGCTATAAGTTGTCGCACATTTTTAACCCCAAGTCTTCCCTGCACAAAACCAGTTTGATACGGATGGACAAGTTTCAGCAGTACACTAATTTATCCTATTTGCTAATATGGCAGCTAAAATCTTAAGATCCAGGTTGTTCAATAAAATGGGACGATAGGAGCTAGTCTCCTGCGGATTCTTTATCTTTCTTTAGCAAAACTATTATGACAGATTGATATAGTTCCGGGAAGATTTTATTTTGGTGCAACATCCCATATAAAAATTAGCCAAAAAGTGTAAGCAGCAAAAACTTTAGGATTTTGTAATATTCCGGCCCAAAGCCATTCAGACCTGGAACACCTCAGACTCTGAAATAGCTTGGTTGAGATAATCCTGTTCTGTTTCTCCAACCTGTGGAGAACAGTAACACTGAAAAATATCTCCCACTGGTTTTCATCTAAACTTAGAGTACTGTACAGATTTTTGTATTATTTCATAAAGCACTCACTATTTTATCCAGGTCACTATGTAAGTGCCCCTGCCTGTCCTTAATCTGTATAATAGTCTATTTTTGTTTAATTTTCACTAAATTTGCCATCATCTTACTGGCCTTGTTTCCATACTTATAAAGCTTATACTGGAAAAATCACAAAGATTTCACCGCTTGTTGTGCAAAACATTATTTAGCAAAGTCTTAATGTGTAGCATTTGCTGTTTACTCTGATCAGACATTTTATGGCTAAATTGCCACTCATTCTGAGCCTTCCTGATCCAATTTTGTTTAGCAGTATAAGCTATAATTAGACACCTCATAACTGACTTCCCAGCTTCCCACAGTAAAATCAGAGAGGTCTGAGGAAGATCATTATGAGATATATATGATTTCCAACCTTCTTGTAGGTATTTATGGAAATTCGCATCCAGATCTAGGCTCAATCTCCAGTTGTGTCCCCTAGTAACAGGGTCTCCCAGTTTCAACCCTGCACATACTGGAGCATGATCCAAAATGGAGAAAGTCTATTCTTTGCATCCCGGACTTTATGAAACAGGTTTTGGGCAACTAAAACAGTCCAACCTGAAGTAAATATGGGGATTAGAACAAAACATATAATCAATTGGACTGCAAGCTGGTTAAAAGACAGGAAACAGAGTAGGATTAAATGGTCAGTTTTCACAGTAGAAAAAATTAAATAGTGGAGTGCCTCAGGGATCTGTACTTGGACTGGTGCTTTTTAATATATTTATAAATTATCTGGAAAGGGGTACGACGAGTGAGGTGATCAAATTTGTAGATGACACAACATTATGCAGAGTAGTTAAATCTCAAGCAGATTGTGATGAAGTGCAGGAGGACCTTGCAAGACTGGAAGATTAGGCTTCCAAATGGCAGATGAAATTTAACGTGGACAAGTGCAACGGGATGCATATAGGGTAAAATAACCCTGGTTGTAGTTATAACAAGGTTAGGTTCTATCTTAGGAGTCGCTCCCAGGAATGAGATCTAGGAGTCATAGTGGATAATACATTGGAATAGTCAGCCCAGTGTGCTATAGTGATCAAAAAAGCAAACAATGTTAGGAATTAGGAATGGAATGGCAAATAAAACTGAGGCCTTCATAATGCCTCTGTAATGCTCCATGGGGAGACCACATCTTAAATACTGTGTGCAATTCTGGTCACCACATCTCAAAAAAGGATATAGTTGCACTGGAGAAAGTGCAGAGAAGAGCGATCAAAATGATAAGGGCATGGAATGGCTGCCCTATGAGGAAAGGCTAAAGAAGTTGGAGCTGTTCAGTTTGGAGAAGAAATGACTGAAGGGGCATATAATAGAAGTCTACAAAATCATGAAAGGACTTGAACAAGTTAATGTAAGTCGGTTATGTACTCTCTCATAACAGAAGTACCAGAGGGCACTCCACGAAGTTAGCCAGTAGCTGGTCTAAAACAAATTGAAGAAAATTCTCACTCAGCACATAGTTAAGCTCTGGAATTCATTGCCAGAGGATGTGGTTAATGCAGTTAGTGTAACTGGGTTTAAAAAAAGGTTTGGATAAGTTCCTAGAGGATAAATCCATAAACTATGATGAGAATTAATAAGCAATAGTAGCTTGTGGTTTATCTAATGTTTAGGTACTTGCGACTTGGATTGGAAACAGGATACTGGGCTTGATAGACCCTTGGTCTGACCCAGTAAAGGGGCATATCTTATGTTCACCCAGATGCAAAGTTCACCACGCATCTATAGTATTCGTTTCTTCAAACAAAATTAACCCCTTTAGACCCCTCATTTCTCCTCCTATCCTTTGGCAGTTTACAATCTAACAATCTGCAACCACATTAAAATCTCTACTCATAACAACTGAATAGTCAGGATAGCACAACAAAGTCATTCTTTTTTTAAATGCATAATATAGTGTGTAATCATATATTACATATGGCCAGCTTCTGGTTAGACAGGGTTCCCAATAATATTACAAAACATCGCTCCTCATTTTGGACTTGTTTGTCCACTTTAAAAAGCAACTGCTTGTGTATTCATACCACTACCCCCCTTTGCAGATTTAAAAAAAAAAAAAAATAGGATGAGTAACACTGTCCCACCCTGTAAAGTTTTAAATTTCTTGTGTTCACTTTCTGGGAGGTGAGTTTCTTGAATGAGACCTATATGAGCTTTCTTTCTTTTAAAAGCACACAATTTCTAAGACTTTATTGGATAATGTACTCCATCTATATTTAAGGTCACCACAATCTGTACCATTTGGTAATTTGTTTGCTTACTGCTGCACCAAAAAAAACAAAACACAAAACCTCCCAGCCTGGGTATCCAGCATAGCCATCCCTCCACTTCTTAAGGATCCACCTTTCATGCCTGCATTTAAGCCACCATACTTTAAAAACAAGTGCCTTGTGCTCAATAGCGACCTCAAAACCCATCCCCCCTCACATCTATTCAATGTGCTCCAAGGGACCACCAGCCCAGCATACATAGCAGCACTAAAAAGGTGTGCCCTAGCAACCTTCCTGACCTAACATAAGCAGCTATACTAGCCTGGCATGTGATCCAAAGCAGTAAAGTTAGCCAATAGGATCTGATAAAGATGCTACAAAAGCTTGTACTTCTCTTGCGGTGAAGAAACTTTTCCCTGTATCTCAACAGGAAACAGCGGCACTGTTTTGTTTTTTTTCATATAACTCTGTGCAAAATGGCGCCATTTTGCACCTCTGAGCTACTGGCACCAAGTAGTTATTATACAATATTCTGTGCCCTTTGGCACTGAGCGATATTTTATTTTGGTAAACCTGGTATAGTGCCGTTTTATGATTCCAGTTAAAGGATCCTTGCCATGACCGGCTGCGGCCTATCATCCTTATCTACACATTGACCCACTATGAGCCCGTTAACACCATAGGCCTCTTTCCGCATCAGACAGCTGTAGGAATTAGGAAAAAAAAAATAGTCCCTTATTTCCTAATAAAAATTCCTGGCTTCAGAATAAAACTGATCTCCAGAGCGACATGACCAAAACAATCTGACATGAAACCAAAACGCTCTTTTTTAGGTGGTTTATTACACAAAGTTCATTTCTAACAGAAAGATAAAAAAATAGTTTGCTCTCCCCGTATCCTACACAGGCAATTGTTATATACTTTACATTTTTATTACCCACATACACAGCCAATTAATATATTACCTATTATCTTGCATAATAGTCTCATGACATAGAAACATAGAAATGACAGTAAAAGACGACAAATAGGCCCATCTAGTCTGCCCAGCAAGCTCTCTTACATACTTTCCCATACTTATCTGTTACTTCGACCACTGAGTTCAGGGCCCTTATTGGTAGCTTTTTGATTCTAATTTCCTTCCACCCCCGCCACTGATGCAGAGAGAAGTGTTGGAGCTGTATCAAAGTGAAGTATAAGGCTTAATGTTTGAGGGTAGTAACCGTCATATCCAGCAAGTTACCCAGATGTTTGTATACTCTTACTGCTCAGTTCAATGCCTTGTTAGATGTTGGCTGGATGTAAATCCTATTTCTTTATTGCCCCTGCCGTTGAAGTAGTGAGCTGCGCTGGATATGCATTCAAATTGAAATATCAGGCTTAATTTGTTAGGGGTAGTAACCGCCACAATAAGCAAGCTACTCCCACGCTTGTTTCACCCAGACTGTGCAATTCAGTCCTTTGTTGTCGTCTGAATATAAATCCTCTTTTCTTCATTCCCCTGCCATTGAAGCAGAGATTTACGCTGGATATGCATTGAAAGTGAAGTATCAGGCTTAACTGGTTTGGGGTAGTAACTGCCGCAACAAGCAAGTTACTCCCACGCTTATTTGTTTACCCAGACTGTGCTACCTTGTTGGTTGTTGCCTGAATGAAATCCTCTTTTCCACACTTCCTCTTGTCGTTGAAGCATAGAGCAATGTTGGAGTCGCATTAACCATGTGAATCTTTATTTAATTAGTGTATTAATCACCAGGTAGTAGCCGTGATCTTCAAGGAAACAGTACAACTACAGCTTCTTGAGGAAAGAGCCTCCTCCCCCCCCTTTTTTTTTTAGTTTTTTTTTGCTTAAACAACCCAACAGTTTAATACAGCAATACCAATAACTACGACAATAGATAATATAAGTCTAGCACTACACCAAAATCAGAAAATATATGCAAGAAGCCCTCTGAAATAAGGATAAAAAACCTTTTTCTCTCCTTAGCTTTCCCCAAGAAGCTGTAGTTGTGCTGTCTCCTTGAAGATCAAAGCAGACTGAATACTTGACTGACCCCTGCAATGCACTGTGACTCACCCGCCCAGAGCTGAAGAGCCTCCTCACTTCAGAGCCAATCAGGCAGGAGATTTATTCCTTCATATAAAAATGAAATGATTACCTCATACCTTTTCTCCATCTAAGATATTATCCTCCATTTTAGTCCAAGGACATGCTGTCCTCTATCTTAGATGGAGCATCATGTGATATTTTTCATTCTTTCAACAGATAAAACATGTTTATCTCCTATAAAAATGGGGAACAATTGCAGTTTCATTATGACCTATTACCCCAGGTACAGGCTTAAAAATAATCTTGATTCCAGAACAGTTGTAACTAAATTCTTCATTTAAACAAATTGCTTAGCTCAGCTATTTGTTCCACAGCAATACTCTGCAAAATTGGCCTAATAATAAAGACCTTAAGACACTAAGAGGGACTTTTCTATTCCAAATTCCACACAGTCTCCAGCTTCTCTGGAAGCCAGCTCTCTAATGTTGAGCAACACAGCAACTTAACCAATTCAGTATGCCTATCACCTGTAAATTCATTTTCTACGCTTTCAATTTTCTTGATCTTCTGCCCTTTCGGACAGTTTTACATTTTGGGCCTGCAGAGCCATGATCTGCCTTTCAAGCTGTAGAGTCATATCCTCTAGAGAGGAAATACACAACTCCACCGCTTCATTTCTTCTAGCATGCCCTTCCAGGCCCTCTAACATCTTCAATAGTTACTTGCAACTTTATCAAAACAAAAACACTCATCTATGGTCGTGGTCACATTTCTAGAAATTTATGCAATCGCTTGTTCTGACTCAGCAAGCAAGTTTGCCTCGCCACTGGTCACTGCTGCATCCACCATTCTGCTCATGCTAGGTTTTTGCTTTATCCCTCGTGACACGTGGCGCTCTTGTGCTCATAGGGGCCGATTTTAAATTTTGCATGCGTGGGGTACATTTGTGCGCGCTACCCGGTGCGCACAAACGTACACCCGATTTTATAACATGCATGCATGTTATAAAATCTGGGGTTGGCGCACGCAAAGGGGTGCACACTTGTGCACGCCAAGCCCTAGGGAAGGCCCGATGGCTTTCCCTGTTCCCTCCAAGGCTGCTCTGAAATTGGAGCGGCCTTGGAGGGAACTTTTTTTTTGGTCCGTCCCCCCCACCTTTCCCTCCCTTCCCCTATCTAACCCACCCCCCAGCCCTACCTAAATCCCCCCCCCCCACCTTGTTTCATAGAGTTACGCCTGCCGGCTCGCTGCCGGCACGCCAGGCCGCGACACAGGCCGCTGTGTCGGGGCACTCTGCCACGCCCCCAGACTGCTGCCATGCTCCCGGGCTGCCCATTTTTCGAAGCCCCAGGACATACGCTCGTCCCGGGGCTTGCACGCACCGCCGAGCCTATGCAAAATAAGCTTGGCGCACGCAGGGGTAGGTTTTCGGGGGTTATACGCGTATCTTACGTGTGTAACCCTTTGAAAATCTACCCCACAGTGCAGTGCTCAGCTCACAATAAAGCTTTGAAATTCTCTCTGCAAGCATAACGACCCACTTGTTGCTGTTTGACTTGCAGGGGAATAAAAGGAGATCTCTGGCAACTTTTAGTCAGGGATGACTGCAGGAGCTCTCACCCCAGGAGACTTCTCAGCTACCTGCCATAACTGAAAGTCATACTCAACATATATGACCACAAGCTCAGATATGGAATAATCTAAAAATATCCTCCTCTTTTTTGCATTTGAATTCCTAACAGCCAGTTAGCTGAAGGCTTTCCTTTTATTGGCATGATCCACTTTTTTTTTTTTGGGGGGGGGGCGGGGGGAGCAGGGGAGGAGAGGAAGGGAGTTACCAATCATCTCAGTGCACTTCACACAATCTGTACACCATAACCAAATCTTTGATATAAATTTATGTTTTTCAAAACCTTTATAAGAAGAGGATACCAAGTTACCTTCTATGCCGGACATTCCCCTATTCTTTGTCCAATTACATTTGGGCAGATGTTAGCTCTCTGTTTGCTGCCATTAAGATTCTAGCTATGTTAAGTTTCCTTTACTGGATAACTTTTTCTTGTTACACCTAATTAAAAAAATAAATAAATAAACTACATAATTTTCAGGCATTCAAGGAATAGCTTAAAGTGGTTCATTTAATCTGCCACCATATCATTTTCTAAAACCTTGGGATCACTGGGCAGTGCTAACGCACATATAGTTGGGTTCCCTCTTGGTCACAAGTTCTCCATGGATCTAATAATTTTATTAGCATTATCCAAAAGTGATACTGCAGTTGCAAACTGTTTTGCTCTCTTGCTAATTGTTTCCTATTAAGCCTCAAAGGCCTCCCCAATTTAATGCAGTAAATACAATCTAGATTTTTGTATCTCAATCAAATTCTAGAGTAAGCCACCCCCCTCTACTGGATTTCTTATTAGTTAAAATGTACATTAAAAAGATGTATTCCCTTTCTTTAACCTGCCTACTGTTAAGATGACTCATCTGGTTCAAGTGTAACACCTGGAGATAGCAAAGCAGATCTTTGTCCTCTAATGCAAATTTCTCTTGTAAAAAGCAGAAAAGGGAGTCACATTCCCTTTCTTGCAGTAATTGTCTCATGGTCATTAATCTTTTTTCTGTCCAGGTTTTAGAAACAGGATCCTGGCGTCATGTACAATATATTGAAATGTTTGGCTCAGTGTGCAGCAGTGATTAAAAAAAAAACAAAACAAAACACAAAGTTAGGCATTATTAGTAAAGGAATAGAGAATAAAACAGAATATAAATACCTCTGTATTGCTCCATGGTGCAACCGCACCTAGAGTACCGCGTGCAATTCTGGTTGTCACATCTCAAAACAGATGTGGTGGAATTAGAAAAAGGAATAGAAGAGCGAGCAAAATGATAATGGGAATAGAATGGCTCTCCTATGAGGAAAGGCTAAAGGGGTTAAGGCTCTTCAGCTTGAAGATATAATAAAAGTCTAAAATCATAAGTGGCATGGAATGAGTAAACCACCAATTTGATTTTACATTTTGAATAAGTGCAAACAGACTAGGAGACACCCCATGAAGTTACTATAACACATTTAAAACAAAATCAGGAAAAAAATTTAATTCAAGACACAATTAAGCTCTAGAATTCACTGCCAAAGGACATGGTAAAGGCTGTTAGTTTAGCTGGATTCAAAATGATTTGGATAAGTTCCTGAAGGGGAAAAGTCTATAAAAACCTTTAACCACCAGGTAAGTCTTGGGGAAAGCCACTGCTTATCCCTGGACATAAGTAGAATGGAATCTACTATTTGGGATCTTACAGGTACTCATGACCTGGATTGGCCACTGTTGCAAACAGGACACTGGGTTTGATGGATCCTTTGTCTTGCCTTATGTCTGATGCTGGCCTGCAGGATAGATTTAGTTCCCTTGTAAGGAAGCGGGTCAAGTCGAGGGTCTCCCTAAAGATCACTGTCCCTCCACCTCTTGTTGTAGTCATACCTCCTGGCTCAAGCAGCTACAAGGTATCTGCAATTATTTACTGATTTACACCTGGGATAAGTATATTCCTTGTCTGGGTTTTGTAACATTTTGTGCCTTTGAGGGGGGGTTTATCTTACTTGTGGTGTTGGAGCTGGAAGCATCAAAAAATTTCTGCAAGTAATCTCAACTGTTTAGTTCCTCCCCCCTCCCAAGTTTACTTTTCTTATATAGTCATCCCTGGACTCTTAGATAATTTGCTTCAATTACTTCATCTCCCATTACTTCTTAATAGTTCCTTACAGATCAGATAATAGTAACTTAAACAGTCATATCGCTTGTAAAAATTGGTTTTTATATTCTACTTGTTAATCTTTACTGGCTAACACTAATACTTTTAGTTTTATTTCAAATACTTACTAAAATCTTTGCTACAGCCTAAGATTTACCTTATCTATATGATTTTAAGGATTTAGTAATTTAACAAAATAGTTTTTCATTCAATACAACAAATTATGGTGCTTAAGTCCCGAGACTTATCATTTGGAGAAACAAAGGTTGTCCCTTTTGCCTTCAGCTCTTTGCATTTAAAATGGAGCTGATTCATCTAAGGGAGGAATTGTCCAGGTTTCAATTAACCTTCAACCATCCAGTATCTCACCCATCTCCCACAGAAGTGTCAGAAACCCAAGAAAAAATGGTTTATAGTGGGCTCTGGTGGAACAAGGCACATGACAGACACCAACCTTACAGCATCCCATGCATCAACCCCCCCCACTCCCACAGAGATGTCAGAAATCCAAAATTCAAAAACCAGGAACAAGTGGGTTCTGGCAGAATAAGGTCTGTGATAAAGAGACACTCACTCTCCCCACTATTACCCCTAAAAAATGCTTTTTCTACATTGGAGAATGAAGAAACCTCAGCAATAGATTTTGGAGTGATTTCTAAAAGTAAAGTCTCCCAATGCATCCAGAAGTCCATCAACAGAATCAAATGTCAAAAGAAAGTTGCTTGGTCTGGGAGACTCGATCAGAGGAACCAATTTCGGAGCACATTTTGATGGTGATACAACAGTTAAATACCTTCCAGGATCCTCAGCAAGTAGAAATTCAAACCAGATATTCCAAGTCATTGAAGAAGAAAGTAAGAACTTTGATATCAGTGTTATCATCCATCTGGGGATCAAGGACCTCAACAGAAATAGTATCCATGAAGTACAAAAGGATTTCCAAAATCTAGGAAAGATAAGACACACTGCAAAGACTATTGCCTTTTGGAAGTATTACCTGATCATGGAAAGGGAAATGAGAAGCTATGCCATATAGATACTTTCAATTCCTGGCTCAAAAACTGATGTACAGAAAATGGGTTTGGATACATTCGAGGCTGGGGTCATGTATGGAGCAGTAAAAGGCTCTATGGTAAGGATGGCCTAGATTTGTCTGTAGCAGGAAGGAGGATGCAGAGTGAGAAATTCAGATCATATATTACAAGGCATTTAAACTAAAGAATGGGGGTGGCAGGAGATGGCCAATGAAAATGGCATATCACCCCCAAGCAATAACACATATGGGAGGAGAAAATAAAATCAAATCAGCTCAAAAAAAGCAGAACAGATGTCTAGGAACCGCAACAAATCAAGGGAGAAAAATTGGAAGACTGACTACAAATGCTCATAGTTTGGGCAATAAAATCTTAAACCTGCAGACCCTAATGGTGGAGGTGAACTCTGACATTGTTGCTGTCATGGAGTCTTGATTCACGGAGTCTCATGATTGGGATGCAGCCATCCTGGATAATAACTTAAGGAAGGACAGAGAGGACAGAAAAGGGGGAGGAGCAGCTCTATATGTCAAACACAATATCCAAGCAACTGAACTGCAAGGGACATGGGGTAAAGAAGACATTTTAAGGACCGCCCTAAAAAGAGAAAATGGTGCTTCCATTTTTACTAGTGTGATCTACAGGCCTCCAACCCAAATGGATTAACTGGACAGAGACCTGATAGAGGACATCCAAAGTTGGGAAAGAAGGGAGAAGTGTTGCTTGTTGAAGATTTTAATCTGCCGGATGTGGAGTGGAGCATCACTTCTGCGGAATCTACAAGAAGTAGAGAGATAGTGGATGCCTTTCAAGGTGCTTTTCTCAAACAAATGGTGATGGAACCCATGAGAGACGGTGCAATTCTCCATCACTACTCACTAATAGGAATACTGTCTTTGATGTTTGGGTAGGAGCTCACCTGTGTAATAATGATCAACAGACAATATGGTTCGAAATTGCTAATAGGATACAGAGAAGTCACACAAACACCCGAGTTTTGAAGTTCACAAATACGAACTTTGTCAAAATGGGGGATGTACCTGCAGGAACAACTGGGAGAAAATGGGCAAGGTAGAACAGTAGTAGGCTAAATTAATAGGAGCTATTACAAAGGCAAGTAATCTACATGTTTGTAAAGTAAAGAAGAGTAAGAGGAAAAAGAAACTGATCTCGTTCTTTAATGAGCTGGATGAAAAAATTAAGGCAAAGAGAACAGCATTCGAGAAGTATAAAGGATCTCAAAAAAAAAAAAAGAACACAAGGAAGAATATCTATTAAAAAAAAAAAGAGACAAAAAGAAAATCAGGAAAGCAAAAAGTCAAGTGAAAGAAAGAATTGCCAAAGGTAAAGAAAAGAGACAAAAAACATTTTTCAGATATATCAAAGGGGGGAGGCTCAAAGGGGTATAATGAAATTAAAAGGCGACAAGGAGCAATGTGTGGAGAGAGATGAATAAATGACAGAAATATTAAACAAATACTTCAGTTCAGTATTCACTAAAGAAGATCCTGGAGAAGGACCGTTGCTGGTTGACAAGACCATAGATGGGGTAGATGAAAATCTGTTTACAGAAGAGAATGTATGGGAAGCGCTAGGGAAACTGAAAGTGGACAAAGCCATGGGGCCGGATGAGGTTTGTTGCTCTGCTCACTGTCCTTGCAGTAGTAGGGGAACTCAGATATGCTGGCAGGTCCGCTGCATGACCTGTTCAATAGATCTCTGGAAACGGGATGGTGCCGAGAGATTGAAGAAGAACGGTGGTAGTCCTGCTCCACAAGAGGGATAACAGAGAGGAAGCTAGAAACTACAGGCCAGTTAGCCTCACTTCGGTGGTGGGAAACTTAATGGAGACTCTGCTGACGGAAAGGATAGTAAACAATGTACAATCAGGAGGATTGCTGGACTCGAAGCAACATGGATTCACTAGGGGAAGTCCTGTCAGACAAATTTGATTGATTTTTTTTTTTGATTGTGTGACTAAAGAATTGGATCGAGGAAAAGCGCTCAATGTCATCTACTTGGATTTCAAAGATTTTGATACAAATCCCGCATAGGAACATGCCATACTGGGTCAGACCAAGGGTCCATCAAGCCCAGCATCCTGTTTCCAACAGTGGCCAATCCAGGCCTTAAGAACCTGGTAAGTACCCAAAAACTAAGTCTATTCAATGTTACCATTGCTAATGGCAGTGGCTATTCTCTAAGGGGCAGATTTTAAAACCTTGCGCGAGCGCGAACAAAAGTACGCTGGATTTTATAAGATACGCGCGTAGCCGCGTGTATCTTATAAAATCCGGGGTCGGCGCGAGCAAGGGGGTGCACACATTTGTGCAACCTGCGCGTGCCGAGCCCAGCACGCACTGCCTGTTCCCTCCGAGGCCGCTCCGATTTCAGAGCAGCCTCGGAGGGAACTTTCTTTCACCGTCCCCCCACCTTCCCCTCCGGCCCTATCTAAACCCCCCCCTTACCTTTGTCGGCAAAGTTACGCCTGCAGCCCCGCTCCGTCCTCCGGTCCCAGGGGCGTCATATCGGGGGACGCCCCCGGACACGCCCCGTCCCGCCCCTTTTCAAAAGCCCCGGGACTTAGGCGCCCAGGGGCCCTGCGCGCGTAAATCCTTTTAAAATCCGCCCCTAAGTGAATTTAATAGCAGGTAATGGACTTCTCCAATCCTTTTTTAAACACAGGTATACCAACTGCACTAACCACATCCTCTGGCAACAAATTCCAGAGTTTAATTGTGCGTTGAGTAAAAAAGAACTTGCGCCGATTAGTTTTAAATGTGCCCCATGCTAACTTCATGGAGTGCCCCCTAGTCTTTCTATTATCCGAAAGAGTAAATAACAGATTCACATCTACCCATTCTAGACCTCTCATGATTTTAAACATCTCTATCATATCCCCCCTCAGCTGTCTCTTCTCCAAGCTGAAAAGGCCTAACCTCTTTAGTCTTTCCTCATAGGGGAGTTGTTCCATTCCCCTTATCATTTTGGTAGCCCTTCTCTGTACCTTCTCCATCGCAATTATATCTTTTTTGAGATGCGGCGACCAGAATTGTACACAGTATTCAAGGTGCGGTCTCACCATGGAGCGATACAGAGGCAATATGGCATTTTCCGTTTTATTCACCATTCCCTTTCTAATAATTCCCAACATTGTTTGCTTTTTTGACTGCCGCAGTACACTGAACCGACGATTTCAATATGTTATCCACTATGACACCTAGATCTCTTTCTTGGGTTGTAGCACCTAATATGGAACCCAACATTGTGTAATCATAGCATAGGTTATTTTTCCCTATATGCATCACCTTGCACTTATCCACATTAAATTTCATCTGCCATTTGGATGCCCAATTTTCCAGTCTCACAAGGTCTTCCTGCAATTTATCACAATCTGCTTGTGATTTTACTCTGAACAATTTTGTGTCATCTGCAAATGTGATTATCTCACTCGTCATATTTCTTTCCAGATCATTTATAAATATATTGAAAAGTAAGGGTCCCAATACAGATCCCTGAGGCACTCCACTGTCCACTCCCTTCCACTGAGAAAATTGTCCATTTAATCCTACTCTCTGTTTCCTGTCTTTTAGCCAGTTTGCAATCCACGAAAGGACATAGTCACCTATCCATTGACTTTTTACTTTTCCTAGAAGCCTCTCATGAGGAACTTTGTCAAAAGCCTTCTGAAAATCCAAGTATATTATATCTACCAGTTCACCTTTATCCACATGTTTATTAACTCCTTCAAAAAAGTGAAGCAGATTTGTGAGGCAAGACTTGCCCTGGGTAAAGCCATGCTGACTTTGTTCCATTAAACCATGTCTTTCTATATGTTCTGTGATTTTGATGTTTAGAACACTTTCCACTATTTTTCCTGGCACTGAAGTCAGGCTAACCGGTCTGTAGTTTCCCGGATCGCCCCTGGAGCCCTTTTTAAATTTTGGGGTTACATTAGCTATCCTCCAGTCTTCAGGTACAATGGATGATTTTAATGATAGGTTACAAATTTTTACTAATAGGTCTGAAATTTCATTTTTTAGTTCCTTCAGAACTCTGGGGTGTATACCATCCGGTCCAGGTGATTTACTACTCTTCAGTTTGTCAATCAGCCCTACCACATCTTCTAGATTCACCATGATTTGATTCAGTCCATCTGAATCATTACCCATGAAAACCTTCTCCATTACGGGTACCTCCCCAACATCCTCTTCAGTAAACACTGAAGCAAAAAAATCATTTAATCTTTCCGCGATGGCCTTATCTTCTCTAAATGCCCCTTTAACCCCTCAATCATCTAATGGTCCAACTGACTCCCTCACAGGCTGCTTCGGATATATTTAAAAATGTTTTTACTGTGAGTTTTTGCCTCTACAGCCAATTTCTTTTCAAATTCTCTCTTAGCCTGTCTTATCAATGTCTTACATTTCACTTGCCAACGTTTATGCTTTATCCTATTTTCTTCTGTTGGATCCTTCTTCCAATTTTTGAATGAAGATCTTTTGGCTAAAATAGCTTCTTTCACCTCCCCTTTTAACCATGTATTATTGAGGGATGTGGGAGAAGTCTAACAGGAAGCTGAGTGAAGTAAATTATATACACAGAGGTTCAGGAAGGTCAAAAGATCCCTTATTACATCCCTTCATCATCTAGTCACCATAAATTTATGAAAAGGCACATCCATCCCAGTTAGGAAGCTTCCCAGAAAACCCAATGCAGCTGATTAAAAGGAATACCCAACTTACTTGCAATGACTGCAAGCCTAGACTCCACCTATATTCCGGGTTTTTTCATTCAGGCAGGTGATTCAATAACAGATTGAATCCATTCAAGACAGGGGTTCTATAAATAGTGATCACACAACCAGAGAAATTTATGCGCCAATTTATACTCTCTGGGCCACTAATCAAACACCACCCAACAGTGAATTATAGATCAATGTTGCTCAAGCCAGTCCTGGAGTACTCTCCCCTAGCCAGTCTGGTTTTCAGGATATCCACAACAATTAAGTACAGGATATATTTGTCAACAAATGGAGGCAGTGACTGCAAATCTCTCACATGCATATTCATTGTGAATATCCTAAAAACATGACCAGCAGATGAGGTGTGTTATTCCAGGGCCAGCCTGGGAAACAGCAAACTAGATTATGGATATGGTACAGGTTCCTGAGCTTGAATCACGAGTTCCCGATGTTAGGGTGCTTTGAAAAGTTTTTTTCTACAAAGCTATTAGTGCACTGTGAATTTAGATGACAAAAATGAATGCACTGTGAATTTAGATGACAAAATATGCTATAAAGGCAAAAAAAAAAAAGTTGAATATTAGTTTTAAAGATTCATTCCTGCCTACTGGGCTCAATTTACAAGAAGTCACATGCCTTACAAGAATCCCAGCTTCATTAATATGTATAAGAGAGAATGGTATTATAATTCTATTAAAGAGAATGTCAGACAATTAGGAAAAGTGTTATGAAAACAAACAGTGTTTGGTGTAGAAGTTAGAGGTATTACCCTATATAGATCCTGGTATCTGTGAACGATCTTTGACAGCTGTCCCTGTCCACCGCATGGTGATCTCCTGCTCTCTCCATAACAAATCTTATATTTGCTGTTTTGAGTAAAAAAGATTTTACTCCTCAAGCTGCCGGCTCTAAGCGTTTATTCAGTCCGCAATACCGACTCATCTTTATTTAAACACAGCCATCTACAAAACGGATTGTCCTTAGACACGTATGAAATGTCTGCAGACACCCTTACCTGCATATCAGCACAGCGAGTGCTGGTAATCCAGTAATTGATCCCCAGCACGCACACGCAAGCAAGGAGCCCGGCGACCAGGAGAGGTGGTGACTTCATTCCTCTACGGCCGTTACTAAGCCCCAGCATTCCAGGCAACGTGCTTCAATCTGTAAATGCAAAAAGAGAATTAAAGATTAACATTCACTTATTTTTACTACCAGATTTTCTCAGACAAACCTGCATATGCAGTATTTCAGGGGGAATAAAAAAAACAAACCCAGAACACCCAGAGAAAGGCCAATTCAGCATGGTCCAATTCAAAGCTGCTTTGCCAGCCTGATCTTCACTTTCAGAAGCAGAGCTCCAACAGCTATAAATGTGCAACAGAAACAAGGCAGCTAGCACTTCTAATACTGAGATCTGCACCAGAAAAGTAAAAAAAAATTCTACTACTGCAAGGACAGTGAGCAGAGCAACAAAAATTACACTAACCCACTCCTATTCCTCCACTGACTAATTCTGTTACCAGGAAGCAGGCAAAGCAATAATTCTTGTGAGATAAAAGAGTGACAAGCTAAACCACCCCTCCACCCTCAGGGACGAGCTTAGCAGGTGAAGGTGAGGCGGGAGGCTTAATAAATAAAAAGGTGTAGCCATAAGATGTGCATGTCTTTTATTGCAAAGAAGTAAAAATGGATTGGGACAAAAGAAAATGAAAAAAAAAAAAAGCAGAAAAATAGAAATCTGGCAAGAAGATAACCAGAAGGAGCTGTTAGCCCTGCTGCTTTTGGATGCAGAGCTGACTTATCTGCAGAGAAAAAAAGTAGCTAGTTGCTGCACTGCCATTATAGGTAGGCAGACTAACAGGTTTCAACAATTCAGCAAGAAAAGGGGGGGGGGGGGGGGGGGGGGGGGGGAAGTGCTCCTGTCAACTATAAGACAAAAGCTTTATCTAGAAGGTAAAGAGAATGCCAATTTCATATCTTAAGCAATCCTGTTCTTTCATTTCAATTACTTAGGCCCTTGACCACACTCAAATCTAAGAACATAAAGACTTAGTTTTTGGGTACTTGCCAGGTTCTTATGGCCTGGATTGGCCACTGTTGGAAACAGGATGCTGGGCTTGATGGACCCTTGGTCTGACCCAGTATGGCATTTTCTTATGTTCTAGATATAAGATAGGCCATACTGGGTCAGACCAAGGGTCCATCAAGTCTGAAAGTACCCAAACATTAAATAAATCACAAGCTACTATTGCTTATTAATAGCAGTTTATGGATTTTTCCTTTAGGAGCTTATCAAAACCCAGTTACACTATGCATTAACCACATCCTCTGGCAATGAATTCCAGAACTTAACTATGCGCTGAGTGAAAAAGAATTCTCTTCAATTTGTTTTAAATGAGCTACTTGCTAACTTCATGGTGTGCCCCTTGGTCCTTTTATCTGAGAGAGTAAACAGATTTACAGTAATTTGTTCAAGTTATTTCATAATTTTGTAGTCCTCTATCATATTCCCCCCTCAGTCATCTCTTCTCTAAACTGAACAACCCTACCATTATTATTTATTGAGTTTTATATACCGTCGCTCGGTTTCGCCATCACAACGGTTTACAAAGTTTCCAAAAGGTTCCTGTGATTGTTAACAGATATTGTAGGCTTCATAAACATAGTTTGGATGTCAAAACTATACAGTTACGGTTATGTGTTATATTACGTGCTTGCATTATTGCATAATGTCGCAGCATAAATAATTATGCTTTAATTGATAAGCAAGAAAAAAGGTTTTCTAAATGTTATCCGAAAGTTAGCAGCTTGATGTATATTTTTTTCCTAGATCTAGACTATATCTACCAGATTTTAGGATTTCAGAGGCATAACAAACAGTGTTAGCACTGAACAAAGAAATAGTATATCATACCTATAAAGGAGCCTGGACCGAAGTGCCGCAAATGCGCAGTAGAGAGCAGCTCTACCACACATGCGCGGATGGGAAAGCACATCGGTCGCAGCGGAGCATAAAGATGGCGCTGGGAGGCAGCGTCAGGGAGGGAGGAGCAGCGATGGCGGCGAGCTGCGGGCAGGCCAGCAATGAGCCCGGTGGTGAGGAGCGTGTAAGGGAGAGACCCCCGGAGACCTCGGACCGAAAAAAAATTCTAATGTGGGAGGAGTAGCGGCGGCGAGCCAGCCAGCAACTAGCCCGGTGGTGAGGCGCGCAAGGGAGGGACCCCCGGAGACCTCCTGTCTCCATGTCTGCGCCGTCCAGCGAGAGTGGGGCCTTGCTTAACGGGACCCTGGGGGGCAGGCGAGCTGATGAGAACAAGAGGGAGAGGGAAAGGGTTGTGGATGAGGTGAGGGGTAGAAAAGGTAAGATGAGAGGGGATGGAAGGAAAAGGGATGCGAGTAAGTGGGAAGGGTAAGAAGTTGTGGAGAAGGGCTGGGACAGAGAGGGTGGAGAGTGACTGAAGGAAGGAGAGGAGTGGGAGGGAAAATTGAGGGGGGAGGTGAGGGTGAGTAAGACTGAGGGAAGGGAGGTGAGTGACCGAGGTGAATGAGTGAGGGGAAGGGGGAGTGCGGGAGAAGAAGTGTGGAAGGGTGCAGTGTCCAAAAACAGAATGAAAAATAAAAAATGATAATGTAGCCCGTTCTTACGGGCTTAACGGCTAGTCCTGATATATTTAATAGATTTTAGTGCTAGAAATGTTTTACTATTTTTGTTTATTGTTAATATGTTATTCTATATTATAAACATAACCCTTTAAACTGCCCTGAACAATTTTTTGGAAAGTGCTGTATATAAAAACTTAAACATATAAAATGAATCATGAGATCAAAAAAAAACATGTCAACTGAGTGTCTCTCTGTAGCATTCAAAATTAACCCTCAGCCAATTTTTGTGTCACACAGCGCTGTAGATTCACCTCAGTATTCACAAAGCAGTCAGAAGCAAAACTGAATGAAACATGGAACAGACCTCTGTGGCCTATAGTGGCCTTTAGCGCTTAAAACCACGGCCCAGAAAGGTCAGGAGTCCAGATACCACAAAACAGAGCAACTGTACATCCGACTGGGAACGAAGATGCAACAGTGCAGCCCGAGCCACTGAAAACCCAAAGCAACTTTTCCTGATCATCATGGAGTCTTCTGCGATTTCTAGTTCTTTGGCTTTAAGACCCAAGACTCATTCCCTAGGCTTTGGCGTTCACAGTGCACCTTAAGTGGATCAAGTTTTTCCTCATGTACTTATGAGAATCATGAAAGCCACTTGCCTGCGACAGCGCCGAAAACCAAACGACTGCAATGCGGAAAAGTATAAAGGATTGGCAAGTTAGATATAAAAAAAAAAAAATTAAAGCAGGCCAAGAGAATTTGAAAAGAAGCTGGTCATAGAAGCAAACAAGTGAAAAAACCCCACACTCTTTTCAAGTACATTTGAAGCAAAATACCCATGAGGGAGTCAGTGGGGCTGCTAGATAACGAAGGAGTGAAAGGGGTGATCGTGGGAGACAAGGAAATAACAGAATCAAAAGAATTCTTTGCCTCTGCCTTTACTAAAAAGGGCATCAGTGAAATCCCATTCTGGAAACAATTTGATGATGGCAATGACTAAACAACTAGATGGAATCATTGTGAAACTGGGAGAAGGATAACTTAGATTGACAGGCTAAAAAATAATAAATCACCGGGACTGGATGGTATGCATTCCAGTTTAACATTTATAAAATCACTGTCCAAATTACACATTGCTTTGGGAGATTAATTGTACCTCATAAAACATTCAAACATCAAATTAATAAAAGAATTAAAACAAAAACATGAAAAATGAAATTACAAACCCATCATTTAAAACAGCCATGGTACTAGAAGACTGGAGGATGGTCAATGTGATAATTTTTAAAGCAGGCTCCAGGTGAACCGGAAAACCATAGACCAGTGAACCCTCTCTGTGCCAGGCAAAATGGTCAAAGCTATTCTTAAGAACAAAATTACTGACCACATAAATAGGCATGGTTAATGGATTCAGAATCAAAATGGTTTTCTGCGCAAGGTAAGTCTTGACTCACCAGTTTACTAGAATTTTTTTTTTCAGTGTGTTAACATGCAGATATAGTGTATTTGGATTTTCAGAGGGCATTTGACAGAGTTCCTCATGAAGGACGCCTCAGGAAATTGGGAGGTCCTCAGGGGATTGGAGGCAGTGTCCTATTGTGGATTGGAAACTGGATAAAAAAACAGGATCAATGTAGAAATTGCTAGATCTAATGTCTGCAGCTCCCTCCACAGTAGAGTAGTCTATGAACCCCACATCACAACTAGCATATTGACAATAATATGTATGATAAATTTACCCGTAAAAGTACTTTCAGTACACTCTGTCATGACCCACTTCTCTAAAAATTATTTTGTCTAATGATATACTGTAACCGAACCTTTGATGGCACCTGTTAGAATGTACTATAGTACACTTTTACCTACATTAAATATGTGCCTACATGTAAACCGTTGCGATGGTATATAAACTTAGCAACGGTATAGAAAAGATTTTAATAAATAAATCAACCACCCATACCTACCCCTCCAAGACCGCCCCTCCCTTACTGCCCAGACCAGATCCAACTCCCAACCTTGTAGATCACCTCCATGAGGAATGCCAACATCGTATCAAGTAGCCCTGACACAGTGAAAAACAAAAACATTTTTAAGAAAGTCCCCCTTTTTACCCAATTGAGCGCTAAACATATCCGCAATAAAGCATCAGTAAGAGACAAAAAATTCCCAGTCCCAACAATAATCAACCAGTATTTAACTCAAAAAAGGCCAGACAATTGAAGCTGGAGGATCCCTGGAAGGAGCAAGCCACCAGAATATCTCTGAAGACATCTTCCTTCCCTATCCATGCACTACCATCTTTGAGTACCACTGTGCAATCGGCCGCTTCCAGGGGTAGGTGCGGTGTTAAACTGAGAAAGTTACTTCCAGGCCTGCGGCTTGCAAATTTATCCACTGCCTCACTCTCTGTGGTAACATGGGAATTCACTCTGACAATACTAAAGCTCAAGGCAAATGGGAAAAGCCACCTGTATTTCACATTGTTCCCACGGAGCGTAGTAATATCTCCTCTGAATTCTCTTCACTTGCGTATGGTCAAGATTGCCAAATCTTGGTATATTTCCACCTTGTGGACTTTCCATATCACAGGCTCCAGTTTCCGAGCCGCTGCAGCAATTTTCTCTTTTAGAGAGAAACTATGATAACAGGCAATTATGTCGCATGGCTGGTTATTGTGCATAGCCCCCCAATGCTGTGTGCGCTCTTTGTTTCACCACAGAGTCTCCAGTGATTCAGCATGTGAGCCCTGAACTTGCATGCTTATGCTAGCGACCATTTGCTTACAGTCAGCAAATTCAGAGCTTTCCGTTATCCTGCAGAACCTTAGATTCACTCTACTGGACCTATTTTCTAGGTCTTTTATATAATTTAATAAATCCAGATGGGTCTGCAAAAGTTTATCTTGGGACAATTTACAGCCAGCAAGCTCAGAGGCCTGGGTCCTCCAGGCGGATCTCCATGTCTTCAACCAGTCTCCCCAGCTCACTGATTTCATTTTTCATCTCAGCCAGCAAGCCATGAATTTCTGTTTTCAGGTCTGCCATATTGTTTCGCTGGGCCCCAAACCAGCTTATGAAATTGGCCTGAGTTGGCAGGCCATCTCCACTTCACCCCCAAGTGCTCCATGGTCAGCCTGCACACCTCTGTCAGGACCCACATCCAGCAGCGAGGCGGCATTAGTGTACGAAAACTTCTGCAAATCTACTTTTTTCTTGTGAGATGCCATACTGCCAATGGAGAGGATTACTGGGATGCAAAAATAGCGCAATAACCCACTGCGGACACCCGATGTTGGAGGATTCAGATGAGTTGGGTCGGGAGCTCCAGGCTTATGCAGTCATTGTGGGTGATGACATCACTTCCTCCTACTCTGTTCAGTTCTGTCTCCTCCATCTCAAAAAAAAAAAAAGATACAGAAGGGCAACAAAAATGATGAAGAGGATGGAAAAGCTTCCTTATGGAGAAAGGCTAAACAGATGAGGGCTCTTTAACTTAGAAAAGAAGACAGAGGAGATAAGATTGAAATGTATAAATCATGAGTGGGGTGGAATGAGTAAATAGTGAATGCTTATTTACCCTTTCAAACACTAGGACTAGGTGACACTCCATGAAACTAGCAACTGGCAGAATTAAAACAAATCTTAGGAAGTTTTTTTTCACTCAGCGCACAAATCAAGGTATGGAATATGTTGCTGGAGGACACAGTCAAAGCAATTAACATAATGGGGTTCAAAAGAGGATTGGACAAGTTCCCGAAGGAAGAGTCCATAAAACATTAGCCGCCAGGTAAACTTGGGAAATCCAGTGCTTATCCCTAGGAGTGTAACAAGAAATAGATTGGGGTGGCCAACTCCAATGCTCGAGAGCCACAAACAGGCCAGGTTTTCAGGACATCCACACTGAATGCACAGGAGATTGCATGCACTGCCTCCACTGTATGCAAATCTAAGCTCTCTCATGCATACTCATTGTGGATATCCTGAAAACCAGGCCTACTCATGGCTCCAGAGGATCGGATCAACTACTGGAAGAGATCTGACAGGTACTTTGTGGCTAGCCACTTTGCAGACAAAATTCCTGGCTTGAAGGAGATCGGTGTGACCCTGCATGGCACTTTTTATATTCCTCTTATGTGAAGAGAAATAAAAGGGGCTCAAGGTGCTGAAGGAAAGCCCATAAAGAGGAGGAGAGCATGGCAGGAAGGAAGGTAAGAAATCCCTTCCCTCCTCTTTCTTTTCCTCCTCAAGAGAAGGAAAAGCAGCGCAAGAGCTGCAAGGGGGGGGGGGGGTGGAGAAAAGGCCTATAATAGAAAGGAGAGAGAGAGCGAGCGAGAGAGATGCTGCATTCTGCAGGTGCACCACTCAGAAAGAAAAGCATCAGCCAAAAATGGAGCTTGCTGGCATAGCAGAGAGTGGCAGAGCCTGCAGAAAGTCTAATCTGGGAAAGACCAGCAGATACCTGAAGAGTCTCCTATTCCAGAGAAGGCCAGTGGCTGGAAGGACTAAGTCTGCTTGGCAGGGCCTTAAGTGACAGAAGTTCTAGACAGACAGGATACTCAAGCTCCGTTTGGTAAGTGAACGGTAGTGCAGACATTCAGGACAGACACCCCCCCCCCCCCCCCCCATCTGCACAAGGGCCTAGACAGGTTTTATGGGTTGGGTTTTTTTTGGGGTGGTTTTTTTTTTTTTTTTTTAATATATAATCAGTTAAGTGCATCAAGGGACAAGAGGGTACCTTGGCTTGCAGTGAAGGAGTGGTGACATCTCTTCGTGGGCTCCTGAGCTGCCTGTGGAACACAGAGCTCGGCGGAGCAACGCACCCCATTTTTCATGCTGCCAGCGGCGAGGTCTAAACTTAACTGGCCACAACACTCATTTTTTGAGTAACTGAGCTCAACAAACATATGGAGGGTGAACATTTCATAGGATGCCCAAAGCCTAGCAACATGTTTACTGTGGGAAATGGTGTGTATATTTCAGGCCCAGGACTCGAGTTACTGTTGAATGCATAGGTTCCTTCAGAGGGTGGTATCTAAGAGAACAGAAAGCTTTCATTGAGATGATATTAAAATGTTATAGAGTGCTTGGGAAGTAAGAGTAATGTTGTACTAAGCTGATTACGTGCATTTCCTGGGTACCTTACTGTATTTCTAAAGAATGTTTCTCCAATCCTTTTCACTATTCACCGACATAGCCCCAAGAGAAAACAAAAATTTGGTTAAATACCTCCCTTCAGCCTGGCATTTTCCAGTACCCTGGACCTAGCCTTTGCAATAACCTTAACTACTACTTCCAGCAGCAGTGACGTCACGGAGGAGTGGCATTTTTGATGTCTCTCACCCAGCAGGAGGGGGTTCAGTCCAGAAGAGCTTACCCGCTGGCGACCCTTGCTTTCCAAAGGAAGCAGAAAGGGAGCCCAGATTGCCTACCCTGCTCTGGTTGGCAAAAGGGTTACAAATATTTTAAATAATGTAAGCTGCCCAGAATAGTGGATGGCATGGCTTATAAGAAATTCATTAAAAATAAATAAAATACTCATACAAGACAGACTTGCTGTCTTCTCTCAAACCAGCTCCTAGAAGTGTAAACAGAGGCGTAGTACAGTAGAGCACTTAAAATCATGAGAAGCACTATCCAGAAACTCCTATTTGGAAAACTGATCTCTGCCCATGCTCTTCCCCTCCACACAGAGCGGAGATCAGCTGTTTGAACTAGCTTAGGATTGGTCCTTTTCTTTCCAACAGAATCTCTCTCTCTCTCTGTCTCAATCCAGTCACCCTGAACCCAGCAGTTTCTCTCAATCCCTTAGTTTCAGTCTATTCCATTAGCCTCTTATTCCTCACACAAGATTCTCACACTCTCTCCACCATGTCTCCCCAAATCATTCAATCCTCTCAACCTGCTCCCAACAGTACCTCACTGTTTCCCCACAGTCTCAATTATTCGATCCATTTCTCTCCCCCCAGTCTCTCTCTCAATCCTCCCACCCTGTGCCCAGCATCTTCCCTCACCCCCCCCCCAATACTCTGCCCAATGTCTGTATCTCTCATCACTCTCTCTCTATCAGCCCTAGCATAACATACCTCAAACCCCCACAAGAATAATGATAGGGGGCGCTGTGCCTTTAACATTAACACCTCCCTCCCCACCCTTCGTGCTACTCTCTCCCCCCACTTCACCTCTAGTATCTCCCTCGCCCCCACTCCCTCCAGTGCACTGTTTGGTTTTCTTGCATATATCCTCTACCATTACCCCTTCAGGCTTTCACACACACACACACACACACACACACATCTCCTCTCCCCAAAATTCACCCTTTTTCGAGTCACTCTCCCTAGAAGCATTCCCCCTCCCCCATATGTATCTCTGAAATCCTTTCCCCTCCAATCACCATTTGTAGCTCTCTCACCCCTCCAAGCTTCCATTCTCCCATCACCCCTTCTTGCTCTGTTGCCACCCTCCCCCCCCCCCCCCCCCCCCCTCCCTTCCACCTTCGCTCCCCAGTGATTGTCACCTATCCTCACCCTCCCTCCCCTTTCATGCCCTCTGGCTCACACACACACACCACACTTAATCACCATCTCTGCCCCACCCTGATACCATTTCTATTTTTTCACCCTCCTCCCCCCACCCCACTTTTTCATGCCCTTCTGCTACCTTTCCCCTTTCTTTTTAACCCCTTCTACATCCATCCCTGCCTCTCATGCCTCCTCCAATCCCTCCCCCCCCCCCCCAATGGTTCTCACAGAGCACCCTATGTTGTCCCTCTATTTCCCCTGCCCAAACTCTGATCTCTTCACAGCTGTTATAGAATATGTGGCAGCAAGATCTTGAGATTCAATAAGATGCCAGATTCTAGTTTCATTGCTGACTTAAGGGAGATGGGAAGGGAAATTATTCACCCCTCCACCTTCCCCTTAGCATAAGCTCCTAATTTTGTTGTGTCGTCCCCCCCCCCCCCCCCATGACTCTTGCAACATTCACCTCTTTTTCAGGTCTCGGCCCTCAGACGTATTCACTCTCTCTTACACCGCATCTCCTTCAAGCATTCACTTCATGCACTGCTCCCCCAAGTATCAATCATCTAGCTATATTCACCATCTTTCCATGGCCACAAACTACTCTGGTTTGACTGGAGCTTTGGGCGACTGCCTCCTCCCCTCTGCTATTAGCTGAATCCCAGGTCAGGGGATCACAATGAGCTAATGAGTCTTGGTCCGTGGACACTCCGGCCCTTCCCCTCCAGGCAGCAGACCAGAGAAGAGCCCTCTACTCCAGAGAGGCAGCAGGAGAGGCGGAAGCAGCCTGGAGCAAAGAGCCGACTGGCTCTTCTTTGCTCTCCTGCCCGCACCATACTCACCCAACTCCACTGCTGCGGATTACAAATGGGGACGGGGAGGGAGAAGGGGGGGGGGGGAGCAGAAGAGCAGGGGTAAGCGAAGGAAACCCCTCTCATCCCTAATCCAGCTCCTTCCTTCTGTCTCTGCAGCAAGCCAGCAGCACGAAGGGACGCGGGGGCAGAATGGCTCTTTTCTGCTCTGTCCTATTGTGGGTACTTCCTGGTCCTGTCCTCGCCCTGTCCTCTGCAGCGCTACTCAATGGTCATGCGGCTAGGAGGAGCAAGAGCCACGAGTTGGCCATCCTTGAACTAGTTGGTGCTCTGTAGATCAATTTATGCAGCATCTTGTTCAAACAGCTGGCCTGAG
The DNA here is from genome assembly GCF_901001135.1 of Rhinatrema bivittatum. Classification (NCBI taxonomy): domain Eukaryota; kingdom Metazoa; phylum Chordata; class Amphibia; order Gymnophiona; family Rhinatrematidae; genus Rhinatrema; species Rhinatrema bivittatum. Next base: position 564,705,469 of record NC_042615.1, on the reverse strand, counting down.
CTGGGAATCATGCGGAAAGGAGAGGTGGCAAGAGAAGTGCTTAAGAAAGAGAGGAAAGGGGAGGGGGGGGGGAGCTTCCATTATACATGGTCTTGGTCCCAACGATTCCGAATAAAAGAGGGGCTCAGCTGTAGTGCCACACTTGCAAGTGTGAATGTGCCATCATAGAAGAACATATTACATTAATTCCCAAAACCTGCAACTCTCATGGCCGAGCGTGACATGCTCGTGTCAGAAAGCCATTATACAGAGAGGCACAATAAGATAGTGCTTACGGTTTCTAATGGATGAGCCATGCTAACACATCATCACTGTACCACAAACAAAAATCACAACCCTGGCAATTACAGGGCATGAAGAAATTGTGATTGCTCGGGACATTCCCATTCCAACCATTAAAGAGCTCAAATGCAAGAAAACCAAACATTGTGATAAGGATGAGAAATGGCATCGCTGATAAGTGTCAGTAACAAGTGATTATTCATATGTATGGAGAAAAAAGAAGGGATGGTCAAGTACTTGGAGATGCAATTAGAGACCAAGAAAATGTGGCAGAAAGATACATAAACAATCCCAATTCTATCGGACACCAGCAACATGATTAAAGAACTTCCACGTGCACCTTGATATGTCTGTACGTCTGACACCCTATGAGCTCCAGGAGGCGGCTCTCTTTGACAAAATGCAACTATTAAGAAGAAGTGCACTAGCAGTAAGTTTGAGAGACTGAGAACACACCAGACATACCCCTAGCTTAGAAGTGAAATTTATTGCATTCATAGTAGGTGGAAGACAAACCCATTTGGAAACACTACCCAAGAGAAAAGCAACAAGTCCATAGATGCTGTTTTAGTAGAGAGTTTTCTAGCTAATTTTAAAGACGTCTGTAGCTTATGGTATTTTAGGCATAGTCCACAATGTCCCATGACATTAGTGGTAAAACCACAACTGCCGCTGTGAAACCTGTATTGCTCAGAACACGATATCTATTTAAGCATTTAGCTTTTGTGTTGGCATAAGTATCATCCCTAATAATTGAAGCCACAGAACACCCCACCTGTTCACCTTCATTTGAAAATTCACTCATGGTATCATAGCTGCTTAGACAAAGCTGGTCTAGTAATAGTGTCTAAAACCACCTTGGTTAGGACTATCCCATGCTGTTCAGTGGCAGAAGCTCTTCATAAAGTGCCTTGTTGAATCAGCCTCACTTTGTCCAGTTGCCTCAGTCAATCCTTCTATTACACAGACCGCAAAAGGCAATGAAGCCCAACAGTCAAGTGCCATCAACCACAAAAGATCCGGATGTAAAATTTCAGAGTTGATAAGCCAAGAAGGCAGGATATTAGATTTCTCATTAACAAAACATTTAATTTCTTCAGGAGTGTGCAATAGCAAAAATAGGCAGGGTCTATAGTAAATACAGGAGGCATGACACTGATAATCTATCACTACCCTGGTTATACTAATGGAGTTGATGTTTTGACTGCTAAGAGTGAAGATGACAACACTTAACATCCTGTACCTTAAGTTTGATCAGTGACAGTTTTGCATCCAAGTGCAGAATATACTGGGCTACTTTTGAGCAGCTCTTTGTTTTATAAACACCACCTTCCTGCCTCCGCTTTCATTAAATTACATATAACATTCTCCACCTTCTTAGAAAACAGACCTTTTAAGCAACATAACCTCAAATTCAGTTTCTACTTCCTGGCTTGCCTGCATAATCAACATTACTCCTTGGCAACTGTGAACAATACCAAGAAAGCACATCAGCCATGCCAAAATTTGGATCTCAGGATATCACTGTGCTTCTCTCAGGCTCATCTGTGAGGCAGGGATGTAACGTTTGATTCTCAGAACTAGAAGGAAATATAAAAAAAAAAAAAAAAAAAAAAAAAAAAGTGTTCATATAGTGGATACACCAGTGCATAATCTGATGCCAAAAATCTTGATTATAGGGCTAGAATCCCAATTCCATAGGGTAAAGCGCCACTAAACAGCCAGGCTGCAAAGCATGTGTCTTGCTAGCCAGTAACGTTCACGGCCATTTCTAGCACCTTACAGGTTGCTTGCTTAACTCAACCAAGTGTCTTCTAATGAGCAATTCCTTTGTTTTTGGTTTTTTTTTAAAACAGGTCTTTACATCTTCCCTTGGAAAGCAGCAACATTTGCATGTTCTTGTTGCCCAAGGCCACGTCTTTATTCAGAGGTGATTTCAGAAATATATTCATTGCTTTGCGAGAACAAATTGCTCTGACCTGGGCCTACTTATGCTTGCAGGCTTTACACCACCACTTTCTGGTATTATCGACAGCAGGCATGATTGGATTTTGGTGAATCAATGTCATCACCAGTCCTACCTACCTACGGCTATTTTCTATAGGTGATTATGAGTAGAGTTTTCACACAGTGCTTTGCTTTTCATGACTGCTCCTGGAAGCGGATAGTGAAAAATACAGGGAACAGTATGGAAAGGGGTTATAAAAACAGATGGTATGAGCAGGAACCAATGCAAGAGAAATAGAAGCCCAACGCAGTCATTCTCAACCCAGTCAGGTTTTCAGGAGATCTACAATGAATCTGCAGGAGAGATTTGCACACAGTGGAAGCAGTGCTTGCAAATCTAGCTCAAGCAGATTCATTGTGGATCTCCTGAAAACCAGACTGGCTGCGTTTGTCCCGATGACTGGGCTGAGAAGAGTTATTTTGTGACCACAATAGCTACCAAAATGCACCCACAAACTTGCCATTGGGGTTTCACTGACCACCATCTAAGCTCCTCGCCCCACTGCTGCTGCTGCTATGGTTCCACATGGCGTTGAGGCAGCACCATGTGACGCCTAGATGTCCATGCTATTCTTCTACAGAAGAGCATGGGAGTAAACGGCATGGCTCAAACTCACTGTGAACCACATAAAGCTGGCCAAATGGCAGTTGGTAGATGAAGGAGATGGACAGTGGCAGTCAGCAAGACCCCAACGCAGGAGCAAAGTGAAAGACCACTTGGCAGCAAGTGAAAAAGGAGCGATAGGTTCAAGGCAGGCCAAGAACGATAGCTGCTGTACCAGGGAAGGAATGAGCAAAGGTCAGCTTGGACCACAGAAGGAGCAAGAGGGCGTGGCAAGAACTCAAGGAGAATTTTTCTTTTAAAAAAGGGAAGAATTATAGATTTTATTTCCCGTGAAATTAGTTTAGTACTCTGAATCCACCACAAAATACTGGAGGGCACCATGGCTTAAGTGGCATGCATGTAGCAAATGATGCAGAAGCTAGGCAGAAGGCACAGGTCAACTACATTTGCTCTTTCTGGGGATGTAAGAACCACAAAGTAAGTTTGTGAACAAGAGAGGCAAACAACTTCATCCAAAGCACACAAAAAGATATTAAGGAATCTATCAGATAAGGCAATGTTGCATAACCGGTGAGCCACTGAAAAGTCACTACTGCCTGCTGCTCAGATCCAGGCTAGATCTGGGCTCCATTCAGCACTAAGCGTCACCAGTGGTAGCTCTTAAACATACAGGAGCTCCTGTCTGGAAACGAGTAATCATGCATGAATCCTCTTCCTCGGTACAACATTAGCCTCCATGTGTGGTAATTATTAGGCAGCAAGCAGGATATGGAGAGCTGGGACTTGCTTTGCTCGGCACACAGAATCTCCTTATCTACCCCCTTCCAGCCTCCAACTTATCCCCAAGTTAAGTGAGATAGAGAGAATGTGCACTGAGCATCGGATGTGACTCATTCTGGGAGTCGGGAGCAATAGCAATGGAGGAACTCTGGATACCACATGTGGCAGACCAAGGTAACTAAACAAGCCAGCTGCCTACATCTTGCTGACCTCTTCTCCTGCACTTGTATACAGAACTGACCCATTGTGATGAGTTCATGTGTATGCCCCTCTCTCCATGTGAAAATTTGGGAGAGATGGGTGGACCTGTTGGCGCTTCCCTAGCTCTCCTTTTGAGCATACGAGTCCTTCCCATATCTGCATTGCCTGCCCCGTGGAAGTTAGCATGCCTAACCAACAAGAGCATGGGGGTAACTGGCTTGATGTGGCGGTTACTACCCTTAACCGAAAAGCCTGATACTACACTTCTGATGCAACTCCAACATTGCTCTCTGCTTCAACGGCAGGGGGTGAAAGGAAATTGGATTCAAACAGAAAGCAACAAGAGGCCCGACCTTGGCTGCCTGAGTAACTGATAAATATGAGAGCTTGCTGGGCAGACTGGATGTACCTTTAGGTCCTTTTCTGCCATCACTTCTATGTTTCAACATTTTCTTAATATAGGTGTTCCTGAGGAGAAGGAGAGACAGCCTACCTGCTGGAAACCCCGAGACCAGACGCTGGAACGTTGAAAGAGAGCATTAGGAACTGCTGTTTCCCTGGTCGAGGGAGGAGGGAAGTCCGGGCCGGGAGGTCGGCCCCTTGTGATGTCATAATCAGGTGCCCGGGACAGCATTTAAGTGAGGGCCCTGCGGCGCGCAGCCGCCGGCGTGCAGCCAAAGGGGCGCGCCCCTGGTAAATATTTTTTCTTTTTCTAATTATTATGGGAAGGAAACGTAAATCCAAGACTTGGACTTCTTCACCTACCACTCCATTGTCTAGAATACACGGACCCATGGAAAACCATATTATTCATATCACTGAGTCTGTGGTGGGGGAAGATGTAGAAGGAAACTCCCTATTGGGGGTTTCCTTGAGCCCCAGGTCTGTGCAACCCCCCCCAACCACCATTTAAGGAGATTATTGAGGCATTAAATAATGTTGAAAACCCTCTGATAGCAGCCCAGACCCAAGAGGGAAATGTGGTTACTACAGAGGGGAATAGACCTACGATCAATGTAATGCAGGGGGATATTGCAGCTGCTAATAAATTGGTACCGTGCCCTAGGATAGTAGATGAAGAAATAAATGAGCAAGATGGAAATAAAATTGAACCAGAAAATGTAACTTTATTAGATGTTTGGAAGTTATCTGTTAAAATTGATAAGAAACTATCTAGGTCTGTAGTACAAGTGCATGATTTTTCTGTACAAGTAAGAAATCAATTTGAAGATTTAGAAAGCAGAACTGTTAAATTAGACAAGCAGTAGCAGGGTTAAACCCGCAAGTTAATGTTATGCATGCTACAACTACTTCATTTATCAAAGATAATTTGATGCTACATAATCAGATTGACATTCTTGAGAACGAATTAAGGTCGTTTAATTTAAGTTTATTGAATTTTCCTCAAATCGAGATTAATGTCTGCTATTGAATTATATAACAAATATGTTATGGAGATATTATCCTTTGAGATTGAAAAAATACCTGTCTTGTCAAAGTTATATTATTTGCCTTCAAAAAGATTGCTCCAAGCTCAGGAGGGAGGAATAGATAGCTTGAATAGCCCTGGAGTCTCTACATTTTTGGAAGACTCCATGGACAATATTCAAACTAGAGCAACATTATTGATTTCCTTTTCGTTGAAAAGGGATAAAGACTTATTTTTCTCAAAATAAAGACTTTATATTTTGCGGGCAAAAAATATTAGTATTTCCAGATGTCTCCCACGCAACACAAGCGCGAAGAAAACAGTTTCTTGTTCTTAAGAAACAAGCTCTTGAAATAGGAGCAAGTTTCTTCCTAAAATTTCCCTGCAAATGTCATGTAATGTTTCAGAATAATAAGTTTATTTTTACAGATCCCACACACTTGGAGCGATTTTTAAAGGATAAATCCCAGAAACATAGTGTTGTTTTAGGAGATAGGGTTGCATAAGAAAGTAGACACCCAGCAGTAGGAACTCCCTTCTCCCCCTAGATGTGGGCTAGAATATTATTATGTATTGAAAACTGAATATGATAATTGTTTTCTGGAAATTCCTGGATTACTACATTTGTTGTTTAAATGTTATAAATCAATAAAAATAAAATTTAAAAAAAATATATAGGTGTACCTTAGGTTTAAAAAGGTTGGGAAACACTGAACTAGGCCCCATTACAGTTATATTTATGTGTTTCAATGGCGTTGTTGTGCTTAATGTGGTCACAATAAAAAAAAAAAAAAAAGAGTTACATTAAATTTCAACATTGCTGCCAATTAAAATATGCCAATAATGTGGTATGTGCTCATTACTCATCAGCGCAGTGTTTGGAAAGGTTGCCAAAATAAATTTAACTACACCTGTGGGAAGTGCAGTTAACTGCTAGCATGCTGACTGGGTCATCATCCTAGCAGTTACCTTCTGGGGGGACGCAGTGGCCCCTCAGTCAAGCACCCTATCACCCACTGAAATCTCAGGCCCCACCCACCAGGACTGGCGGAGTGGCAGGAGGAGTTGCACAGCCTACCCAGCTCCTACAATGAATGATGGCTTTGCCACCTCGTAGTTTGACCCACGTGGGTGTGCAACTTGCAAGTCAAGCTACAAGGCAGCAAAAAGGGCCATTCAGTTGAGGCCTGACTGGCAAGAGCCAGATAGGTGGAGCTCCTCCTCCTGCCACTTCCCCAGTCCTGGGGAGAGGTCAGGGTGAAAGTAGGCAGAGTGCCTCCATATTGCTCTCCCCCCCACCAATGTTAACTGGATTGGTAAGCAAAGGCTGCAGAGTTCCACCAATCGTGGCAACGTAAAAATGGTTACATTCAGTTTAACCTGGTCACAATTTGCATTTTAAATTTATCACATCTCTCCACCATATGCAAGCAGCGTTCTATAACTTAAGAACACTTTAGGATAAGCACGTAACCCAGAAAATCAAATGCAAACAGCATTCTTTCAGTAAAATTGATACCACATTAAAACTGCCAATTTTAACACCTTAGTAGATAGATCCCTAAGAATTAAAATATAAACAGGGATTTAGTAACTTTTTTTTTTCCTCTATCAATTTCAACCTACATGAACAAGCATAATCCTGCTCACAGACACTAGGGCAAAATATGAATGGAAAAAGGACAAAGAAGTCAGAAATACCATAAAACAAAACAAGTCAAAACTGCCCGAATACAATATGGGGATGTGAAGAACAGACTCAATGAGGAAAACTTTAATAGAAAAAAAAAGAAACCCAACTTCAAATCTATCCATGACACACAATAGTCGACAGAACTTCCTTCAGGAGCAATGGATCTCCATACTATCCCTAAGTCCAGAATAAGAGCCCCCTGACTCAGCTTTTGTTTATACTAATAATTTTCTTCTGTCTCAAGCCTTTCCTTCCTTCCAGCAGTCTATGCTTCCAAGTTTAATTTCCCTGTTAAATGTAACTTTGTTCTTCGTGTTCAACCTATTGTTTTTGGTTACTGTTCATGGTTCAGTTCCCCAATTCGATGTAAACCGATCTGATATGGTCTCTACCATGAAGGTCGGTATAGAAAAGTGTTTAAATAAATACCACCACAAACCCAAACAAAAAAAACAAAAAAACAAAAAACAATTTTCATCTAATTTTATAAGACCTTTGGCTAGGTAGCAAAGATAAAAACAAAATACTCCCCCCCCCCCCCCCCCGCCTAGAAAGGATCTCTGACTACTCTGTCTAAAAACATCAAGAAAAATCTGTATTTTATGGCCTATAAACAATGCATCTTTATTACTAAAGAAAAAAAACCCTCAATTAAAATCTTATCTACCTCAGAGGAGCAAGAAATCAAAAAGAGTAGCATACTCATTAATAAGTAGTTGGACTGTTACAAGAAAAGTAGTCTAGTTAAAGGTATCAAATGGAACTGCAGGAATATCAGATAGGCCACCCTTTTTTGCTAATATTTGCCACATAAGGTCTTAGAAAAAGTAGGAAGATGTTCAGTCAGAGCTACTACCATTGCCATTAGCAATACAATGGAACTCTTCGCCCTGCAGCATTACTATCATTTTTCAAAATTATATTCTGTTTTTTTTGTCCCAAAGACTTATTCCTATGCATAAAATTTCTGCAGAGCTCCACATTTTGCAGAGCCAAGATCTAAGTGAACGTCTGATAAGTAAACCTAACTGTAAATGTTGTGACTACCTATGCCTAGGTGAGTGATCTTTAATTAAGATAATTGTGACTACCTATGCAGCATAAGTTATAAATGCAAAGTGAAATCATTCATTTTTCTCCCCTATAAGAGACGGAATGGGAGAAAAGCCATGGTAAATTAAGCCCTAAATTTGGACAAGGAAGACCAGGTCACCTTATTCAAGCTAATATTTTTGAAGTTAATATCAAGGACATTACCTTTACATAATAAATAGCTTGAAAATGTGTTTAATATGAATTCAATATTGCAATAAAAAAATAAAAATAAAGACAGAGATACACTGACTACAGTCTACATCAGTGGTTCTCAACCAGCGTGTGGCGGCCGCAGAAAAAAAAAAAGTTTACCACTCCCAATCTTCTCCACCCACGCGGGACCATGGGGAGCTCCTCCTTCTACACTGACCGGGAAGAATGCCGTTCTTTGCACATGTTTTGCTTTGGACTGTAGCAATTTCCATTGCACATCGTGGCCGCAGCAGTTTGGCTTCGGTTCAGTGCCTGCCAGTCCGGGGGTGGGGGGGAATAAATAAATATTGATCCAGTTCCTCCTCCTCTTCACCCTGTTGACAGGGAGGGCAACCGCCCAGAGTGCCCCCTCTCTCTCACTTAACAGGTCAGTAAAGCGAGCTGTCTCGGGGCTGCCCTGGGCAGAGGATCCTCCTTCCTAGCAATCCTAATCCCCGCAGCGAGTAGCAAGACTCAAACAGGCTGCACCGCAGTGGCGCGCTACTACACACGCAGCGTTTCTGGGGAGGGCAGGGGGGAGAAAGCGGCATTGTCCGAGGTCAGCTGCAGGGCCTCTTTCTCCACCACCCTCCCTAGAAACGCCGCGCGTGTAGAAGCGAGCAGCAGTGCACGAGTGCTGCCTGCCCGACTGCCGACATCGGAATAGCAGAAAGTTTGGTTCGGTAACTATGCTCCTTAGGTGAGAATTACCGTGGCTCGTGGGAGGGGGTCTGTCCCCATGAGGCGAGGTAACCACGAGGTTCAAGCAGTATATAAACTGGAGCTGGGGGAAGGGGAGGCAGGGATCCTAAAACAGTGGAGGGGAGGCAGCACTGCAGTGCTTGTACCAGGCCAGAGATGGGGAGTGAAAGACACTGAGCAAGGCCCTTTTTGGTGGTAGTGCTACAGGAATAAAAAGCTCATGCCTCTGACTCCTCCCCACGCTGCAGCCTGGCTAAGAGGCACTCTGAGGCAGGGGAAGGCAGGAGAGGAGGGAACACACTGCAAATCAATCTTCCAATCTGAAATGAATACTGGTGGAGAGGATAAGGGGCTAAGATAAGAGGGAGACCCGGGGAGAGGAGAGAAAAAAAAAAAAGAGAAAGACTGGTTCAGGGGTGATGAAAGAGAGCGAGAGACTGGCTGGGGAGGTCACTGGTGTGTGAGAGACTGGCTGTGGAGTATAATTGGTGTGTGTGTGTGTGAGAGACACTGGTTGTGGGCCCTAAGGAAGAGGACCATGAGACAGAGCTTCACCATCCACTGCTGCTTCTGATGTGTCCTACTGGCATGCAAGAAAAAGGAGTAGGAGAGTTGCTGGAAAGGGTAAGTAATGGTGGCGTTTTAAGTTTATTTTTCTTGATTGCCATTTTAAAATATTGGGTATTATGTGATGTGTCTGCTGTTTTGAAATATTTTATTGGTGTTTGGAAAATGTATAAATTTTTATGACTTAATTGTTGGATGTTATTCTGTTCAGCAGCTGTTTTGTAACATTTATTAGTATAGTGTTACAATTATTTCTGTATGGGAATCTATAGCAGCTTGGCTTGTTCTGTTTTCCTAATAGGATGTGTATTAGTGTTTAGGGCCTAGTTTAATATTTGTAGGGTTGCCTTTTCATAGATAGGGTTGTTATTGTGAGTGTGTTCCATAATGCAGGTGTACCTTTGTGTGGGTTAGTTTGTGTGCATTATTGCAGATCCTGGGACTGTGTTAGGTTCTATATTTCTATTTCCATTTCTCTAGTTTTGACCTTCATGCAGAGTGACTTTTTTGGTTTTCCATTCCAGTTTCTGTCTCCATATTTGTAATTTTTCTGTACTTGGTAATAGGTCAGGTCTGGGTGTGTGATTGAGGTGAGATATTTTACTAGCATGTAGGCATTTGTATCAATCTTACTTGTTGTGTTTTCTCAATAGGACATGCATTAGTGGTAAATTACTGTCTTTTCATTAAGAAGGCTATTGTGCCTGGTAGTAGAGGGAGTTTATTTTGTTATAGAGATGACACCAAAAACATCTTTTTTGGTATGGTGAGTTGTACGGGGTAATGCCTTAGATCTGCTCTGCACTCATTGTTGGGGGTTGAGGGGATTCCTGTGGATGCAGAGTGCATGTTTACATTCAGCCCCCTGACAATCGTGTGAGAACCATCTGTCAGGTGTGTCCTGGCCAAAAAAAAGGTTGAGAACCACTGTGATCTTTAAATTCTTTTAGGTCATGGCTCCATTCTCTAATACTTTTAAGCCCCCTCCCTCAAACCCACAAATGTTTTGGCGTAATTCTAATTCAGTACAAGTTAGACCTCCCTCCCCCTCCACAATCAATCCCATCCCCACACTTTGAACTTTTGAGTGAGGGGGGGACCCTATTTATTCATGATCAAGATACATCACGAATTGGATACATCACGGCAGGAGCTCAATCGTGCTACTTGGCCATATTTTCTTTGATGCAGAATAAAATAATGTGGAAATAAAAAAGGTTTAGCAAGCAGTTGGCGATATCTGACCACACAGGTCTGCAAAACAATGAGCAAGAGGTAGTGGGGTGGGGAGGAGGCCCAAAAGAGGGAATATACTTAAAAGTATAAAAACCATAATGGGACAAATGAAAGGATTAAAAACAAACAAAAAAACAAACAAACAAACCCCAAACTTAATGCTATTGCTTTAAGGCTCTTTTTATTACTTCTCAATACAATCCTGAATTAAAGTCAAGGTTCAATATTTCCATAGTTTAAACACGTACGAAGCACTAAATCCAGTCACTGGGTCTAATCTCCAAACAAAAACAAGCTTCTAGCACCAGCCATTTCACACGTTCTCCTTTTATTGCTGGAACACAGAAAGCAACAAAGACCCTAGCAGAGATGAAGGCAGGACAGGGCACCAAGCAAGACATCACAGGAAATGGGGAGAAGAAAATGGGACAGGTAGTGATGTCAGAAACCTGTCTCACTATTCTAAATATTTTTCCATCCCTGACATTTAAAGATAAGTATTATATAGTTTTAAGGGGGACAATACCATCCACCCAGATTTTATATTTATTTATTTATCTATCAAGTTTTATATACAGTTGTTCGGTTTCGCCATCACAACGGTTTACAAACTTTTGATGTTTTACAGAGAGTTAAAAAAAATGTGGTGTAATAACCTTTCCACGAGTTACAAACTGCTGTTAACATTTTTTTGTTTTTTTTCAAATTATATTGTTTCAATTTTTGGAATCCATACATGGTAGCCATTCTGCTTTTTTTCCCCCCACATCTGCTGGTGCCCTGTATCCCAAGATGCACCGAGTGCTACTCTCCTTCACCCCCCAACTCCAGTATGAAAGCTTCAGAATTCCTCAGAAAGCATTCCTGGGGCCGATTCTTATCTCTAGCCATTGATGCTCACACCCTCTAGCCCTCCTCCCTCCCAGCAACTCCTTTTCTGCTGCTGCCTCAAGCCACTGCTCCTCCAGCTCTCCCCCTCCAATCATCCCTCCTCTGGCCCCCATCCCTCCAGCTGTCACTGCAGCTCCACTCCCACCTCCCTCTAGTTGACGCTCCTCTGTTCCCTATCACCACTTCATGCTGTTGCTGCCATCATTCTCCCTCTGCTGCATGGGTGAGCAGCCACCCACAACTTTAATACCTCTGGTACAGGGCTGTGGGCTCGCCATGCAGGTTGGGCTTGGCCGTCTTCCTATTCCATCTCCTGGTTGCTTGCACCAATCAGTAAAGCCTAAGGGACTCCTCCCACCATCCGCCTCCTGCAGCCAATCAGTTGAGTGCAAGTGAGGGCTCTGACCCTCCTCTTGCAACCCAGCTGCGAGGAAAGGGATCTTGTTCTTCCCTGCTCCTCCCTACTGGTAGGGTTTGGGAACAGGGGAGCTTGCTTTCTGAATTCCATCTCAGTGCCTCTTGGCTCTAGGTAGGGGATGGACCTTAAAGGAGGGAATTTGGTGGTGACCGGTGTGCTAAGACTTAGGGGCAATGTATGCAGGGGAAGAGGGTAGGAAGGGGGGGGGGGGGGGGCAGGCAGATTCCAAGGAAAACAGCAGAATAGGCAGGGGCACATTTTGGTGAAAAAAAGGAAGGCAGATACTAGATTGGTAGAAGAGGCAGGGTGGAAATAGGGAAGAGAGGAAGAGAAATGGAGGATTAATGGAGACCATGGGTAAAAGGATAGGGAGGGAGGAATGGGAAAGGAGTTAACCAAGAAAAAGGTGGTAAAACCCAATAACTAGTTTATATTACAGATAAATGTTATCATCATGTTACAGACGTTGTGGCAGCCTAAGGAAGCAGTCGTGTAACAGGTTTAGCAACATTTTAAGCAAGCGAGGGATTATAGAATATAGAGGAGTAAAGAAGGAGGTGAAGGGAACAGGAAATAAAGAAATGGTAGGTTAAGAGAATAAAACGGAGCAGAGCAATATGGGAGAGAGCTAAACGCTGTGAGAAGAAAGATGGCAATGAAGGGAAGAGATGAAAGCAGAGACCAAGATGGAGAAAAAAAAAAATTGAGTTTGGGTCCCTTGAGGCAGACCTGTAGCAGGAACAGCAGGATAGGTAACCCTCCCACGCAACACATTTGTAAAACATGTACAACAGTAATGTGCACACACACAGGTAAAAATAAAGAAATAAAATTAGAAGAAATTTTAGAGGCGAGTTGGAGTGGGGATGAGCCCTCTCTAACCCCTCCCCCCACCTGCTCAGAAAAGAATCATGTGCCCACCTTCGCTCCACACTGACATACCCCCACAAAAATGAGAAAGAACATTGCCCTCCGGCACTACTCTTCAGGTTATCCTTGCCCTCCCCCACCTCAGGCCACTGCTACGGCTCCTCCAGTTTCTCTCAACTCATACATTGCTCTGTTCCTCCAACCACCACCTCTTATCTCTGCTAGCACTCCTCAGGTCTCCAACTGCTATCACACAGACAGGTCCTGCCACATCTATGAAAAGTGATAAGACCTTTATCCTGAGCTGGCCTTTGGCCCCACCAAATCCACAGACCGATGCCATACAGACGTGCTAAAAACGTGCGCAGAAGCACCTTTCCTATGCAATAGGCAAATGAGCCACCATGCTAAAAAGGACACACTAGGGAGAAATTGTGCATTCCTAGCGCATCCATGGTATCTGGCAAGACTTTTTTTTTTTTCACATTGCTGCTTTCGGTGGTTCCTCAGACTTAATATCACCAGAGGACCCACAGAAAAGCAGGTTTTCAGCTTTTTCTGTAAACTTTTGGGACTCCAAGATTTAACGCCAGCTCCGGGGCTGGCATTAATTTTTTCAGGGTAAAAATGTGCATGTCGGGTGCTCATTTATGTTTTACATATGGAAGTACTACTAGCTAATAGCCTCATCAACATGGAATTTACATTTGGTGAGCACTAGCAGCTACGTGCCGATTTCATCGTGCGTTTTGGACGCGCTAATCCCTTATTGTATAAAGGATTATGGATGCGTGTCCAACAGCGGGTTAACCTGTGAGCTAACCTGAGCACATGGTATTGCATCGGCCTCCACTCAGTATCAAACCCACTTCAATGGTCCTGCCTGCTATCTGCCTCCAGCAACTCCGATTCCCTATTTCTACAGGTATTTTCCTAAATGATTCAAGAGTGCACACAGGTGCATGAGCTCCCCAGCACTGGGAAATGCCTCATGTCCAACAACCCTTGCAACAGCAAACACAAAAAAATAAGACAGGCAAGTCACAGGAACATGGAATAGACTCCAAAAGTACTTCTGCTGGCCAGATGTTAGGAAATAAAAAATATGAAGTGACACAGTGGCATATTCCAGGTAAGTGTAATCAAGCCAACCTTGCTGAAACGTTTGCTGGTACTTTAAAAAAAAAAAAAATTGACGTTTGATCTTTGTCCTCATTCTGTGTTTTCTTTAAGTTAACCAAGAAAAAGGTGGTAAAACCCAATAACTAGTTTATATTACAGATAGATGTTATCATCATGTTACAGAAGTTGTGGCAGCCTAAGGAAGCAGTCGTGTAACAGGTTTACAGAAAGATGAAAAGATGGAATCGGTAAAAAATGGACTTTATTGAAACTTGCCCGACTCTGGCCAAGTTTCGCTCTATCGAGCTGCCTCAGGGGCTTATTGAACCATTTGACTTGGCTCTATATAATTCCAATGTTTTTCAAGGATGAAGGAACATGAGTCAACACACCAAATCTTGACGTGTTCTGGGACCTGTCATTTGCGATTCATAAGTCACTTGTGCAAGCGGTATTAATGCGATTCTTTAATAGAATGGCACCCAGTCATATACCGCTCTGACAAACACTGCTGGTACTTTAAAAAAAAAAAATTGACGTTTGATCTTTGTCCTCATTCTGTGGTTTCTTTAAGTTAACCAAGAAAAAGGTGGTAAAACCCAATAACTAGTTTATATTACAGATAAATGTTATCATCATGTTACAGAAGTTGTGGCAGCCTAAGGAAGCAGTCGTGTAACAGGTTTAGCAACATTTTAAGCAAGCGAGGGATTAAATACAATACAGGGCAGAAACTGAAGACGCTTTAACAAATACAAACAAGTCAAAATTAAAAAGCTTCAGAATAGCAACAAAGCCGTTTTTCATCATTTAACCGATATATTTCCCCCTCCCCCGCATAGAGGGACATCTGTTCTATGTGGCACCTACCAGGAATAAGGCAAAGCCAAATCCACCGGATCCTCTACAAATTCAGTCACAGGTCAGTAATATTCTCAGCCGTGCCTACTCGCGTCCATTGCAGCAGCATTCAACGTGTTTTAAAAATGAAGTAACGAAAGAGAAACGTAAAACGTTCGCTTCGTTTTATGCCACCTGAAACCTGGCGAATTACAGAAGTAATGTAACTGAAGCCATTAGTAGCAATGGCTAACTCCCTCGCGTCCTCCAGCCTGGGATCAGATAGATAGCATTTACTGTTGCCAGCGAACCCAAGCCACATCAGCAGCCCAATAAACCCAATTCTGCCCCCGAAGCAACTCCAGCACCACCAGATCGGCTCCCAGCTACCCAAAGCCAATTACCACATTACAGGGGGAGACAGGAGGAAGGATACAAGGCGCCCTTCAACCCCCGGAAACAGCTTTTTTTTCCCTCTCTCTCTCTCTTTTGCCAGAGACTTTAGTTCATATTTTAAATTTCGTTTTACAAATTTCTCCTACTGGATGCATCAATGCCCCTAAAACATTGCCCGGGAGTTTGGCAGCAGACGTACTCTCCCATTGCATGTGCGGAGAAAAAAAAATACAAAATTAAAATACACACCCCCCCCCAAAAAAAAAAAAAAAAAAAACAACCCCCCACAACTAGATGTTAGCAGTAGGATAACCTTCGGTCTCCGGAACTTGTACTGGCAGGGCAACGCAAGTATAAGAGAAGCAGGAGCCCCTCCTTCTGATCCTGGGCTCGCTGGTCTAGGAACGCGAGGGCAAGCCTTGGCGATTCTGCAACCAGAACAGCCGGCAAGGCCGCGCGCCTCTCACTCACCTGCTCTCCCCGTCCCGCCGGGCCTCTCTGCTGCTGCTGCTGCTTCCCGGCCTAACTAACCCGCCCCCTGGCTTCGCCTCCGCCTCCCGATTGGGTGTCGACGGGAGAGGGGCGGGTCAAGCTCGCTTTCAGCCCGGCACGTGGGCGGGGCCGGAGGAGGAGCCACGGCCTCCTTAACCCTCCCCGTCTAAGGGGCGGGGAGAGCGCTTTGTGTGCTTTCCGGTGTCTGCGATGCTTCAGGTGCGATCAGAGAGCTAGGGCAGGAGGAAATCGAGGTTACCTGGCCCGGCCTTGGGTAGCCCCTGCCTGGCAGCGAGGCCTGCTCTGAAAGTTACCAGCCTTCCATTTTCAGTTTTTGCTCCGGTAATTAACAGGGAAAGAGCTGTCAGACATATTAGTTTCCTATTTATTCTTCCAGAAATGACTTTTGTTTTTTTTACCTCACGGTATTTGTCGCCCATATACCTAAAGGAATTTGGAGGCCAATATTCAATGGAGCAGTGAACAGGATGTTCGCCGAAATCTGCAAAAGCTGTGACTGCATCCGAAATCTGAAAGGCAGGGGGGAGGGAAAAGCCCGAGTGACTGCAACAAGTGATCAGTCGTCATATCTACCCCCTAGGTGGCCAACGGCACATAACTCAGCCTCCCCCTCCCCCCCCCCTTCCCCTTAGTTTTATTTGAAAGGGGTGTCCCGTGGTGAGGGCCAATGGTAAGTGGAACACAGTCCCAAAAGGCGAGCCAGGGAAGTAGGGCAATTAGCCGGCCGGTTGGTTGCAACAGGTAAGGAGTGGGGGAGTTAGAAAAAGTAATAAAAGGTCCAGGTCAGGGGTTGGATAGACAAATAGAAGCAGCTGAAGATAGATAGGAAGGCAACTGGGGGAGGGGGGGGATTTATACTTCTCCACAGCTACAGCTGGGAGCCCTATATGTTTCATGTAGTGTAAGGACACCCAGGCTTTGCTTATATAAGGAATTAAGAGTGTGGCAGCCCCAGTACTGCACCAACATGCAGATCCCAAGGACAGTGTGCCAATCTGCTTCAGAACAGGGGAGGTGGAAGAGGAGAGAGGGCTAGGTGCAGTGGATGAATAGCAGCTGGAAAGCAGATGCATGGGGTGGCCTACAAAGT
Source organism: Rhinatrema bivittatum (assembly GCF_901001135.1). NCBI lineage: Eukaryota > Metazoa > Chordata > Amphibia > Gymnophiona > Rhinatrematidae > Rhinatrema > Rhinatrema bivittatum. The sequence goes on along the minus strand of NC_042615.1, from coordinate 564,688,580 downwards.
TATCCTCCCGATGAAGAAAAACTAAAAGAACCTGGAAGAAGGTGATTTTTATATGTAGCACATGAATTTATGGAACTAGAGCAGCTCAGTATAGATTGGACAGAGGGTGTTTTTTTCAGTTGCCACCTGAAGTTGCAGTTTCACCTTATGGCATTAGAGACTGTGGAGCGGTGAAGTCTGTGAGGGGAATAAAGAAGCAGATAAAATCTCAAGACAGCGAGGAGCGAGAGAGATCAGGAGTGATACAGGATGGTGAGGGACCAAATATAGATGCAGACAGAAGAAGAGCAATGAGGGACCTGAGAGAGATCCAGACAGACACAGTAGTGAGGGGCCAGATAGAGATTTACATTTTCATTTATTAAAATGTAATAATTGATTAATACTAAAAGGCCTCAGCGATGTCCAACAAAAATATACAAATTCAAAATGAACAGTTCAGAATCAAATAAAATAAATATATTCTAAACAGTGGCATCCCTAGTGCATCATTACTCTTTAAATTCATGTGAAGGAGACCCTACAAAAACTTATAGGCCGATGCAATATTGGACGCTCAGGTCAGCGCACCACTAAACGTGCTGTTGGATGCACGTTTTGGATGCGCTAGACTTACGCCTGATGCAATACTGGGATCAGTACGTCCAAAACACACACACAAACTAGCGCACAGCTAATAGCCCTCATCACATGTAAATTCCATGGAGATGAGGCTATTAGCTATTACCACCCGATTCAAAAAATCCCCTTGTGGCCAATGTGCCCGTGGCAATGCTGCAAATTTGATGCCAGCCCGGGCGCTGGCGTTAAGGCATGCTGTGGTCAAGGACTCAACCAAAAAAACAAAAAAATCCTGCTTTCTGTGGTTCCTCCTATTAGTATCGTCGCAATACAAAGTAGGAGGAACCACAGAAAACAGAATTGCGCAAAAAAAAAAAAAATCTTGGAAAAGAAATTTCTGGATGCCCAGTATACATGCACAATATACATGGTGCAGGCTGTGTATATTGTGCTGGCAGCTGGAGAAAATACGAGCGTCCGTTTTCCTAACCCACACTGACAGCCACGTCTCCTGGGCGCCCGATGCAAAGGAGGCACTAGAGACGCACAATCTCCCCTAGCGCCTCCTTTTTTACGCAGATGCTCATTACCCTATTGCACTGCGCACCTGGGAGAGGTGGGTGGGCACGCGTTAGAAAAGCAGGTGCTCAATCACGAGCGCCTGTTTTTCACACACCAATATTGCATTGCTCCTTAGAGGTTACAAATGTTGATTTTACAATCATCCTAAGCAAACACCGACTAATGGATCAGTGTCTGGTTACATGTAGGCCTGCCTAAATGGAAACGTTTTTAACAGCCTTCTGAATGTCTTCAAACAGTCACATAGTCTAAGGTCTAATGAAAAAAAGAGTTCCAAAGAGCCGGAGCAGCAGCTGAAAAGGCACATTATCAAGTTATTTAGAGACGAGTCAATTTCAGCGAAGGGTTGTCTAGCAAGCATCTCTGTGAGGATCTTAACTGTCTAGTAGGTTGATAAAGTTTAAGAAGAGTGTTGGACCATGGACAAGAGTTACTGTTGACCAGTTACTGTTGATGCAGACAGGTTGAGCGGCAAGGGACCTGAGAGAGGTGCAGAGAGATGAGGAGCAGCATGGATATAAATAACATGGCTCAGAAAGCCCCCTTTGCTCAGAGATCAATTGCACTAGCGGAACTGAGAATGTGAGGATGTGCGTGCTTTGTGCGCACACACACAATAGATTCATGAGGCAGCGGAATGGCGGGGGACCCAGAGAGAGATGCAGGATACAGCGGGGACACAGCGTAGTGATCAAAGCTAGCCTTGTAGCAGCGCAGAGGGAGCCCCACTGACCAGGAGATCAAGTGGACTGCAGGAATTAGAGAAGCTGAGTATTTTGTGTGTGTTTGCATGCACACCCAACAGATTTGTGAGGCAGCGGAACGGTGTGGGGACTAGAGAGAGATGCAGGATGCAGCAGGGATATAACACAGTGATCAAAACTTGCTAGGTGGCAGCACCGAGGGCCCCCGTGGGTCCAAAGATCAAGTAGACTACAGGAACATAGAAATGACGTCAGAAAAGGAGCAAATGAACCAGTCTGGCCGGCGAGCTTATGCCAGTATCTGCTGCACTGAGCAGGTTATCTTCATGCTCATCAGTTTTCCAGAATGTAAAAGTCAGGGCCCTCGGATGCTGTCCGAATCCAATTTTCCCTAACCGCTGCTGTGGAAGCAGAGAGCAATGATGGAGTTGCATTAAGCCTTGGTACTGTTATTTGTTAAGGGTAGCAACTGCCACACCAGCAAGTTACCTCCAGTTACCCCCATGCAATCTTTTCTTTAATTCCATCCTCTAGCCTTTAGGGATCCACGGTGTTTATCCCATGCCCCTTTGAATTCCTTCACTCCTTTCGTCTTCATCCCCTACTCCAGAAGGGAAATTCCAGGCATTCACCACCCTCTTCGTGAAGAAATATTTCCTGACATTGATTCTGAGTCGCCCTCCCTGGAGTTTCAATTCATGACCTCTAGTTTTATTGATTTCTGTCCAATGGAAAAGATATCTGAAGTTCTGTATTGTATCTCCTCTGCACCTCCTCTCTTCCAGGATTTACACATTCATATCTTTCAGCCTCTCCTCATAAAAGTCTTCCAGTGCTGACCCCTCACCATTTTGGTCGCTCTTCTTTGGACCGCCTCTATCCTGACTTTATCCTTTTTGAGATACGGGCACCAGTACTGAATGCAGTACTCCAGGTGAGGCCTCACCAAGGACCTGTCCAAGGGCATTATCACCTCTTTTTTTCCTTACTGGTTATTCCTCTCTCTGTACAGCCCAGCATTCTTCTGGCTTTAGCTATTGCCTTGTCACATTGCTTCACCACCTTCAGATCATCAGACGTTATCACACCAAAGAACATAAGTAAGATGGGGGACCAGAGAGATATGCAGGATACGGCTGGGCTGAAACAGTAATCAAAACCTGCTGGGTGACAGTGCAGAGAGCCCCTGCAGGCTCCGAGATCATGGGCTGCAGGAACAGAGAAGGTAAGTATGGTGTGTGCTTTTGTGCACACACACACACATGGGCAGGGGGGAGAGGGTGATAGGGATATTTTTAAGATGATTGTTCTCTTTTTGAAAGAAAAATGCTGTGAGAGCCGTATTAATGGCACAGTTTTATAAAGAAAATAATTATAGCAATTTGTTTAATTTAGGAGCAAAGACGTACAGATATTTACTAGTGGACTGTGGCAGCATGTGGAATAGGAACTGGCAGCTAGCCAAGTGCAGTAAAGATAATCTGAATTAGCTAGTAGGGATAATGCATTGTATAAGAAGCTGTTTTAGATATAAGGAAGCAGGCAAATGGATGGGCTACAAACTGCACTTTTCTATAAAAGGATCTGATTAGTAGCAAATTCACCAGTTAGGGGTTGCTGGAAGAATCCGATAACATCAAACACCAGGGAATTTGTAGTTAGGGAGGGGTGAGAGACTGTAAGTAATATATGTATATATGAATAGACAGATATCTAACTAACACTATATGCTGCATGCGGAATTTAAATAGCTAGGGTGAGATTATATTAACCTTTTTGCTAAGCTTGCCTATAAATTGATACATTCAAGGAGTTAAATGGCAAGAGCACACAGTACAAGAAAATGTTGCTAAACTTGTGGAGAAGGTTACTTTGATTTAGAGATGACAATATATTTATTGTCAGCATATAAGAAAACATGTGCAGTTCTAACATTTTCTGGAGGAGATTGATTTCATTTATAATACCAACAGTCTTTAAATGGATTTCCAGATTAATTCAAGGATAGTTGTATTTATAGTGCTAGCTGCTGTCTCCTTTCAGAAGAGCTGTGCAGGCAGGGAGCCAGCACTTGTGAAAACAAAAAGTTGAGAAGAAGCAGTTCTCAGTTTTATGATGCGCAGGAATGTTACAGCTGGGGAGGCTCACTGTGCAATGTAAACAGGAGACTGGAAATGGCTCCGTCATACAATAGTGGAACCAGAGTAATACAATGGGGCAGAATATTCACATCTTTACTAGCTTCTGCAAATCTGACTTGGAAAGTGCATTGGGGCATGCTGTATGGAGGCCAGAGTCAGAAACCCACTTCAGGGAAGAAGGTAGAGATGAAGTTTAAGACAATTTGAGCAAGGCATGTCAGATGGGGGGGGTCAGACAGTGACGTCAGCAGAGCCCGGATGAAAAAAAAAAACAAGTGACTACTTCTGAGGTAATAAGCTGACGCCAAGAGGCCCATATTCTAGCAAACAATCCATTGACAGTATGCTACTGGTTGTTAGAGACACAGGAGGAGAGAATGATAAAAGATTAGGAACAAAATTTCATGCAATAGGGAAAACCAGTCCACCTGTGAAGTTTATTGCAAAGCGACATTTGATTATTTTACACTTTTGTGGCTGATCAATCCATTCTGATTAGCTACTTTGAGGATAACTAAATTCTGCATCAACTTAATATAGGCAAACAATCAAGTGGTTCCAATGGAAACATTCAGGCAAAGAACTGGGAATAGGGTCTTAGGCTGCTGCACAAAGGTGAATTCAGCTGAACGCACCTTCCTGCCTGCACTTCAGCAAACATTTTCTGGGTGCAAACTTACTGCAGATGCGGCAGTTTTGTGCGCAAGAAATGTGCGGTCCTAAACGGGAGTGCTGCTTAGTGCCCTCACATGGAAATCCCGTGCAAATGAGGGCATTAAGTACCACTCCTCAATGCAGAGAGCCTGTATCTGGCCAGCACACTTTTTTTAGTGCTGGAAACTTAACTCCAGGTTTAGAGCTGGAGTTAAGTTTCTAACGCTCTGAAAAAAAAAAGGTCAGGAACTGTAAATGCTGGCAGCCATCGCAACTTAACCGGATAATTACTTACCTATCCAGGTAAATGTCAGCAGCCGCTTCCACTGGATAAATACTGATTTGCCAAAAGCAAAAAAGAATGGAATAGAAAAAGATTGGAAAAAGTGAAGAAAACAATAAACAATTATATGAGGGAGCTGGGTGGAGCACAATTAAAATATGCAAATAATCCAATGCAAAAGTCTATTTAGAAGAGATAGGATCAACCTAACATAGCTTTGGACGTTTTCAGTTTAGATTTTCAGATGGCATTTGAAGCATACATAAAATCCTAGATGGGAAGGGTTGGGGCCCCAAGTGAAGGGTTACTGGTCCTTCCTGCGGCAGCAGCTCACCAGCTAAAAAAAATGATAAAATGGGGATGCGCAGGTGCCATTGGATAAGGGGCACCTGGGCTGGTGGTGGGGATTTAGCGTTGGTCCACTTCAAAAAGCCCCCAAGAAGGTAAATATATATAAACAAGAATAAATAACTGGTGCCGAGATCCAGCTGACCAGGGGATGGGGTGAAATAATAAAATAATGAACGGTAGGGACAGCACAGTACAACTGTCCCATCCCTGAATATCTTGCACAGTGCGGCTCGATGAGGGGCAAAGAAGTCGTTGTAAATAATGATGAAAACAAAAAGAGAGAACAAAAGAGCACTCTCTTCGGCGATGAGTGCTGCATTAGCCAGAGGTTATTAGTGTTTTTGGTTAGGTAATGCTTTAGTTCAGTGGTTCCCAAATCGGTCCTGGAGGACCCCCCCAGCCAGTCAGGTTTTCAGGCTATCCACAATAAATATGCATGAGAGAGAGTTGCATGCACTGCCTCCATAGCTTGAAAATTCTCATGCATCTTCATTGTGGGTAGCCTGAAAACCTGATTGGTTAGGGGTCCCACGTGGACAGGTTTGGGAACCTCTGCTTTAGTTTATTTAAAGCTATGTGGCTTATATATTGCCCACCTTTTGTTTCACAATTATAGAAAATACGTTGGGTTATATTGGAATGAATAAACTTTGGATTGAAACAGATATCCCAGTATTTATTGGGGAGAGGGAGTGGGTGGGGGGGTGGCAGGCATAGGGAGGACGAGTGGTGCGGCGTGCCTGTGCTATGCACACAAACATATGCTAGTAAAAATAAAGAAATACAATTAGAAGAAACTTTAGGAATGGGATGGAGTGGGGATGAGCCCTCTCCTACCCCCTGGCACCTGCTCAGAAACAAAGTCATGTGCCATCAGCAGTGCACATTCACGTACATATCCACAAAAAAATTAGAAGGAACACTGAACTCTGTCACTACTCTTCAGATTATCCTTGCCCTCCCCACCTCAGGCCACTGTGACTTCTCCAGTTTCTCAACTTTCACATCACTCTGTTCCTCTTTTCCCTGCTAGCACGCCTCAGGTCTCCCACTGCTATCACATAGACAGGTCCTGCAACATCTATGAAAAGCTATAAGACCTTTCTCCTGCTGGCCCTTGCCCCCACCTAGTATGTATGTGTGGAAAATGTGTATATGCGAGCGAGAGGAGAAGGTCTGTGTCCCCCCCCCTCCCGAGAAAAAAGCTGAGGGTGTTTTGGAGGGGTGAGATAACAGGAATAAGATTGAGGAGGTAAAAGAAGGGTACATGGATGCTGGCTAGGGAGTAAAAGAGAAAAGAAGGGGGAGGACATGAAAAACAGGAAGATTGCTAATGAGAGGATTAGAGGCAAAGGAAAATAGTTGAAGGCTGAAGAGGAGATGTATACAAAGGGTGGCAATAAGGATGAGGAAATGAAGACTAGGAGACTGAGAAAGCTGGGAGACGGACTGGGAAGGTAGTGGGAGCGAGAGATTGAAAGCTGGTAGGTAGGTGAGAGTTGAAAAGAGGGAGACTGAGGACTGAAAGGTGAGGAGAAAGAAAAAGGGGTGAAATCTAGCTGAGTGGCTAGAGGCAGAATAAAGAAATGAAGGAAGGAGATGAGAGTGAAAGATCAATCTCACAGAAAAATGAAGAGGAGGAAATGAAAAAGACAGGAGAAGAGAGAAGAAATACAAAAATAAAAGGAGACCCTGAAAAACAAACAGAAAAGAGAGACTAGTATCAACGCAATTTGAAAAATAAGGTGTCCAGACAACAAAGTCAGAAGAAAGCATTTTATTTTGAGTTTATTGATTGGAATGTCCATTTTGGAAATATTTATCTCTTATCCTTTCATTTTGCTCAGCAGAAGAGGAAATGTTTTGAGTTCTCCCATGTTGCACTACAAATGGAGTCTGACTTCTTGGGATTTCTATTTCATCTTTTGTCTCAATATCTCTAATTGGGGGTCACTTATTTTGTATTTGTGTTCCACATGCACGACTGAGATGCTAGTATGTAGTTTTTGTGTGGGGATTGATAGCAGTCTGTTTTATTCTGTTTTCCCAGTAGGAGGTATATTGATGTTCTAGGGCCCATTGCAATATTTTCAGTGCCATCTTTTCATAAGTAGGGTTATTGCTGGTTTTTTTCTGGGTGTTATATGCTGTTTGGGAATGCCAGGTTTGCTAAATAGGTGCTGAGTATGCTTTTGGTAGAGTTTTGTGTTGTTTCACAGAGTGCTTGGTGCAGGATGGAATTTGTGTCATTGTTAGTGAGGTGCCAAAATTTGAATATTCTTTTTTGTAAGGTGCTCCACACCTTATTGGAGTGTTTCTCTGGACACAGAATATTTGCTGCAGAAGCAGTGTGTGGGAGACCCTGCGGAGTTTCCCCGGCTGGAGCCAGAAATCCACACTGACTCCAGCCTTTCTGGTGTAGGTAAAACTTTGTTGAACAACACAATACTTCAAAAGTCTTCCTACCTTCCGTAGTAGCTACTTACGTACACAGGGATGTAAACTGCCTTGCTTCAGGTATTTGTACCTTCACTCCCTTCTGGTTTGGACAAACTGCTTTACAGCAGCTGCCTTCCTCCTGGAGGCATAGGGGCCTCCTGAGCAGAGCTGGGCTTGCACTCTTAACCCAGCTCCAGCTGGGTCCCGCCCTTTGGAATTTTTCCTGCCCCCCCCCCCCCCACAGGGTCCCGCCCCATAGAATGTTCTCTGTCTATGGAATTAAAGTGGACTGCACATGCTCACAAGGGGACACTAGGGGCGCTGCCACACACAGAGAAGCAGGATTCCTATAGGGGTTCTATTCTATTCTGTATAGTTTGGGATTAATGATAGATCACTCTCATAGCAGAGGATTAATTGAATGATGCTATTGAATGATTGGTCTTTATCTGCCATCATTTACTAAGTACTATTGGTTGCATGGCAATAATGTATGCGTGGAAGGACATCGTTAGCAAAAAATTTTAATTTTACTCGGCACCTCTAAGTGTTCGGAATTTTCACAATTGAAAGTTGGCAACCCTGTCCACAGCGAATATGCATGAGATAAATTTATGTCCTACATATTCTTTGTGGAAATTCTGAAAACCCTCCTGGCTGTGGGGTCCCCAGGACAGGTTTGGGAAGCCCTGACTTAGCCGCTATATTTTTATTCTCCCCCACTACAAAAAAAGGAATTCTGTTCTGTGTAGCACCTACTAGAAATAAGGCAAAGACAGATCCCCTACATCATCTACATCAGTAGTGTAGCCACATGTGGGCCTGGGTGGGCCACAGCCCGCCCACTTTGGGCTCAGGTCCACCCAATCAGGGCTACCTGACACCAAACAAGGCGTGACCAATGCCGACTCCTTCATCGTGGTGGCTGAAGAAGCAAGGCCGCCATGGGAGCTCATCCCTATGGCGGTGAAGAAGAAGGCCTGCCAGAATAAAGCCGCGGTGGAAGCCCATCCCTGCGGCAGAGAAAGAAGAGGTTTGGCGGTGAGGCCCAGTGCGTGCATGTGAGAATGGGAGCCTGAGTGTAGGTGTTTGTGCGTGAGAATGAGAGCCTGAGTGCGTGAGTGAGAGCTTGTGTGTGTTTGGTAGAACATGTGAGAGTGAGAGCTTGTGTGTGTAAGAGAGTGTGAGAGAACTCATGAGAAATCATGTGTGTGCGAGAGAGAGGAATCGGAAAGATAAGAGTGACCCTGGAGAAAGAATTAGAAAAGGTCTGACAAGGGGAAAGTGGAAAAAAGAGACCAGGACTATCTGATTAGAAAAATAAAAAGATCTGTCAACAAAGGTAAAAAAAAAAATATTTTGAGATTTTAGCAATTGGAATATGCCATCTTTGGGTATGGGCATTTCTTATAATTTTGTATTTTGCTCTTTAGAATTCCACTGTTGTTGAGTTCGTGGACCCTTGAGCCGACTAGGACAGATGATGACACACTGTGGAAGATACACAGTGGGTGTCGAAGCCAGGAGGCGGCATAGGCAGGAGACTAGGAGGATCTTCACCACTGGAAACCCGAGGTCCCCCCCAGGAGGAGCCCATGAGGACCCAGGCCGCTTGGACTTATGAGCAGTCTCCGGCGGGTCGGTTTCCAGAGGATAGAGAAGTACAGCTGGAGCCAGGAGGCCAACTGGAACCTCACCACTGGAAGCCCGTGGTCCCCTCGAGAGGAGCTCGTGAGGACCCGAGCCGCTTGGACTTAGGCGAGACCTCCAGGACGAGAGCTGAAGTCAGGAACTAGTGGATGAAAGCTGAAGTCAGAAGTCTGTGGACGAAAGCTGGAGTCAGAAGCCAGTGGACGAAAGCCGAGGTCAGAAGCCAGTGGACGAAAGCTGGAGTCAGAACAGCAATTAGCAACTCTTAAACAAGAGAGAGCCTTGTTGCAAGGCAAGACATAGGGCTAGATGCAGGGTTTAAATACCCCTGCAGCATCTGACATCTTCTCTGGGCTGTCCTCCGTCTTCCCGCGCCGGCCCCTTTAAATACTTAGCCCCTGCGCAAGTGCGCACCTAGGGGGCGGGGCCAGCACGGAGAATCGGCAGCGTCTCCCTCGAGGAAGAAGCGCCGCAGCAGGAGCCAGGCCGGGCCTTACCGGCCGGGGAGAGATTCCAGTGGCCCGGGACCGTAACAACTGTTCAGAGTCTGGTTTTTCAGACTTTCTATTTCAGTTTTGTTTGCATGTTTCTCTTTCTAAATTGTAGTCCCTTATTTCTGTATTAGGTAAGGATCGATCTCTGTTTTTCCTGTGTGCGACTGAGATGCAATATTGTTGCTAGTGTGTAGTTTCTGTGTAGGAATTTGTAGCAGTCTGGCTTATTCTGTTATCCAAGTAGATGGTGTATTAATGTCCTAGGCCCTGGTGTAATATTTGCCTTGCTTCTTTTTCATAAGATTGCTGTTATTTGAGTCCTGAGAGTCAGTGCTGTTATGAAATGGTACTGCTCCTATGGTTCTGAGATAAAATATGATTTTTGTGGCAGAATGTGTTCTTAAGTTAAAAGGTGGGTGGAAATAAAATCCATTGATGAGCTGCATTGTATTTGTTTGTGCTGTCTATGTACTGTCATTGAGTTTTAATTGATTTATTATTTTATGGTGTTATTGTAATAAATTTGCTATGTTAATTTTTGTCTTCTGTACATCGTTTTGGGCGATAGTTTTTATCTCTAACACGATTAAAAAATGCTAATAAATATGGGATGGCAAGGTTCTAGGTGCTTTTTTTTTTTTTGCAGGGGTTTGTGTTACTTCACAAAATGTTTAGCAATGGAGGGAGTCTTTTTTTGGCTTAGGTGACTCCAGAATTTGTATACATTTTTTTTTTTATGTTGGGTTGTAATGTAAACTGTTGTAGTTTTGCTCTGCACCCACTCTTATGATTATTGCTATTTTATTGTAGTTTTGAAGATCTCTGCCTTTCTGGAAAGTGGATTTGTGAAAGAATATATTGATATTTGTTTTATGACATGATTGATTGGATCTGATGTTTATGTGTTCTTTACTTTTTACCTGATATTATTGTGTATTTATAAATTGCAATAAATGTAAAATAAAATACTACAGATTATTAAGGAATTTTTAATGTTGGTAAGTGCTTGAAATAAGAGTTAAAATATTCTAAACAGTTTCACTCATGATGCATAAGAGCTGTTACAAACTACTTTGGAACCCATTGGAGTACAACTAGTAGGGATCAGACCTGTATGCTTACAGCCTACCCTTGTTAACCATGGGCCCACCCAAAAAATCAGTTCTGGCTATGCCACTGATCTTCATTCAAACCAGTGGTGTAGCCATGGGTGGGCCTGGGTGGGCAGTTGCCACCCAATTTGGACCCAGGCCCACCCAACCGAAAGAGGCCTGTTAGAGCAAAGTTGTCATGGGATCCCATCCCCATGAAGGCAAAAAGGAGTGCCGGAGCTGCAAGGCCATCACAGGATCCCATCCCTGCGATGGCAAAGACAAACACTGGAGCTGCAAGGCCGGCGCGAGATCCCATCCCCGTGACAGTGAAGAGGCGTGCTGGAGCTGCAAGGCTGGCGCGGGATCCCATCCCCGTGACAGAGAAGAAGAGCGCCAGAGCTGCAAGGACAGGCTAGGCGCGACCGGGTGTGCATGGCGGAGCCTAACCAGGCAGCGGCTCACGGCCTTGCTTTCTGCTGTACGACCCTGATCTTCCTGCTTGGGAGGGGAGGGAGTGGAAGCTGTGTGCAGGCCAATCTTCCTGCTTGGGGGGCGGAGGGAGTGGAAGCTGTGCACGCCCATCTCACCATAGCCCGATGATAACAGGAGTCCATAATGTGTGTGAGCTTGTACGTATGTGTGAATGAGTGAGCGCCTGTGTGTGTCTGAGAGCCTGTTTGTGTGTGCGTCTGTGTGAGAGCCTGTTTGTTTGTGTGGGTAAGAATGGGAGCTTGAATGTGTGTTATCTGTGGGTGAGAATGGGAGCTTGAATGTGTGTTATGTGTTGGTGAGACCGGAAGCTTGAATGTGTGTTTGTGGGGGTGAGAATGGGAGCTTGAATGTGTGTTTGTGGGGGTGAGAATGGATGCCTGACTGTGTGTCTCTGTGTCCCTAAGAATGGGGAGGGGGTGAGAGAATGAGAGCTTTTGTGTGTGTAGAGAATGTGAGCTTGTGTGGGGGGGAGAGCAAATGAGAATGAGAGCCTGTGTGTGTAAGGGAGTCTGTGAGAGAAAGCGTGTATGTGAGTGTGAGGGAGGAAGGGAAGAAGACAGGAGGAGAGAGACACAGAAAAGGAATTAGGAAATGAGTGACTAGGGAAAAAGAGACCAGGACCAACTGATTAGGAAAATACAAAGATCAGACAATAAAGGTAAAAAAAAAATATTTTGATTTTAGCAATCTGAATATGCCATCTTTGGAAATGTGTATTTCTTATATTTTTGTATTTTGCTCTCTTTCTTCAGTATTCCACTATTCAGAATCTAGTTTCTCAGGCTTTCTATTTTGGTTTTATCTGCATGTTTCTGTTTCTAATTTGTAGTCTCTTATTTCTATATTAGGTAAAAGTCGGTCTCTGTTTGCCTGTATATATGTGTGTGTGTGTGTGTGACTGAAGTGCAGTATTTCTGCTAGCGTGTAGTTTCTCTGTAGTAGTCAAGCTTGTTCTGTTGTTCCAGTAAGTGATGTATTAATGTTCTAGAATCTGGTGTAGTATTTGCATTGCTGCTTTTTCATAAGGTTGCTGTTATTTGAATGCTGAGAGTCAGTGCTGTGACTGTATGGTATGGCAAAGTTCTAGATGACTCTTTGCAGGAGTTTGTGTTACTTCACAAAATAGCAGTGGAGGGATTTTTTTTTGCTGAGATGACACCAGAATTTGAATATTTTTTTCATGTTAGTTGTAATGTCAGTTGTCCTAACTCTGCTCTGTACCTGTTCTGATGATTAATGATATTCTATTGTAGTTATGATGATATCTGGCATTCTGCAAAGAGGATTCATGAAAGAATACATTAATTTTTGTTTTATTACATGATTGATTGGATCTGATTGATTTATTTGCTTTTTACATGATATACTTGTGCATTTATAAACTGCAATAAATATAAAATAAATTAATACAGATTAATAAGGAATGTTTAATGCTGGTAAGTGAAATAACCGGTAAAATATTTTAACATTTCATGCATGATGCATAATGGCTGTTGCAGACTACTTAGAAAGTCATTGTAGGATGCAGTATATCATATTTTTTAATCAATAAAAATACAACTGATATAGGGCTCACACCTGCACGCCTACAGCACACCTATGTTAACCTTGTGCCCACCCAAAAAAATAAATTCTGGCTACACCACTGATTCAAACATTCACAGCTCAGCAGTTACCCTCAGCCATGCCCACTTATGTCCATTGAAGCAGCACTCAACATGCTTTAGAAACAGATGATTTCATGAAGTATCAAAACAGAAATGTGAAAAGAGACTGCTCGCTTCATTTTATGCCACCTGAAACCTGCTGAATTACAGAAGTAATTTGAACCCATTAAGTAACCTGCTTAGCAATGGCTAACTCCCTCGACTCCACCAGCCAGGGATCAGACAGACGGCCTTTACTGTTGCCAGCAAACCCAAGGCACATTAAACCCCCTTCTGCCCCCGACGCGATCCCAGCACCACCGGATCGGCTCTCACCTCCCCAAAGGCAATCAGGGCATCCAGTCCCCTGAAGCAGGAGACAGGAGGAGAGGTGCAAGGCTCCCTCCAACCCCCCTGGAAACACAGCTTTTCTCTCTCTCTCTCTCGATTTGTATTCATATTTTAGTCCCACTTTATACATTTCTCCTTCTGGGTGTATCAATGTCCCTAAAACATTGCCCAGACCTTTGCTTAGGTTTTGGGCAGCAGCCGTACTTTTCCATCACGTGTGCGAAATCCCCGCCCCCCCAACAATCTACAGCGCCCAGGCTAACATCCGGGCTCCGGAACACTTGTAGTGCCGAGAAACACAAGTGGAAGAGAAGTCAGAGCTCTTCTTTCATTCCCCTCCTTCCAAATCCGGACTGGCTTGTCTGGCGTAGCCTGGGGCTAAAACAAATATTTACACTACTTACTCCTTGCCGAGGCAGAGTCAGTGCTCAGGAGCTGCACACAGAGTGCTGTAGTAGCTGAGCAGAGCTGCTCAATTCACAGCAGTGGGAAGCACTGGGGAGAAAGTCATCTGGAGGGAGGAGAGGAAACTGGCTGTGAAGAGCGGGAGCTCCCGCTGGGGGGGGGCACGGAAGAATTTCACATACAGCACAGGTAAAACAAACAAACAAAAAAACCAGGAAGAAGAAAAACAAACAGAAGCCCCTGCAGCAGTCCTGTTGCTAACTAAAAAGCATGAAGCTCCTCGTGCTGAAGCCAGGAAGCACATGGAGGAGGAGGAAGAGGTGTTAGTCCAGAGGGCATAAGAAGAGGAACTGAAGCCTGGGAGTGTCAAGTCACCCAGGAGCTGTGATGAAGAGAGGCTGTGCTGAACTCAAAGGGTTCCCAGGGAGGCAGCAGAAGTGCTCAGAGCTTGGTCGCAGTGGGGGAGAGATGATGAGCCAGCTGGAAAGGACCAGCAGAGCACAGACTCACCCAGGAGCTGCTGGAGCAGAGACACTGCAGGAGAGAACCCGAGCCTGGCTGAAGTGAGAGGGGAACAGCACAGACGAGAAGAGAGTGAGCTTGCTGTCAGAGAGCTGCAGGAGACCAGGGTGAAGAGAATCCAGCCTAAGCTGCCTGAAGTGGGAGAGAAAGGAAGCCAGAAGATCAGGCCAGAAGAGCTGAGGAGAGGAAGACTACCTAGAGCAGTGGTTCTCAACCTTTTTTCTGTCAGGACACATATGACCATCATGAGACTAAGTATAAGCATATGCTCTGCATCCATAAGCATCCCCCACTTCCTAACAAAGGGTGCAGAGCAGAACTAAGACATTTCCCTGTTTAACTCATCATAAAAAAAGATATTCTGATTCTGGTGTCATCTTAATAACAGCATTACAAACTTCCTCTACTACCTGGAGCATTGTAAAATAATACAAAGCCCACATGTCTCTCAAACCTGCCACACCTCAGCAGCACCAACTCCAAGAAATGAAACAGTAATAGCCCTACCCATGAAAAGGCAGCAGCTCAACACAAGTGCAATATAATATTGAGAAAATACAGCAAATAAGGCTGATACAAACCTCTAGTAAAGTTCCTCATTTCAGTCACACACACAGAATACAGACCTTCACCAAATATAAAATGAGACCACAAATTACAAATGTGCAAACAAAACCTTTACTAGAAACCTTCTGCATGCAGTGCAAAACTGGAGACCAGAAACAAAAATATATTTCTTCCTACACTAAACAAAGTTGAAAGAGAGAAGACATGCATATTCTCAAAACTGGCATAGTATGGCCCTTGTACCCAGTCACTCCCCTCCATGCCCCCATTACCCCTCACGTCTCCCAACTACTCAATCATCCCTTCACATGCTCATATCCCTGTCCAACATTCCTGACACCCCTCACCCCACATCCTCTTCCCTGTGCTCCCTTTCTGCCCTTCCCTCTCCCCTTACCAACCCAGAATACTTCTGACCACCTTTCTTACTCCTTCCTGCTCAGCATCCCCCAATCCCCGCTCCCCTCTCCCCCAACCCAGCAGTTCCACAATTCCATCTCTCTCTCTACTTCCATCTCTCTTCCCTGCCCAGCAGCCCCCAAACCCTCCCTCCTCAGCCTCTCCCTACCCAGCAACCCCAACCTCCTTTCCCCCACCCCTTCCGATTCAGCAGACTCATGATTCCCTATCTTCCCATGCCTTCCTTCCCAGTATATTTCCCCCTCCTCCTGGCTTCCAGCCAGAAGAAAAGACTCCAGTCCAATCCAGAGTCTCCCTCCCTTTTTATCAACAGCAGATGAGGACAAGAAGCATTGAGGCGAGGAAGATGAGGAGGCAGCAGCAGCGGATCCACAGAGCATACACCTTTCTCCCTTATGCTTTTGCTTTCACATCCAGGCCCCATGGGGTGAGGAGAGCATCAGCAGCCTCACTGCCAGGCCAGGCAGAAGAAGATAACGTTAGTGTCCTGCCAGGCCCAGATGAACAGGAGCTGGTGATATCGCACTCTGATCTGGGTGAAGGAGGAGGGAACAACCTCTCACTGGCCAGGAGAGCTGGGGACACAGTCTGGCTGCTGAAGCTGAACCTAGGGAAAAGAGCACAGCCTGAAAAGCAGAGACGGTGAGAAGCCATTCCAGCCGGTGAGAGAGTGCGCAGATTCACCTACCTCAAACCTGTCAGCACTGCAGCAGCTCCTAAGCAAGGACACACCCTGCATATGTGAGTGTGTGGCACCTGTGCAAGTTACCCTTTCCCTGTGCTTGGCTAGGGATCCTGAGCTTTTTTTTTTTTCTTTTTCTTTCGATAGCTAGATCCCTAGATGCAGCCTGAGCCAAGTACTACCCCCATGAGACTGGAAGATTGATGGTGATAGCATAGAGAGGTTTCTTTCCTTTTTTTTATTTTACTAAATCAGATTGCACCCAGCGAGAGCCAAAAAAAACCCATGGAGGATTACAACATGGGAGCAACATCACACAGTTAACCCAACACTAGCAACAGCATAGATGGACTTTCTATGGCCAGAGGACGGACAGCACTAGCTCACCCACTTATACCACACATTCAGGCCGATGCAATACAGCCGAGCGCACTGCTTAACCTGTGGTTGGACGCGTGTCTATAACCCCTTATACTATACCCCTTATACTATAAGGGGATTAGTGCATCCAAAATGCGCGTCCAACCCCCCCGCGAAGGTAATAGCACTCATCAAGTGTGCACCCAACGCGCATATTTTAACCTGCAAAACGTAACGCCTGCCCGCCTAGCTAACCTGCAACATTTTCCCTACCTCTGGAAGATGCATTAAGAAGGGGGAATTACCCATCATTTCAGTAACTGGTAGGGGGGTAGAACTGTGGGGGAGGTGTGCTAGGTCCTTCCCCATCAATTTTATGTGTGCTCCAGGTGCCGTGAGGACAACTTGGAACCTCTAGCCCTAACCGGACCTTTGGCACCATGAAGCAGGGATCTCCACTGGCCCTGGGGTGTTACACAAGGAATGTGGAAGCAAGTGCTGGAGAATCAAGAACCTAAAGGAACAGCTGGCCAAAGCTGTGAGCCCCTCACCTCCTCTCCTGTCCTATGCAGGGTGTCCGCCAAGCATCTTCCCCGCCTAACGAACCTGCACCTTGCTCACCCTCTGCCTCTTGATTGGGTGGTGAGAGGAGAGGGGGCAGGGCCAGCTCGCAAAGCCCCCAGCTCGAAGGTGGGGCTGGAGCAGTATTCGCAGCTCCCTTAACCCTTCTCACCTTGTAGACTTTGCTATCCCGGCCTAGCTGAGGGTTCAAGGAGACAGAAAGAGATGAAATCCAGTCTCTCGGTCTAATCTCCAACACAAATGCTGCTCTTGTAACTACCCGGACCGGACCATTCTATTTCGCTATTCTGGACCTCATAAAGCAGGGATTCAGCATAGCATTTGACAGAGCTAGAAAAATCCCAAAGGCCAGGTCACTCTGGCACCTATAATTCAGCACTTCCTACCCAACCAGGGATTGCTGGTCATGGTGGGGGCCAACCAAGATGCAGTGGCTTGTGGCTGCCCCACAGGTTTCTGGGCCTCACGGGACAAAGACACCAGAGTGTAGAGATCTACAATAACAAGAAGGACAAGAGATATTAAATAGTGCATGATGAATAAATGTAACGAGAGATTGTAAGAAGCTCAACGTACTGACTAATATGTGAAATTTGTTAATTTATTTCGGTACTTCACGTCTTATGTCCTAGATCTTTAGTTATACATGTATTGGAACATTTCATTTGATAGACGTTAATGCCTTTTTATTAATACTACCTATGTAACCCATCATTATCTGCTGATTTCTACCTTTGAATGTCATTTTTGTAAACCGCTGTGATCTTTACATGGAACAACGATATATAAAATGTCTAAATAAAGACTGCAGGGATGAAAAGGGGGAAGAGTGCCTGGTAGGAGGGGCAGAAACAAGGAGAGACATGGGATTGGTAGGAGAGTGCCTGGATGGAGGGGGAGGGGGGATTACCTAGGAGAAGAAAGGGAAGAAGCTGGAAGGAATGGAGATAGAGAAGGAGAAGAAGGCCAGGCATTAGTTAGAAGCAGGGAAGAAGAAGAGAGAAAAGCAAAGTAGAAGAAGACACTAACATAAGCAAATTAAAACAAAAAAGTGTTCTAAAAAAATCCCCTGGCTCCTAAAAGGTTTTAGCTGTTCTTAAGTATTCTAAATATTTTTCCATCCCTGACATTTAAAGATAGTATTATACTGTTTTAAGGGGGGACAATACCATCCACACCGATTTTATATGTGGTGTTATAACCTTTCCATGAGTGTTGCGACCCGGGTCGCTGCCCCAGTGTCGGGACTCTCACCTTCCTTCAGGGCACCGCGGTCCGCTATGGTGGGGTCTCCCCGAGTCGCGGGGCAGCGGTCAGGCCCGCCGGTTCTCGGGCCTCTCAGGCAGCATGGCGGCGGCGTTCCCACGAGGGAGACGCCGCCGAAGACTCCGCCCTCCCCGATGGCCACGCGCGCGCGCGAGGACCGGGGTTTTCTGTCTGCAGCCCCGGATGTCAAGACCCGCCTCCAGATGACATCAGACGCCGGGTAAGGTATTTAAACTGAGACCGGAAACTCAGTCTTTGCCTTGCAACGAGGTTCCTGCCTTGGAGTACTAGTTGCTTTGTTCTTGCTGGTTCCTGCTTCCAGTTTGCCTGCCTCGATTCCTGCCTGGTTCCCTGACTTCGGCCTGCCTGTCTCGACTCCTGCCTGGCTCCCTGTCTCCGGTTTGTGACTTCGACTTCTCTTGCCTTCAGCCTGCCCAGACTCCGGTCCGTGACTCCGTCTCCAGCTCGTCTTCTGCCTGCCTTGACTCCGGTTTGTGATTTCGACTTCTCTTGCCTTCAGCCTGCCCAGACTCCGGTCCGTGACTCCGTCTCCAGCTTGTCTTCAGCCTGCCCAGACTCCGGTCCGTGATTCCGTCTCCAGTTTGTCTTCTGCCTGCCTTGACTCCGGTTTGTGACTTTGACTTCTCTTGCTTTCTGCCGGCCTTGACTCCGCCTGTCCAGATTCCGGTTCGTGCTTTACTCCTGGGTGTCATCCTTCTCCTAAGTCCCAGCGGTCCGGGTCCCTACGGGCGCCTCCTGGGGGGACCTCGGACTTCCAGGGTGAAGACTCCTAAGTCCTCGCGACCCGGGCTCCCACAGCTCCTCTGGAGGAGTCGCGGGTTTCCAGGTGAAGCTCCGTCTGCCCAGTGGGAGTTCTGCCTCCCGACTGTTCCCTCGGCACAGTCGGCTCAAGGATCCACTACCGGATTTCGTCCATCACAACAATGAGTTACAAACTGCTATTCACATTTTTTTTTTTCTTCAAATTATGTTGTTTCAAGTTTTGGAATCCATACACGGTAGCCATTCTGCTTTTTTTTCCCCACCTCTGCTGGTGCCCTGTATCCCAAGATGCACCTGAGACATCGAGTGCTATTCTCCTTCACCCCCCAACTCCAGTATGAAAGCTTCAGAATTCATCAGAAAGCATTCCTGGTGCCGACTCTTATCTCTAGCCATTGATGCTCAGACCCTCTAGCCCTCCTCCCTCCCAGCACCTCCTATTCTGCTGCTGTCTCAAGCCCCTGCTCCTCCGACTCTCCCCCTCCAGTCATCCTTCCTCTGGCCCCCATCCCTCCAGCTGTCACTGCAGCTCCACTCCCACCTCCCTCTAGTTGACTCTCCTCTGTTCCCTATCACCACTTCATGCTGTTGCTGCCATCATTCTCCCTCTGCTGCGTGGGTGAGCAGCCACCCACAACTTTAATACCTCTGGTACAGGGCTGTGGGCTCGCCATGCAGGTTGGGCTTGGCCGTCTTCCTATTCCATCTCCTGGTTGCCTGCACCAATCAGTAAAGCCTAAGAGACTCCTCCCACCCATCCGCCTCCTGCAGCCAATCAGTTGAGTGTAAGTGAGGGCTCTGACCCTCCTCTTGCAACCCAGCTGCGAGGAAAGGGATCTTGTTCTTCCCTGCTCCTCCCTACTGGTAGGGTTTGGGAACAGGGGAGCTTGCTTTCTGAATTCCATGTCAGTGCCTCTTGACTCCAG
Organism: Rhinatrema bivittatum; assembly: GCF_901001135.1. Lineage (NCBI taxonomy): Eukaryota > Metazoa > Chordata > Amphibia > Gymnophiona > Rhinatrematidae > Rhinatrema > Rhinatrema bivittatum. The sequence continues at coordinate 564,668,625 of NC_042615.1, read as the reverse complement.
GTAGGGGATGGAACTTAAAGGATGGAATTTGGTGGTGGCCGGTGTGCTATGATGTAGGGGCAATGTATGCAGGGGAAGAGGGTAGGAAGAGGCTGGGGGGAGGGACAAATGATGGGGAAAACAGCAGGGCAGTGATGCAGGGAAAAGGAGGGGAAGTTGCAGAGGGCAAAACAAGAGGTCAGATAATGGGATGGGAGGAATATAGGAAGGGGAAGAGAAATGGAGGGCTAATGGAGACCAGGGGTAGAAAGATGTGAAGGGATGGGAAAGGAGAAATAGGATGGCAAGACTGTGGAGACATAATGGAGGAGGTTCAGGGAACAGGAGGAAACGAAATGGAAGGGGAAGAGGAAAATGGAGCAGAGGAGTATGGGAGGGAGCTAAAAGCTGTGAGGCAAGCTTGAGAAACCTGAGAAGAAAGATGGCAATGAAGGGAAAAGATGAAATCAGAGAATACAAAGATGGAGAAAACAAGAGAAAAATGGAGTTTGGGCCCCTGGTGGCAGACCTATAGTAGATGCAACCCATAAACCAGTGATGTATATACAATCAAAAACCTAAAAGCCCACTGGTGCCAATTCTCATTTATATTTCAAAATATGCAATGATTTAATATTTTATTATTTTTATGTAAAAGTCAAATACCCTAATGCTGCTTATCTAAATATTATCATCTGGATATACATGTTTTATATGACCTTCAAAATTATTTTAAGAAGGGGAAAACTTCAGATAGCAAAGAAGTAATTGGCTTTTCAAAATGCTCAGCGTCAGGCTGTCACCATTGGAAAAAAACAAACAAAGCCTTTGCAGTGTGATTCCATTCAGTTCATTGCATTTTATTGACTCTGTTCTTCAGAAACTATCACAATGTGTAGACGTTAAAAGTTTTCATTTACATTTCTTCTGTGGCAAGAAATTCATCCACATTTTCATGCAGTACTTTACTAAAGCCATGCCACCGGCATGGCCATGTTTTACTGTAAAGAGGCTGCTTCAGGGTGATAGTGATCAAACAGCAACTTCCATCTGCACATTTTCTGCCATATCAGAAGGCCTATAATAGAAATAGGATATTATTATTATTATTACAAACATTTTTTCCAATATATCTTTATTGAGGTATGCGGCAGAAACATTTCAATCAACACAGAAAACTCCAAAAAACTGTACAGTATACCTACAAATATTTTCACCCACTACATCCCTTCCCCTCCCTACCCCCTTCCCGGAGTAACACTTTGGCAGAATCTCACCAGCATTACAGAGATTTATTGAAGAGATTATTACAAACATTTATTACTTGCCTTACTGTTAAAAATACCCAAAGTAATGCACAACAAAATAAAAAACTATAGAAAACAATTGTTTAAAGCAAATAAAACACATTCTTTCACTACCAAAGATGAAATATCTAATATAGCTCGTTACTATCACCAGGAAGCTCTTATAGCCGTGACCCCCCCACTAGTGTTTCCTCATTTGACTAAGTATAGCATCATCCATGTTTTCAGCTTTTTCCAAAATAGTGTTAGATCATTTTCTGCTCTTATATCTACTGGAAGACTATTCCATAAGAGTGGTTCAGATGTTGAAAAGGACCTATTAAATACTTTCTCGTGGCAGAACTTTTCTGCTGGTGCCAATTCCATTAAATGCTGACCCACAGAGCGCAAATTCCTTGTTGTCGAATGCCATTTCAAAATACTTTTCAAGTTTGGCGAACCATTTTTCCTTAAAATTTTAAAAGCCCAAATCAAACATGTAGATAGGAAACACTAGTGTAGATAGGAAACACTAGTGTAGATAGGAAACATGTAGATAGGAAACGCCAATTCCACACTCTACCCCCTGGCTCAAGGTGTCCCCCAAGGTTCCTCCCTCTCCTCCACCCTTTTCAATATATATCTTACACCCCTATGCCAGCTCCTCACCGAACTCGGTCTCAAATTCTACCTCTATGCAGATGACGTGCAAATCATCATTCCCATTCACTATTCTCTCTCAGACGCCCTCGCTTTCTGGAACACATGTCTTGCCAACATAAACGATTTCCTCACCAACATCCACCTCGCCCTAAACTCCGCTAAAACAGAGCTGCTCCTTATCTCTCCCCACCTCCCCCCTAAACCCTTGATCTCCAATGGCCCAGCTTTCAATACTATAGCATCCCAACCTACTGTAAGAGACCTTGGGGTAATTCTCGATCAACAACTCAACCTAAAAAAAACAGATCAACTCCATCCTCAAAGCAGGTTTCTTCAAGCTCAATATCCTGAAGAAGCTCAGACCCCTCCTCCACTATCATGATTTCCGTACTGTCGTCCAAGCTACCCTTTCCTCAAAGCTTGACTACTGTAATGCCCTCCTCCTCGGTCTACCCTCCTCCACTACCAAACCCTTACAATTGCTCCAAAATGCAATTGCCAGGGTTATCACCAACACTCGGAAAACCGATCATATCACCCCCATACTCAAAGAACTCCACTGGCTCCCCATCGCATCTCGTACTCTCTTTAAAGTCTTAACTATATTACACAAATCTATCCACTCTCACAACTCTAACTGGCTGGATGAACCCTTCTGCCCCATACGTTCTGACCGACCTATTCGTTCTGTCAACATAGGTACCCTTTCCATTCCCCCTTTGAAAAAAGCCCACCTCTCCGCCACCAGAGATCGCGCACTATCCATTGCAGGCCCTAAACAATGGAACGCCCTCCCTACCACGCTCAGGCTTGAGCCATGTTACTCCAAGTTCAGAAAAAAACTTAAAACATGGCTCTTCCAACAAGCCTACCCTGTCTAATCTCCACCCTCCCTCATTGAACCTTTTGTATATAGACCCTTGGGCCCTTGTAAGTATATAGACCCTGTAAGCAACACGTTTAAGCCTGTATATCCAGACCTGTAAATAGCCTGTATATCCAGACCTGTAAATAGCCTGTTACAGTTTTAATGCTTCTTTTTCATTGTCTCCTGCACTATGTATATTCCTCCCTGCTTCCCCTCCCTGTTGATTGTAATTTCAGCCTTTCAGTTACAATGTGAACCGGTATGATGTATGCTTACTAATGCCGGTATATAAAAGTTTTTAAATAAATAAATAAATAAATGTACATTTGCATCTTGCCTCTACTGATAACCAATGCAGTTGTAATAGTAACGGCATTGCTGGCGACCTTCCCAAACTACCTGTCACCACCCTTGCTGCCACGTTTTGGTTCATTTGTAAATTTCCTAGTTGTTTTACTTGGAAGCCCTAAATAGATCGAGTTACAATAATCTATTTTATTCAAAAATCAGAGCATACATGACAGTTTGTAAAGCTTTCAAATCTACATATGGCTTTCATTGTTTTACCATTTTCAGTTTCCAAAAGTACTTCTTGCAACCTGGGCAATCTGTTTCTCCAAAGTCAATTAATTTTTCATCCACTTTCACTCCTAATGACCTAACTTCTTCTTCTTTACATGCTAATTGCACATTACCCAATCTAGGCCTTTTCTCAATTCCTCCCTTTCCCATTGCAAAGGTTCAGTCTTTAAGTATTCAAAACTAATCAGTACTCCATCAACCAATGCCTGACCCCCTGTGAACAGTCATTTACATGGTCAATGTCAATATTCTGATTGCTGCCAGCATTGGCTACAATCTGAATATCATCCAGGTATATATATATACACACACCCTTCACAACCAAAAGAGCTAACAATTTTCCCCAGTGGTATCAGAAATACATTAAAAAGCAATGGGGAAGGGAGAAACCTTCACTTTCTGCATTGACAACTTTCTTCTCTTGAAAAAAGACACATTGTCTTTCCCTGAACCTAAGGTTAAGTCCTCTAAACCAATTTAGAACTACTCCTTCCATCCCAGTTTCCTCACCTCTCTGCAATAAAATGGAGTGATCAACCAAATCATAAGCACACAAGATACGTCCAAGAAAATTTAGCGTAATTGTCTCCCCTTTATCAAGACCTAATAGAAGCTCATCCATCATTGATCTCATTGAGGTTTCTGTACTGCAATCCCTTCTAAAACCCTTCTGCGCTATATATCAAAACAATCATTCTGCTGTAAATAGTCTGACAATTGCTTCGTTACAGAGCGTTCAAACATTTTTGTGATATATGCTAAATTAGAAACTGGTCCTTCACTCTACAGTCCCTTGGGTCTACTAACTCATTTTTCAATTTAGGGGGAAAAACCCCCAGCTTTCCTAAGCTTAGTAGGTACCCTTCCTAGCTCCTTAGATTTATTCACAAAAACTAGTATCCATCTCAGTACCTTATCTGACATCCCCTGAATTAATCAGGAGGGACATGGATCCAGAAACGTATTCAACAGTTTCACCCTTGCCACTATTGTTTTTAGCTCACATAGTGAAATCTGCTCAAAAACCTACAATTTATCCATCTTTTCCAAAGGTTCTCTTGTCCCCTGCAATATTTGATTTCTCTTCCTTTCCTTTTCCAATTCCTTCTCTAACTCGTCCATTAATATATCTACCTTTCCTTTATAAAAATATAGCTAAACTTTCACTATCTGGGATATCCACATACTTTATACAACCTTTTTCTTTCTCTCCCAGTAGGGACCTCACTATCTTGAATAAGATATCGGGGTTATGTTGTGACAGTGGGAATGAGCCATCTCTACCCCCCCACCCCCCTGACACCTGCTCAGAAAAAAATTATGTGGCCATCAACAGGGCATATTCGCATACACCCACAAAAAAACTGAAGAAACATTGACCTCCGTCACTACCCTTCAGGTCAACCTTGCCCTCCCCCGTCTCAGGCCACTGCCATTTCTTCTCCAGTTTCTCAACCTACACATCACTCTGTTCCTCCAACCACCACCTCTTTTCTCTGCTAGCACTCCTCAGGTCTCCCACTGCTATCACGTAGACAGGTCCTGCAACATCTATGAAAAGCTATAAGACCTTTCACCTGAGCTGGCCGCTGCCCCCACCTCCCACCAAAATCCGGTGTCAGAAACCCACCTCAATGGTAGTTATTTGGAAGCAGCCTCAGCCAGCAGCTGCTGCTTTCTATCGGCCTCCAGCAACTCTGATCCTCTATTCCTGCAGGTATTTTCTCCAAGGGAATCAAATGTGCACACAGGTGCATGAGCTCCCCAGCACTGTGAAATGCCTCATGTCCAACAACCCTTGCAACGGCAAATACAAGGAAATAAGACAGGCAAGTCACAGGAATATGGAATTGACTCCAAAAGCACTTCTGCTGGCCAGATGTTAGGAAATCAAAAATATGAAATGACCCAGAGGCACATTCCAGGTAAGTCAAATCAAGCCAACCTTGCTGGTACTTCCCTTTCCAAAAAAATAAAAGAGATTGATGTTTGATCTTTGTCCTCGTTCTGTGTTTTCATAAAGTTAATCAAGGAAAAGGTGACAAAACCCAATAACCAGTTCATTTTATAGATAAACGTTATCATGTTACAGAAGTTGTGGCAGCCTAAGGAAGCAGTTGTGTAACAGGTTTAGCAGCATTTTAAGCAAGCGAGGGTATGGTAGCTGGGAGTGGTCATGACCAGGTAAACAGCTGGGAGGATAAACAGAGGCAGACTTTGGCTGATTCTCACACACACACAACACACACTCACACATGGGCCAATGCAATACTGTGCACTCAGGCTAGCACACAGGTTAACCTGCAGTTCGATGCACGTCAATAACCCCTTATGCAATAAGGGGATTAGGTTGTCCAAAAAGCGTCCAAACCATCAGCATCACATAGCATCACATGTAAAACCATAAACATGGCATCACATGTAAATGCCATGTTGATGAGGCTTTTAGCTAGTACCTTCTTATGTAAAAAAATAAATGTGCGTCCGATGCGTACATTTTTACTCTCAAAAATTAATGCCAGCCCTGGAGCTGGCGTTAAGTTTCAAGAAGCCCCAAAAGTTTACAGAAAAGCAGAAAATAAAAGTCTTGCCGGCAGTCAGGTTAGGAAAACTGATGTTCAATTTATGGGCGTCCATTTTCCTAACTCGTGCACAGCCATTTCTCCTGGGCGCTTGATGCCGTGGACGCGCTAGGGACACACAGTTTATAGCGTGGCGGCTCATTTGCCTATTGCATTGAAGCGCCCAGGAGAGGTGATTGTGCGCACATTAAAAAAAAGTGCATCCAGTTTAGACGCACGTTTTTAGTGTGTTGGTATAGCATCGGCTTTACCTTAATACAGTCCAAAACATTAAATATAAGTTGTCTCATTATAGACTGCCTTCCTGCCTTTACCTTTCTGGGCCCTGACTCCTTATGCTGTGGTGAGGAGAGTCTTCCTTCAGAGTTCTTTACGGGGTTAATTCTTAAGGAGGACCTGGCCAGATAGCTGTGGCTGGTCCTTTAAGGTGTTCTGAGGGAGTATCCCATACACTCCCTCATATACCCTCCCCCTCAGCTCAGCCTTATGTAGAGCTCCTGGCACAGTATTGTTTAATTAAGCACAGTGTCACATGTCAGTAGCCAAGCAGCTAAGAAAGTTTCCCCATATAACAAAATATTACATAGAAACACAGAAACATAGAAATGACAGCAGAAGAAGACCAATCGGCCCATCCAGTCTGCCCAGCAAGCTTCACACTTCTTTCCTTTCATACTTATCTGTTTCTCTTGGCTCTTAGCAACCCTTGGTTCTATTTCCCTTTCACCCCCACCATTAATGCAGAGAGCAGTGATGCTGGATATGCGTGAAGTATTAGTTTTTCTTCTCCCTTGCCGTTGAAGCAGAGAGCTATGCTGGATATGCATTGAAAGTGAAGTATGCATTGAAAGCCACATTAACTATCAACAAATATTGAATAAGCCTAATAATTGGTAATACCTATAGCCTATGAACTCTCCGTTAATTTTACATACTCTTACCCACCCCTGGTTTTTTTTTTGTTTGTTTGGGTTTTTTTTAATTTGGAGATGGCAGCCCTCCATCCTTCCGCTCCGTGAAGGTGGAACACCAAACACTGGCCACTGGCATCCCGCTCCGTGAATGCCTCTGTGGCTACTGCCACTCCGTGCAGTGTTTTGCTGCCTCCTCTTTATACATGTCCTCTAGACCTGATGGATCCACAATGTTTATCCCACGCCCCTTTGAAGTCCTTCACAGTTTTGGACTTCACCACTTCCTCCGGAAGGGCATTCCAGGCATCCACCACTCTCTCCGTGAAGAAATACTTCCTGACATTGGTTGTTAGTCTTCCTCCCTGGAGCCTCAGCTCGTGACCTCTGGTTCTGCTGATTTTTTTCTGACAGAAAAGGTTTGTCATTGTCTTTGGATTGTTAAAGTTTTTCAAGTATCTGAAGGTCTGAATCATATCACCCCTGCTCCTCCTTTCCTCCAGGGTGTACATATTTAGATTATTCAATCTCTCCTCGTATGACATCCGATGAAGACCCTCCACCTTTCTGGTCGCCCTTCTCTGTACTGCTTCCATCTTGTCTCTGTCTCTTTGTAGATACGGTCTCCAGAACTGAACACAGTACTCCAGGTGAGGCCTCACCAAGGACCTGTACAAGGGGATAATCACTTCCCTTTTCTTACTCGATATTTCTCTCTCTATGCTGCCCAGCATTCTTCTGGCTTTTGCTATCGCCTTGTCGCATTGTTTCGCAGACTTCATATCATTAGACACTATAACCCCTAGGTCTCTCTCCTGCTCCGTGCACATCAGCCTTCCCCCCCCCATCGAATACAGTTCATTCAGATTTCCACTCCCCATATGCATGACTTTGCACTTCTTGGCATTGAATCTCAGCTGCCATATTTTCGACCACTCTTTCAGTTTCCTTAAATCCCGTCTCATTCTCTCCACTCCTTCCGGCGTGTCCACTGTGTTGCAGATCTTAGTGTCGTCCGCAAAAAGACAAATCTTACCTTCTATCCCTTCTGCAATGTCGCTCACAAAGATATTGAACAGGACCGGTCCCAACACCGATCCTTGCGGTACACCACTTAAAACCGCTCTCTCTTCAAACACTTCCCATGCCAGTTGTCTTCACGAAGGAGAATAAGAAATTGTCAAAAGACAAATCTACAATCAATTCACAATTTATTTTTTCCAAAGTGATCAAAAGAATAAGAGAAGATGGAGAGATATTTGCAACAACAATGTTCAATTGTTTCAATTAAAACAATTTGTTTCTCCACGTGACAATAAGAATTTCTTTCAGAGATTATCAAGTAATATTCATATACTCTATATCTTTCATACATATATTCTCATTCTAACATTAATTAACTCTGGACTCATATACCTGAATACACAAAGCATATACATAACATATCAGGACATATAATGTAAATAACAATCATGAATCACCAATGGTCAAGTGCATACCCTGTATCTTGGTATTCTTTATCTCAAATGAATATATATTTTAACAGATTATTATAATAATCTAGTACTTAGTTTGGTACCAAACTTGAATTAAGCCTGCTAGTGAAATGTCTCATGTCTCATGTGACAACATGTAAGGAACTTAGCTTTAGATGCTCTTGACAAGATGCTGTGCTTGCAATGCTAGCTAGCGCAGGCTGGAACTCTTTACCCATACAACTTGGAATTCTGGTACTCGTATTTATCTGGTACCTCTTGAACTTGTAGTCTAATTTCTTTTACCCACTATCCTCGCTTAATAAATAAACCAATAAGGGAAAACCTAACTCCCTATTTCAATTCTTCTTTTGCGTTAATTAAAGTCTTGCTAGTGTATGCAATCAGGAATCTTAGGGGTAGATTTTTAAACGCGCACACGTTTGGGCATAAATGCGCGTCGCGGGCGGCATGTATTTTGCAATGTTCGCACCCATGTATGCGAACTGTGCAAAATATGAGCATGTGTCACCCGCGACTTGTGTGTGTCCATTGTGCGCAGCACGCGTATTTGTGCGTGTCCCTGTGCGTGCTGCTATGCGAGCACGAATTTGCTCACGTGCCTGTGTGCGCTGTGCATTCAAGCACTTATGGTCACCGCGCGCATGCCAACGAGATGGCAGGAGTTCCTGCTATTTTTCGGTGTGTGCAAAATGGCCGGGAGAGGAAGGCAGCCGAACTTCACCACCAGGGATGTTGCTCTGCTTGCGTCCCTGGTGGTGGAAAAAGAACGGCACCTCTTCCCAGTCCGTGTTCGCTGCACAAACTCCCCCCGCCTGAGAAGAGCCTGGAGGGACCTACAACAGAGGTTTAATCAGCGAGCTTCACACAGCCGTGGAATAAGTTACAGTTATGTAAGCTACTGCAGATGGGGGCACTGTGGGAGTGTGACGGTCAGGATAGGCCTGTGGGGAGGAAAGTGAGTGAGTATAGGGTTATGAATGGAGAGTGTAATGTAAACCCCAAAGATATTTGCATGGATTATTTTCTAGAGATGTGAATTGTAACCGGAATTGGTTCCGGTTTCGGATTCGTGGACCATCGGGAAATTATTTTTCCCGCGGTCCAATCGTTGTTTTTTTTTTTAATTGGCTCCGGACCCCTCCAAACCCCCCCAAATTTTTAAGTACCTGGTGGTCCAGTGGGGGTCCCGGGAGCGTTCTCCCGCTCTCGGGCCGTCGGCTGCCAGTAAACAAAATGGCACCGATGGTCCTTTGCCCTTAGCATGTGACAGGGTATCCGTGCCATTGGCCGGCCCCTGTCACATGGTAGGAGCACTGGATGGCCCGCGCCATTTTTAAAGATGGCATCGGCCGTCCATGCTAAGGGGATACTAAAGAACTAATTTTAAAGGGTCGGGCTGTGTTTTTGGGTTACTTATAAGTGCCCTTTCTTCCTGCCCCTGCCCATAACGATAAGAGAGCCCACGAAATTAAGCGTGGGGTTTCCTATCGCTATCGGGGACCCCCCGATATCTGACAAGATTGAAAATATCGTTCGATATTTTCAATCATCAGATAAACGATTCACATTCCTATTATTTTCTACATGACTATTGAACGTCGGTATCATGGTTCTTCATGGTAGGAAATTGTAGTTATAGCACTCATTGTCACATACCAGTATGCAAGTCCTATTAGCACCTACAGAGCACACTCATGGTACTCTTTCCATTTTTTCTTATAGATAGAGGACTTGAAGAAGAAAGCCCGGTGGCTGCGCCTAAAGAAGAGGAGGTGATTGGAGTGGCAGCGGGCGGAGCGGGCTGGGTCTGGTGGTAAGTGAGTCTTCCATGCTAATGGAACGTTCTTACATATCTTACATGTTTTTCCAAATGAATGTATAGTTTTTTCTGACCCCTGCTTTTGTTTAAAGATGTTGCAGAACCTAAACAAGAAGAGGAAAGGCCAGGCCCAGCTTCTGCACCAGAACTAGCTGCGGCTGCTGCGGGCTGGGGGGGGGGGGAGAGCCGGATTCTCCCATCCCCCAAGGGAGCATCGAAAATGGTGGCCACCTCCACATCAAGAGGCACATCCTGGGCCTCTCCCTAGTCCCCCCTAGTGGGGCATCATCCCTGTTTGCCCAGGGAGTTAGAAACGGGCCAGCCTTTGCTGGCTCAGGAAGGCATGCATGGCCCTCTTGTTCCTCTGCGCCCTCCCTCACATGAGCATCGCAGACGCTCAACATTGGGAGCACGTTCTCCTGATGATGAGCCTCTGGCCAGGCCCGAGGTTTGCGCTTACATAAGGGGGGTGCAAGAGGAACTGAGGGCTGTGCATGCCTTCCAGGATAGGATGGTCAGGAACATGGATGGGATCCTCAGGGCTATACAACTTCTGGGCTTAGCTGTAAGGGCCCTGGGTGATCACATCCGCAGGTCCTGACCATCCTTCCTTGTCCCTGCCTCCTTAACTCCTTGGGGTTTTTTTTCAGTAAATATTTTTCATCCCTAGTTGTCCCCTCCCCATCCTTTTTCTTTTTTTTTTGTAAATAAGATTGTACAGAAAAAATGTTAATACAAAATTTATTCAGTCAAACTGGTGTGTTTATTGTAGATGTAGGCAGGGGGGTGATGGATGGAAGGGTGGTGATGGAAGGGGGTGGGGAAAGAAGGGGGAAGGGGGTGATGGAAAGGGGAAGGGTGTCAAGGAAGGGGTGATGGCAGGAAGGGGGTCATGGAAGGAAGGGGTAATGGAAGGAAGGGGTGATGGAAAGGGGAAGGGGAATCATGGAAAGGGATGGGGAGTCATGGAAGGGAGGTCATGGAAGGAAGGGGGTGATGGAAGGAGGAGGAGGGTGTTGGAAGGGGGAAGGGGTGAAGGAAGTAAGGGGTCATGGAAGGAAGGGGTGAAGGAAGGGGGTGGGGTGATGGAAGGAAGGGAGTGATGGAAGTGGGTGGGAAGGGGAAGGGGAAGGGGATGATGGAAAGAAGGGGGTGATGGAAGGGAGTGGGAATGGAAAGGGAAGGGGAAGGGGTGATGGAAGGGAGTGGGAATGGAAAGGGGAAGGGGAAGGGGGAAGGGGTGATGGAAGGGAGTGGGAATGGAAAGGGGAAGGGGAAGGGGATGATGGAAGGGAGTGGGAATGGAAAGGGGAAGGGGAAGGGGATGATGGAAGGAAGGGGGTGATGGAAGGGAGTGGGAATGGAAAGGGGAAGGGGAATCATGGAAAGGGATGGGGAGTCATGGAAGGAGGTCATGGAAGGAAGGGGGTGATGGAAGGAAGGGAGTGATGGAAGTGGGTGGGAAGGGGAAGGGGATGATGGAAAGAAGGGGGTGATGGAAGGGAGTGGGAATGGAAAGGGGAAGGGGAAGGGGTGATGGAAGGGAGTGGGAATGGAAAGGGAAAGGGGAAGGGGATGATGGAAGGAAGGGGGTGATGGAAGGGAGTGGGAATGGAAAGGGGAAGGGGAAGGGGTGATGGAAGGGAGTGGGAATGGAAAGGGGAAGGGGAAGGGGATGATGGAAGGAAGGGGGTGATGGAAGGGAGTGGGAATGGAAAGGGGAAGGGGAATCATGGAAAGGGATGGGGAGTCATGGAAGGGAGGTCATGGAAGGAAGGGGGTGATGGAAGGAAGGGAGTGATGGAAGTGGGTGGGAAGGGGAAGGGGATGATGGAAAGAAGGGGGTGATGGAAGGGAGTGGGGAATGGAAAGGGGAAGGGGAAGGGGTGATGGAAGGGAGTGGGAATGGAAAGGGAAAGGGGAAGGGGAAGGGGATGATGGAAGGAAGGGGGTGATGGAAGGGAGTGGGAATGGAAAGGGGAAGGGGAATCATGGAAAGGGATGGGGAGTCATGGAAGGGAGGTCATGGAAGGAAGGGGGTGATGGAAGGAAGGGAGTGATGGAAGTGGGTGGGAAGGGAAGGGGATGATGGAAAGAAGGGGTGATGGAAGGGAGTGGGAATGGAAAGGGGAAGGGGAAGGGGTGATGGAAGGGAGTGGGAATGGAAGGGAAAGGGGAAGGGGAAGGGGATGATGGAAGGAAGGGGGTGATGGAAGGGAGTGGAATGGAAAGGGGAAGGGGAAGGGGAAGGGGGAAGGGGTGATGGAAGGAAGTGAGGGTGAAGGGGAGTGTACTTAGTAAAATTGCCCTGCACAAAGAAAATGAGACTGACTGTTACAATATTACACATTTATAAGGAGATCAGGTATCTTTTTTGGTAAAACTTAAAGAAATCTTCCAATGGTTAAGGAGAAACAACCAGCTGGCAAGTCAAGGAGGAGTGGCACTGTCAGCATCATCAGCATTGGAATGAAGATCTGCAGCACCATCACCAGCTACACATACAGCTGTGATGTCTAACTACATGGACATGCAACGCGTATAGAAATACACATTAATATGATTTCCATTGCAGTCTTCTTGTCACTATTTCTTCATAGCTCTGGGTCCCAGAGAGGCACTCAGGGCTGTGTAGAAAACTTTTTTTTTGTTCTATTTTTGGAAATGTTTTTATTTTGTGTGTTGAGGAAGAAAATAGTGATAGGAGTATATTACCATTCACCTGGTCAAAATGGTGAGACGGACAGTGAAATGCTAAGAGAAATTAGGGAAGCAAACCAAACTGGTAGTGAAGTAATAATGGGAGATTTCAATTACCAGTATTACATAGAAGCTAACCTTGCACATAAGCAAGTACTCAGTTCAGTCGGTGCAAGAAAGTATATATTCCCATTGAAGATTCAAAGTTATTTATTCAATTCCAGAAGATCACAGTTCATTTATGAAAATCAGGCAACTCCATTTAAATACAATCGGAAAGGATTTAAAGTCCCCTGACACGGTCCGTGTTTCGCGGGAGCTGCATCGGGAGGGACCACAGTAGTTTATAATCTACAATAAAATAACATTTATAAGCAATAGGACATACAAGGCTGCAGTTATCAAGTGAAGAGAAAAATATAAAGACTTTGCAACATACCTTTGAATGTTATTTCAAGATTCACCCTAGGAGCGCAAGCGTCCTTTGACAGTGACAGCCATTTAAAGACAAAAAAGGCGCGAGGGAGCAACCCTCGCGAGATGCTGTGACGGGCCCACTGACACACATGTTGATTAATTAATAGAACAAGTGCCATTCTATCTCTTTATTAAGACCATTAGGAGATACTGTGTTCAAAGTAAAAATCCAACGTTGCTCTTTTCGACCGAGGATCCCAGCGTAGTCTCCCCCTCGTTGAGGGCTAGAGACCACCTCCAATACTAGAAAAGAAAGGGCACCAATCGGATGACTGGCCTGGAGCCAATGAGAAACTAAAGGCTCATCGGCTCTGGAAGACCTAATGTTGCTACAATGTTCTATAATTCTAGTCTTAATCATGCGGGAAGTTTTACCCACATATAATAGCGGGCAGGGGCATTTCACTACATACACAACCCCCCTGGTGGTACAGTCTGTATTGGAAAATAATTTAAATACCCGACCTGTCTGGGGATGTGTAAATTCTGTACATGCTTCTGTGTGTTGACACATCGTACAATGGCCACAAGGGGAGTGTTGCCCATCTCTGGTGAGTCGTGGAACGGTGGAATGGTCCACAGTGTGCACTAAACGGTCCCGCAAATTCGTGCCTCTTTTGAAGGTAAAGCGTAGTGATCCCCGCATTAAATCATTAAGAGAAAGGGCTGACCAATGTCTTTTAATCATCGTAGCAATCGTTCTTCCAACCACAGAAAAGGGGAGAATACAGTTCAGGGTTGTATCAACATCATCAGTGGAAGATGTGAACAGCCATTCACGATGCGTATAGAGAGCTCTCTTAAATGCTCTTTTTATAACCCTGGATGGATAACCCCTCTCTAGGAAACGGGCAGTCAAATGCTGGGCTTGTACAAGAAAGTCAGCACGGTCAGAACAGAGTCGACGGAGTCTTAAAAATTGTCCCGTAGGAATGTTGTCACGCAGAGCCCTGGGGTGACAACTATTGTAAGCAAGTAAGGTATTGCGATCCGTGTTTTTACGGAATAGGGAGGTTTCAAAATGGTCAACTGTCCAAGTAATGAGGACGTCCAGAAAAGATATTTGTGTGGGATGAATATTGAAATCAAATTGAATATGTGGATTGATAGAGTTAACCTAGTCCAAGAAAATAAAAAACTGCATATCTGTACCCGTCCAGATAATAAACACGTCGTCTATGTAGCGGAGCCACGTATGGATGAATTGGGACCATTCTGAGGTGTAAATATGAGATGTCTCAAAATCATCCATATATAGGCATGCTAAACTAGGTGCCATCGTCGCCCCCATTGCGGTCTCCTTAATTTGTTGGTAAGTTTTGTCCTGAAACTGGAAGAAGTTTTTTGTTAAGGCAATCTCTGCGAGTTGAATTAAAAAAGAGGTGGTAACCCGATGTGGCATAGGGCGGGAGTTCAAGGATTTCTCAATCACTAAAAGAGCCTCATGTTGTGGAATGTTGGAGTAGAGTGATACCACATCCAAAGTTATGAGGAACATCGTGGGCTGAGAGAACTCCACCTGGGCCAAGATGGAAATTAAATGGGAGGAATCCCTCACATAAGACTTAATATGAGGTACCATGGGTCTTAAAAAAACATCCACAAACTGAGACAATGGCTCCAGTAGGGATCCGATACCGGATACAATGGGGCGACCAGGTGGGCATGTCAGGGACTTATGAACCTTCGGCAGGGTGTAAAAAAAGGGCTTGACAGGATGAGTGGTCACCAAAAATTTGGCTTCCTTATTTGTAATAATATGTGCATCTAAGGCCATTTGTACCAGAGATTTAATTTCAAGCAGTAAAGATTCCGTAGGATCTATAGACAGTGGTGTATAAAAAGAAGTGTCCCCCAATTGCCTCAGAGCCTCAGCCTCATAATCAGATCTATTAAGAACAACAATTCCGCCCCCCTTATCTGCTGGCTTAATTACAATAGAGGGATCATTGGATAAGTCCCCAATAGCACGGGTCTCCTCTTTTGACAAATTATATCTAATATACTGTTTCTGTGAGCAAATTAAATTCACGTCTCTACATACAAGGCGTTCAAAGGCGCCTAAGGTTACATCACCAGATCCTGGCGGGGTCCATTTTGACTTCGGATGTACCACCGATAGATCAAGTGTTGACGGAGAATCTGCAAAAAACAGTTTTAATTTCAGTCTTCGAAAGAACCTATGCAGGTGGATCTGGAGGTCAAAGGCATCCCCTCTATTGGTGGGAACGAATGATAGTCCTCTATGTAGAAGTTGACATTCAAATGAAGATAATTGGCGTGAAGAAAGATTGAAAACAGTGTCTTCCATTATTGCCAAAGGTCTGCCTGGGATCGAGGAGGGCGAGCTGGACGAGTCTGGGAGCTGAGCTGCCCGGTATTCTGAGAAGGGGTCACTCCCCGAGGGCGGAGCTGCCGAGTGTCTTGTCTTGGTTGTGGGTGGCCAGAATCTAAAAAAGTGGCCGCTATAGATGAATAGCGAGACGAGGCAGATAATACTGGAGCAGATGAGGAGTCGTCTGTAGTAGGGGGGCGCGATGATTGTGCGGGTGCTGTTGTGGCGCGGCCCCGACGAGTTTGACCCCGTATTCGCTGCGTCCGAGATTCCTCTCCGGACGAGTCTCCGGACGAGGAGCTGTCTGCAAAGGTGACTTTTCTTGCGGGTTTTTGGGCCATCCATTTGTAGACGTATCCTGTACTGTAATCAGCCGCGTCCAGTTGAAACTTGCTGTATTTTACAGCTTTTAAATCAGACTTAAATTTCCTCAGGTTTTCCTGGAATTCCCCTAGTTGCTGGTCAAACAGGTCCGTTGAACAAGAGTGTTTTATAGAGTCCAATTGTTGTGTGACTTCGTCCTGTAATGAGTCGTGAAGGTCTCGGTTGGTCTCAATAATCAGGACCATCAAGTCCAGAGAGCACTTGTTCAGGATCTGGTTCCAACGATTTAGGAAAGCCGTATTTTCTGTGTGCAGTCTCGGTGCTTTTTGGATCCTTAACCCCCGGGGAATCCGGCGAACCCTGCAATATTCAATAAGTGTGGCAGAGTGTAACTCTGCACGTGTTAGACGTTTTTGAGTATTTATAAGGTCAGTCCAGGATACCGGAGGAGTCAAATCCGAGGGATCCTCTGAGAAGAAAAGTGTGTCAGTAAGGACGGCGTTCACAGCGTCTTCAGTATAGCTGAATGTGTAGTCATCTGTGGCAGCCATTAAGAGCTTCAGTCGTGCGGCAATATCCAGTATTACATAGAAGCTAACCTTGCACATAAGCAAGTACTCAGTTCAGTCGGTGCAAGAAAGTATATATTCCCATTGAAGATTCAAAGTTATTTATTCAATTCCAGAAGATCACAGTTCATTTATGAAAATCAGGCAACTCCATTTAAATACAATCGGAAAGGATTTAAAGTCCCCCGACACGGTCCGTGTTTCGCGGGAGCTGCATCGGGAGGGACCACAGTAGTTTATAATCTACAATAAAATAACATTTATAAGCAATAGGACATACAAGGCTGCAGTTATCAAGTGAAGAGAAAAATATAAAGACTTTGCAACATACCTTTGAATGTTATTTCAAGATTCACCCTAGGAGCGCAAGCGTCCTTTGACAGTGACAGCCATTTAAAGACAAAAAAGGCGCGAGGGAGCAACCCTCGCGAGATGCTGTGACGGGCCCACTGACACACATGTTGATTAATTAATAGAACAAGTGCCATTCTATCTCTTTATTAAGACCATTAGGAGATACTGTGTTCAAAGTAAAAATCCAACGTTGCTCTTTTCGACCGAGGATCCCAGCGTAGTCTCCCCCTCGTTGAGGGCTAGAGACCACCTCCAATACTAGAAAAGAAAGGGCACCAATCGGACGCTTGCGCTCCTAGGGTGAATCTTGAAATAACATTCAAAGGTATGTTGCAAAGTCTTTATATTTTTCTCTTCACTTGATAACTGCAGCCTTGTATGTCCTATTGCTTATAAATGTTATTTTATTGTAGATTATAAACTACTGTGGTCCCTCCCGATGCAGCTCCCGCGAAACACGGACCGTGTCGGGGGACTTTAAATCCTTTCCGATTGTATTTAAATGGAGTTGCCTGATTTTCATAAATGAACTGTGATCTTCTGGAATTGAATAAATAACTTTGAATCTTCAATGGGAATATATACTTTCTTGCACCGACTGAACTGAGAGATTTCAATTACCCCAATATTAGCTGGGTAATTGAAACATCAGGGCATGCTAGAGAGATAAGGTTCCTGGATGGAATAAAAGACAGTTTTATGGAGCACCTGGTTCAGGAGCCAATGAGAGAGGGAGCAATTTTAGATCTAATTCTCAGTGGAGCACAGGATTTGGTGAGAGAATGGTAATGGTGGTGGGCTGCTTGGCAATAGTGATCATAATATGATCAAATATGAGTTAATGACTGGAAGGGGGACAGTATGTAAATCCACGGCACTAGCGCTAAACTTTCAAAAGGGAAACTTTGACAAAATGAGAAAAATAGTAAGAAAAAAACTGAAAGGTGCAGCTACAAAAGTAAAAGGTGGTAAACAGGTGTGGTCATTGTTAAAAAATACCATCCTAGAAGCACAGAACAGATGTATGCCATGCATTAAGAAAGATGGAAGGAAGGCAAAACAATTACCGGCATGGTTAAAAGGGGAGGTGAAAGAAGCTATTTTAGCCAAAAGATTTTCATTCCAAAATTGGAAGAAGGATCCATCAGAAGAAAATAGGATAAAGCATAACATTGGCAAGTTAACTGTAAGACAGGCTAAGAGAAAACTTGAAAAGAAGTTGGCCATAGAGGCAAAAAATTCACAATAAAACTTTTTAAAATATATCCGAAGCAGAAAGCCTGTAAGGGGTCAGTTGGACCATTGGATGATCAAAGTGTTAAAGAGGCACATAGAGAAGATAAGGCCATCACGGAAAGATTAAATGATTTCTTTGCTTCAATATTTACTGAAGAGGATATTGGAGAGATACCCATTCCGATCAACTGAACCAAATCATGGTGAACCTGGAAGATGTGGTAGGCCTGATTGACAAACTGAAGAGTATAAATCACCTGGACCGGATGCTATACACCCCAGGGTTCTGAAAGAACTAAAAAATAAAATTTCAGACCTATTAGTAAAAATTTGTAACCTATCATTAAAATTATCCAATGTACCTGAAGATTGGAAGATGGCTAACGTAACCCCTATATTTAAAAAGGGATCCAGGGGTGATCCAGGAAACTATAGACTGGTGAGCCTTACTTCAGTGCCGTGAAAAATTGTGGAAACTGTTCTAAATAATAATAAAATCACAAAATATTTAGATAGACATAGTTTGATGGGACACAGCCAGCATGGATTTACCCAAGGGAAGTCTTACCTCACAAATCTCCTACATTTTTTTGAAGGGGTAAATAAACATGTGGACAAAGGTGAACTGGTAGATGCTTTCAACAAAGTCTCATGGGAGAGGCTTCTAAGAAAACTAAAAAGTTATGGGATAGGAGATGATGTCCTTTTGTGGATTGCAAGTTGGTTAAAAGACAGGAAACAGAGTAGGATTAATTGGTCAGTTTTCAGAGTGGAAAAAGGTTAACAGTGGAGTGCATCAGGATCTGTACTTGGACCGGTGCTTTTTAATATATTTATAAATGATCTGGAAAGGGGTACAATGAGTGAGGTGATCAGATTTGCAGATGACACAAAACTATTCAGAGTAGTTAAATCTCAAGTGGATTGTGATGAATTGCAGGAGGATCTTGCGAGACTGAAAGATTGGGCTTCCAAATGGTAGTTGAAATTTAATGTGGACAAGTGCAAAGTGATGAATATAGGGAAAAATAACCTTTGCTGTAGTTACACAATGTTAGATTCTATCTTAGGAGTTACCACCCAGGAAAGAGATCTAGGCGTCATAGTGGATAATACATTGAAATCGTTGGCCCAGTGTGCTGTGGCAGTCATAAAAAGCAAACAGAATGTTAGGAATTATTAAGAAGGGAATATAAATTAAAATGGAGTATGTTATAATGCCTCTGTATCGCTCCATGGTGAGACCACACCTTGAATACTGTGTGCAGTTCTGGTCACCACATCTCAAAAAGGATATAGCTGCACTGGAGAAAGTACAGAGATGGGCGGCCAAAATGATAAGGGGCATGGAACGGCTGCCCTATGAGGAAAGGCTAACAATGTTAAGGCTGTTCAGTTTGGAGAAGGGATGACTGAGGGACGATATGATAGAAGTCTACGAAATCATCAAAGGACTTGAACAAGTTAATGTAAATTGGTTATTTACTCTCTCAGATAATAGAAGGACCAGGGGGCATGCCATGAAGTTAGCAAGTAGCTGATTTAAAACAAATCGAAGAAAATTCTTTTTCACTCAGCACATAGTTAAGCTCTGGAATTCATTGCCAGAGGATGTGGTTTCAGCAGTTAGTGAAACTGGGTTTAAAAAAGGTTTGAATAAGTTCCTAGAGGATAAATCCATAAACTGCTATAGTGGTAATTAATAAGCAAGAGTAGCTAATGTTTGTGTTCTTGCCAGGTACTTGTGACTTGGATTGGCCACTGTTGGAAACAGGATACTGGGCTTGATGGAACCTTGGTCTGACCCAGTATGGCAAATCTTATGTTCTTCTACTGTCTTGCAGGAAGCAGATGGCCTTTGAAAGATAGATGTGCAAGAGCTATAGTATTGGTTTAATCTTTGAAAGTATTTCCATATGGAAGCTGTTCAGCCAAAAGGTGAGCCTTACTTGTAAGGATAGGCTGTGCATGCATTGAGAGGGTACTCCTGCTGAAGGTCATTAATCAGACACCTGTTTTAAACCTGGTAAGTCTTCCATCTATGTATTAATAGCAATATGTAACATTTTATCTGTTACTGTTGAAGTGTATGGGAGCTGTAGGACTGTTACAATCCTGCTCGCGGAGCCCATCCCACGAGCAGGCCCTCACTTACTGCCATCTTCACAGGCTGCTGCCGGGATGCTTGGCTTTCCCCGGCCCTGACGTTGCGGTCTTTGTTGTGCTGCTCCCCATGGCCCGGCTGCCATCGCTGCCTTCTTTGCGGCAGGGAGCTGCTCCTGCCACAGCCACCTTTTGTGGCAGGCTGCCACCGACACCATCATCGCGTGGCCTGGAGGCCATGGCTTTCACCTGACTCTTCGTGGCTGGAGCCGCCGCTGGGGTCCTCTGTCCGAGCAGCAGGGAAGCCGCCTCCGCTGATGCCTTCTGCCTCCACAGTGCCATCACCTCCTCGTGGCCTGGTGCCACTGGCCCGTACTCCTTCCTTTGTGGCCTGGAGTGCCGCCATCCGTGGCAGGAAGCCGCCCGGCTCCTCCTCCCTAAGCAGATGCTGTTCCTTCGTCTTTACGGCCTAGTGCCGCTACTGGGATGCCTCTGCTTGCTCATTCTTTGTGGCCTGGAGGCCGTCGCTGTCTTCAGTCCTGCTCCACTCCCTGGGCCCTCTTCTAGGTGCGTGGCAGTGCCTCTTCATCTGATTTAAAGGGCCAGTGGCAGGAAAAGCCTGCGGCCTCATCGGAAGTCCTCATCAGCTTCACTTCCTGCTTCAGCCCTATATAAGGGCTCAGTTCCTGTTCCTCAGGGCCTTCGATCTGGATCCCATGGTCATCCATGTTCTTCTTCACCAGTCAGGGTCCTCTGTGGTCTTCATTTGTCTAAGATGGCTCTTCGTTCCATGTCTTCGATGTTCCTGGTCTCGTTCCTTGTCGGAGCTCCTTCGTTGCCTTGTCCTGGTTCCAGATGTTCCAGATGTTCCTTGGTCCTGATGTTCCAAGTCTTCCAAGTTCCGAGTCTTCCAAGTCTTCCAGTCTTTGAGTCCTCTAGATGGCAACCCCAAGGGTAAATCCGTATAGATCCGGTTCCTGTTTCCGGTCATTGGAGCCTCATTTGGTTGGATCCCCTTCCGGCACTTGGCTCGCTCCCGCGTGGTCTGCAACCAGCCTTCCTAGGATGTAGGGCGCGCAAGTGATCAGGGTGGTCCGTGACCAGCCCATGGGGGGCTGTGTAGGGTGTCCACCTGTACCTTCCAAGTTCCAAGTCCTCGTCTGAATCCTTCCAAGTTCCAAGTCCTCATCTGAGTCTTCTAAGTTCCAAGTCCTCGTCTTGTTCCTGCCCTCAGCCTTCGTATGGCCTCACGCACTCGTCGTTCCCAAGCGGCGGGTCTGGAAGGGCTTCCGAGTGGCCGGAGGGCTACTCCTGAGACCAGCATTGCGTTGCTGGGTCTCTTTGGTGCGTGTAGGTCCAGCGGAGGGCTGGCCTTGCCTTGTTCTTGTTCCGAGTTCCTTGCCTTATTTCCAGTCCTGTCTTGTTCCTGTTTCTCCTGTGCTTGCATGTTCTCACCTTCCACGGTGTGCCTTGGGGCTCCTCCCTGAGTCGCACCGTGGTTCAGGGGCTCACGCTCTCCCATGAGCTAGCGACTGTGCCTCCGCGCTCTCAACACCAGCTGTAGGCCACACCCACAACTGGATCCATAGGCCTCACGGTTGCAACAGGATCCGAAGGCCGCGGTCACAACAAGGACACTCTATAGATCTTTCAGCTGCAGCTTTCTTCAGGTGAATGCAGCTCCTATCTGAAACTCTGTATTATACCTTATCTCTGTTGTGACGTATAGTGGTTATGAAAGGGCCATCTCTTGTGTGCTCCTCATTTCCCTATGGTGTGGGATGATTTAAGGGGATACTAACATACTAGAAAGTTTATACACAAACCCTACTTGTGGGTTCCTGTTCTCATATCAGAAGGCCTTTGGTGAGGTAAGTGGTACCTGTGACTATATACCTTTAGATTGGTGGTCTCCCTTACTGGTACAGTTTAAGGGGTGCAAAGTTAGTACAATGAAACCTGCTGCATATACTGACGTAAGGGTAGATCAGAGGGTCTAACTAATATTGGACAAATCAGCATCGCAAACCACACGCTGGGCAATGTGTATTTTGTAAAATTATGGCTCTAGGCTAAACTTTAAGGAATTTTACAGTTGTAGAAAAAAAACATTATATGTATTACATGATAGACACACACAACCAATGTTTATATGCTGTAAATGTATCAAATTTTATTTTTAAATTATATAACTTTTTAAAAAGCTATTTACAATATTTAAAAACATGGAACAGGATGAGAAAGCTAGGGTGCAAACTACATAAAAGAAAGATAATCCCTGGGATCTAGAGAGGCTGGGTGCTGCAGACTTAGGAGTCTGGTCGATATGGTAGCAGCCTCATTGCAAGCAGCTGTTCCACCACAGTGAGAAGTTGCAGCATCTCACCCTTGTTACGGTCATGGACCCTTGGGCCAGCTGAGACGGTAGAGGGGAGGCGGCGCTGAAGAGAGTCTGGAAGAGACTTCACCACTGGAAGCCCGAGGTCCCCCCAGGAGGAGCCCATAGGGACCCGGGCCTCTTGGACTTAGGCGGGACCCTATGCGACCAAGGATCCGGGCAGCGGCCGAAGAGGTGGATGGTGAGGACGGCTGGACCCAGGAGGCTGGAAGAGTCTTCACCCTTGGAAGCTCGCGGCTCCCCGGGAGGAGCCCGTGAGAGCCCAAATCGCTGGGACTTAGGAGAATCCTTTGGGCCTGTAAGTACTGGATACCTGAGGTGATGGAAGAATCCAAGTCGGAGTCCAGGGATGAAGCCGGGTCAGAAGCCAGAAGTCAGAAGTCAATACTAATACCAGGAGTGGAAGCTGAAGACAGAGTCATGGGACGGAGCCGGATCGGAAGCCAGAAGCCAGAAATCAAATACCAAAACCAGAGGCAGAAGCTGAAGACGAGTCAGGAGACAAAGCCGGGTCGGAAGCCAGAAGACAACAGAGACGATTCAGGTCCAAGCAGCAACTAAAGACTCAGCGAACTGAGAGAACCTCGTTGCAAGGTGAGGTACAGCTGTGGCTGCCGGGTTTAAATAACCCGGCAGCGTCTGACGTCATCAGAGGGGCTGTCCCTGCGATTCCCGCGCTGGCCCCTTTAAATACAGAGCCCTGGCACGCGAGCATGCCTAGGGGGCGGGGCCAGCCGTGGGCCGTCAGCGGCGTCTCTCTCTCTCGAGGGGAGTGCCGCGGTAGGCCGCGTTCCAGGCCTGGGCAGCTGCTGAGGATCTCCTGTAGCTGGATTGGGCCGCATGTTAAGTGGAGGTCCCGGGGCACGGCCCAGGACCGTAACAACCCTAGCAAACTCCATATCAAGCAGACTCCAGAGGTTAGCTTGCATCCCTCTCAACTCCCTCACCATCATTCCCATACCCTCCCCAAAAACCCATTGCGATTAAGGCTCATTGCCTAGAGCAGATGCTCCAACAATGAGCCTGGCTCAGGAGCCTCAGGCAGGGCAGAAAATGATGGTGGGCAAGACAGAGGGAGATTCAGGCTTCCGTCAACCAGCAAGGGCTAACAGTTCTGCATCCCAGCATCCCGACATCTCTGGTCATAACAGGAAGGAGGCCTGCTGGGAGGTGAGTTGTGGAATAGGGTCATCAGCTCTCCTGGGGTCTGTCGATTGGTCTGGAGAGCCAGGTCCTCCACTGCTTGTCCCCTGGTGATGGATGCCCAACTGTGGCATCAGTTGCCTGTGCAGGTGGGGCCATATCCTCATCGCCTTTCTCTTCCATCTCCTCTTGCTGCTGCTGCTCCTCCTCATGTGACATGGAGATGTCACTTGTAAAAAATACAGCAAATTTGTGTGCTCATATACTCTAGGGTGTGATATGCACATTCATACAGCCATTTAGAAGACATTACTTTTTGGGAATAGCTGCAAGCAAAGGGAAATGCTCCTAGATTCAGGACACCCATGTCATATAGATGGTGGCAAGGCCATGCTATGATTCCTTGAAATACAGGAGCTTGATTTCCACAGTATGTTACTACCCCAAACCAAATGTGCCTGATACTTCACTTTCGATGCATATCCAGCATGGCTCCCTGCTTCAACGGCAGGGGAGAAGATAAACAACCAATAAGGGCTGTATAACATAATCTGGGTAAAAACAAATAAGCATGGGTGTAGCTTGCTTATTGCGGCGGTTACTACCCCTACTACCTCTAACTAATCAAGCTAGATATTTCACTTGGATGCAGCTCCATCACCGCTCTCTACATTAATGGTGGGGGTGCAAGGGAAATAGAACCAAGAGCTAAGAGAAACAGATAAGTAGGAGAGAAAAAAATGTGTGAAGCTTGCTGGGCAGACTGGATGGGCCATTTGGTCTTCTTCTGCCGTCATTTCTATGTTTCTATGTTTCTATGTATGTAACTTGATGTGACTTACTTATGATATGGGGACAGAGATAGACTCTTTGTGAAAGTTTGAAGCAAAGGGTTGTAGTGTAATAGCAAGGTATCTTGGGCCATGAGGCAATACCAACTTCTATATGATAGGGGACATATACAAACAGCAGGCAGCATTTTGAGTGGGTGGGGACACTGTAAAGGGTTAACAGCTAGGCCAGAGAGTAACTTCCTCGTACTTCATGAGGGGCTGCCCATGACCCAGATAAATACCTAAAGTAGGGTGGTCCTACCGGCCCTTGGGGTCCCCCCAGCCAGTCGGGTTTTTAGGATATCCCAAATGAATATGCATGAGAACTTTTTGCATACAAAAAAGTTACATCTCATACATAGTCTTCAGTGATATCCTGAAAACCCTTCTGGCTTGGCGAGTCCCGAGAACTGGTAGGAGCATCCCTAGCGTAGATCAAAGTATGTGTAAATGAGGGTTTGCTTATGCTATCTGCAGAGATAGGGTCATGCAGAATTGTAGGCCAATAGCGTGGTCAGTGATGGAAGCAAGAGATGAACTTTGTGCACATCTCCCTGTTGGCCATATATTAAACTTATCTCCAGCCGCATCCTTCCTCGCTTGCAGCCAGTCCAGCCACCTCACCCTCTTCTGGCGGAGCTCTTCTTATTCAGGTCCTCATTCTATAGAGAAAAATAGGATGACAAAGTTGAGTGTGTACTGTAGCTATCACAGTGACATCCACACTGGTATGCGGCAATGTAGTCTACTGAAGTCTAAACCAAAAAAAGAGCAAGTAAATCCCAAAAGATAAACAATATCACAGAAAAGGGGATCAATACGAACAACTCAAAAATTGTTGCTCACACATAAGTTAACAAATTCGAGGATGAGTATTTCAAAACCATTTCATATCAGAAAAAATGCATAAATGTTTTGTGCAAATCATCTAAGTTTAGTGTAATCCGCATCAGCAAGCCAGACAGCATATCTCCTACAATGAGTGAGATCGCTTGGTCATTTTTAATGCTGAACAGAGACATTAAAAATAAGTGGGAGACATTTCGATCCCCAGTTGGTCCTTAATTCAAGTTCAATGGAGACATTTTGTCCCTTGTAGAAAATTTAAACAATAGGCTCCTGATGAAGCTTTACAGCGAAACCTCGGCCATTGTTGAGTCTTTTTGAAGTTTTGTTATTATACATTTTTTTAAATACATCTGCACAGCGAGCTTAATGGATAATTTGATTTGACAATTTGCAAAGTACAGTTATTGGACAATTTGTTATGATAATATTTTCCATCTTTTGAGAATCCCCTTTTAGTAAAATACCGCAAATGACTGAGAAGACCGAGCGATCTCACTCATTGTAGGAGATACGCTGTCTGGCTTGCTGATGCAGATTACACTAAACTTACATGATTTGCACAAAACATTTTGCATTTTTTCTGATATGAAATGGTTTTGAAATAATCATCCTCGAGTTTGTTAGCTTATGTGAGAGCAACAATTTTTGAGTTGTTCGTATTGATCCCCTTTTCTGTGATATTGTCTACTGAAGTCTGACATGAATAGCATAGTTCTATGCACTCCCTTCATATACCTAGGAGTGGTGTGGTGCTGCCAAGCCCAAAAGTAGATCATAACAGGGAACCTCCATGCAGCCCTATGGTACCCCTGTTCTTGAGGAAGCAAGTTGTGATGTCCAACTATTGGGATTATCCTTTCACAAAGAGCACACAGTTTAGGGGGAAAATTAAACCATGCAACATGGCCCAAACTCTCCCTTTTGAATGGAAACCAAAGGTTTCCTCTGCTATTGGACCACCATTGGATGTAATAAATGTCCCAGAGGAAGTTGTAGCTCGTACTGACATCGTTACTATAATTGCAACTATTGGTTTAACACATTCCTTGCTATCCTAACATACTATTTCAGTTGCAATATAATACACTGGCAATATCCTGACTGGAGCCCATCTTCCTAGAATCTGCTCTAGTGACCCTCATGCACATCCTGACCTGAGTCCACCCCTACTGCCCACATTCAGCTTTCCCCATGTGGGTATGAAGCTCTGTAGTTGAAGATGTATTGCACCAATTTCCAGGCCTGTTTATTGCATCGCAAGTTGCAACACACCCCGCCAATGGGGAGGAGCTTCCTTTCATGTTACAACACCAGGGACACCAGATTTTGGATATTCTTGGTGGTGAAATCTGGCTGCTGGACTGGTAGCAGCATGTTAGTGATGGCATGCCTCTGAGGAACTGGAAGACTTGCATTATAGAAGCATGCATGTGGAAGGTACATGCATATTTGCACGCAAACTAGTAAATACATGCAAATCTACACAAACATGCACATGCAAATTTGAATGCAAAATTGTTTGTATTTTGGCTCATGTGCATGCATTTGTGCACACAATATAAAATATATGCACATGAGGGCGTGTGCCTCTATACTCACATATAGGGGCGTGTGCACGTTTAAAAGTTGTCCTTCCTAAGTGCAAGATTAATACACAGACAGTGGTAAGAGGCAGTAAAAGCAGCACATCCTTACTTTGCTTAGCACTATGCTTGTCATAACTTATGATACAGTCAATGTAACAAACCAGTTAAATACTTTTGGCAATGAAGTATACTTCATAACAAATGTGTGCATTTTAAAATTTAATAACCACCTTAGAGGTCTTTTTTTGTGACTGATTCAGATTTCATAATCCATTTCCTTTTGCTTCATGTAATTGCAAATAGAGAATCAGGATGAATGTCATAATCATGCTGCTTTTGTTTACCCGTGTATTTGCATGCTGCGCTTACATTCCCTTTCACGGATGTTGTTTTATGCATTAATATTTTCTGTTTTTCTGGCTCCACACTTAAAGTACATTTTTGCCTAATTAATGTTAACAAGGAAGAAAGAGAGTCTGTCAGTTCATTTCCTCACCCATCATTTTATTCCCTGCTTGCTTGTTTTCTTGGTTATTTTTAAGAAGGAAGAGTAGCAGGGACACACAGTGCTATTTTTGGCAGTAGTTGAACTGGAGGTCAGCACAGCTGTGTGAGTGTAATTCCATGCAGAGTCAACAAGAACAAAACTTCAGTTTGAACGGTTCAATTGTTTTCTCCTCCCATTTATCACTATTCTTCGCTTCGCTCTCCTGACTTGGAGTTTGCACTGTTCTCTGCATGCCATCTCTTGCGCTGGGGCTCTCTCTGCCTCTGCTGGAATCATTTCATTGGCACAAACCTCCTCAAGATTGCCAAGGGGCTTCATCACGTTAGCAAACGCTTCTGTTCGAAACTGTAACCTCGTCTCATCATGTAAACATACCCTAATGCACAACTCCCTAAAGTGCTTTCTCCTTTATTACTGAATGCTGTACTACCTCTTATTGTCTGTTGCTTGCTGTAAAGTGCCAGATCAAACATTTCACCCAGTCCATCGCTCTTCCTCAGTTCTTCTATAAGGGAGTCACTTCATGGCTGCTGCCCTCAGTTTGCTTCTGAACAGGAAGCTGTGAATGAACAGTGGTAAGAACTAGTAGAGAGATGGTGCATCTACA
Organism: Rhinatrema bivittatum; assembly: GCF_901001135.1. Taxonomy (NCBI): domain Eukaryota; kingdom Metazoa; phylum Chordata; class Amphibia; order Gymnophiona; family Rhinatrematidae; genus Rhinatrema; species Rhinatrema bivittatum. Next base: position 564,640,414 of record NC_042615.1, on the reverse strand, counting down.
GGGGGGGGGGGGGGGGGGGCGGCAGGTGGTAGGAGCAGGGGACCAAATGTTGAGGGCTGGAGAACTAGTGAGGAAGGACAAGGTCTACAGGAGAACATCAGCTCCAATTAAGTTCAATATGTAACATAAACAGATATAATGAATCCTGCCCCAAACAACTTAAAATCTAAGGGCCTGATTTAAAAAAAAAGAATTTTACTTGAGAAAAACTGGATTTTACGTGAGTAAATGCACTTTACTCATGTAAGTGGGCATTTGAAAATTGCTGCGATAGTAGTTACATTTACACGCTTAACTCTTTTTCGGGCCGATACAGTAAAAATCGCGGGAGAGCGGGCGAGCGCCTGCTCTCCCAGCGCCCGCACAGGACACTCTCCTTGCACGCAAAACAGTAAAGTAATTTATTTAAATTAGGGTCCACGGCAAAAAAAGGCACTAGGGACACTAGAGCGTCCCTAGCGCCTCTTTTTGGACAGGAGTGGCGGCTGTCAGCGAGTTAGACAGCCGACACTCAATTTTGCCGGCGTCGGATCTCAAACCCGCTGACAGCCACGGGTTCGGAAACCAGACGCTGGCAAAATTGAGTGTCCAGTTTTCAACCCGCGAGCCACGGAATTTTTTTATTTTTAACTTTTTTTAACTTTTGGGGCCTCCGACTTAATATCGCCATGATATTAAGTCGGAGGGTGCACAGAAAAGCAGTTTTTACTGCTTTTCTGTGCACTTCCCCGGCGCCGGCAGAAATTAACACCTACCTTTGGGTAGGCGCTAATTTCTTAAAGTAAAATGTGCGGCTTGGCTGCACATTTTACTTACTGTATTGCGCGGGAATGACTAATAGAGCCATCAACATGCATTTGCATGTTGCGGGCGCTATTAGGTTCGGGGGGGTTGGACGCGTGTTTTCGACGCGCTATTACCCCGTTCTGAATAAGGAGTAAAGCTAGCACGTCGAAAACGCGCATCCAATCGCGGGTTAACAGTGCGCTCCGCCGGAGCGCATTGTACTGTATCGGCCTGTTTGAAAATTGTCCCCTAAGGATGCACTTGGGGCAACAGTAGATAAAGTGCCATGACCAAGTTCACAGCAATCAGTAACATAAGCAATTAGTAACATAGTAAAAGAGGGCGGATAAAGACCCTAATGGTCCATCCGGTCTGCCCAGCAAGTTGTTTAGAGTTGTAACTGCCATCTGTGCAGGACACCCCCACGTAGAAATGTTACACCTAACGTTAACACAGGTTACCCTGTTTCTTCATTTCCATCTTCTTGTCACTAGGGATCCTCTGTGTTTATATACCACGCCCTTTGAATTCCATTATCTTTCTTGTTTTTAGCACCTCTTCCAGGAAGGCATTCCATGCATCCAGCACCCCTTTTCATGAAGAAATATTTCCTGATATTGTTTCTCAGTCTACCCCTTGGAATTTATTTTTTCCAACTGTTTGATTTTTTTTTTATGACTTGTTATGCACTTTTTATGCATGTATATTGTAATCTACCAAGCTCAAATACATAAATAAATAAATAATAAATATCATTAACCTTAGTTCTACAGCTTGCTTTCCATTGTCATACAAACATAAAACGTGACAACAGACAAGAAGGGTAAGACCCATCTGGTCTCCCAATTTAATTCCAGGTGCAGTAACACAGACCCTAGTTGATCCCTAGCTTTTCCTTCACTTCCTTGCAATTAAGTGTCACTAGGATCCGGGACATGCAGGGCTCACACAGATACCCTGAGGCTTCTCAGGCTCTTTTTCTCCTGAGGGAGCTTTGCGCCACCTCATGTCTTAGATCTTTCAGCTCACCTCGGGTTCTATATTTCATTCCTTCCTCTGTGCACTCCTTGATGATTCAGTGCAGTCTTGCTTCCAGCTCCTGATTCTGCACCGCCAGCCTCTGTTCCAGTCTGGTCCTGTTTGATCTGTCATGGATTATTTCTGCTTTGCCTAGATCTTGTCCTGTTCCCGCTTTCTGTCTGACCTGTCCTCCTGAATAGTTCCAGACCTTGACTTCTGGACTTGTGGTCTTCCTTGCTAAAGTACTATGTAGCTTGCCTAGCAATAAACAAGTATTTTCAGACTTATTTGCATCTTGTTTCCAGTTTTGTCTGCTTACATCCTGGTCGTGAACTCTGACAGGATCTCCCTTTTCCGCTGGCCACTCGCGCCCATCCATGGCCTGCCCTTGGACACTGACAGTTAGCCAGCTCAAAGAAGACATGGTGAGACAGGACTCAGGGTCCCTGATGAGGGACTCCTAGCAGGTGCATGTAGTTTTACAGACTCAGCTTTACAAGGTATCTGTGCTTCCGCGTGCTCCGCTTCTGCACTATGCTATTCCTGTTTGCCCTGTTTATGCACGTCAGCCGATGCTGCAATTGTGTTCCAGCCTCAGCAGCTTCCACGCTCTTATTGTGCTTACTAACAAACATTGGCCTGTACACCTACTGTCCTCAAGGCCAGCCCTGCACTACCATTTCCACCCAGCCAGGCACCTAACACTTGGGATCCTCTATGCGTATCTTATGCTTTCTTGAAATCCTCTTCTGTTTTTTTACCTCCATTGGAACGCTGTTCTATGCATCCACCCACCCTTTCCATGAAAATATATTTTCTGATGTTAGTCCTGAACCTACCCCCCAGAATTTAAACTCAGATCTTCTGGTTGCCATTCCATTATTCCACCCTTTCCTCGGAGCTTAGTTTGTAATATTTAAAAAAAATTTAAAGGTGAATTTTAAAAGCGCTAATTAGGGGATGTGAATAAGTCGGGCTTGCGTGCACCGAGCAGATTTCAGTATCTCCCTCAGAGCGCATGTCTCAAAAGCTTTCCAAAAAGGGGTGGGGCGTGGGCATGGACTGGGCGCGGTATCAGTGTCACGGGGCGTGAGCTTGAGATGTGCACGTAAATACTTCTGTAATCAGGTGCATACCGAGGCTCCCTGCCGTGTAACTTTACGTCTGCTGTGGATGAAGTGTAAGTTAAAAAATAAAGAAAAATAGGGGTTTTAAGGGCTGCGGCTAACTGGGGGGAGTGAAGGCTATCAAACCAGGGGGGGTCGGAGGACCTATCTCTTAATTGGGCGAACCAGGGACAAACTGGTAAAAGTGAGAATGGTGTCGGCACGCTCCTCTTAAAAAAATCCCCTGATTTACATGGTAGAAGCGGCATTTGCGCACCCATGCACATCAAATTTGGCGCCAAGCTGTTTTATAACATGCGCCATTATATGCGTGCAACTTATAAAATAACTGTGTCACTGAGTGTGGGCCGGCGCACACATGCACATGGGCGCCTGTGCCGGTTTGAAAGTTATCTTCTTAGTGTCAGTCACAATCTGCGTGTGAATATCTCTATTTATTAGAATAGCTCTGTGTCCTGCATGGCTGACTAGATGGCCTCTGAACCTTTTCTAGTCTCAGAGGGTAAGCTCACTTGCTATTTGTTTTTGGCAGGATTTTATTTCCTGTTAAAATGATCAAGCATAAAAGGAAGGTCGGATTGTATCCTGCAGCCCCAGGCCTCTAGCCTGCAAGCAGCCCAATCAATGTGTTTGTCATTCAAACAATGGAAATAGTTCTTGATAAGGCTTTGTCAGAAGGCATAAAGAGAGAAGGAGAACAGCTGGCCCTTTTGGAGGGTGAAGTTTTGAGGAGTCCCAAATTATGAACTCTACCAGCAGACTCTGTAGGAAAGATGACTGCTTGAGCACTCTGGGCACACAAGGATGATGTGGCTGCTTCTGAAGCCACAGGAGTTTGACTGAGCAGTCCCACGGAAGGAGGAAGCTTGACTCCTTTGATAGTAGGGACTTCTATAGGCATTTCTTTTCTATGAGGAAGGGAGGAAGGAGTACCATATCTGCAAGCAATGGCCTCAAAAGCATGATTGAGCAACATAAGGTACTTTTGCAGTGAAGTCTCCCCACTATGTTGCTGAAACAAAATTTTGAAGGAAATATCTTGGGTATTTTACTTCTGAGGTACAATGCTCCTTACCTCCAGACACTCCCAGCAAAGTTGTCTGCAACATGATGCATCCTAAGCCTGGTTGGAACTACCTGCATTTCCTGAAGCCAATATATAGAGTATATTACCTGCTGCCTTTTGTGAAGAAAAAGGAGAGTGTGGTCCAAACTTTGGCGAGTGAACTCTGCATTGACTATTTGAATTTAATGTGAACTTTGAAGAAGGAAGTGTTACGTTTACCGGCTCACGGGCTGCCCTGAGAGTTGACGCATTCACCCAACGCCAACGATGATCCTGCTTCGTGATGAGGACACCGCTGCCATCTTCTCTCTGGGCCTCCCCCAGTGAGTGGTATGCACACAATTTTAAGGGTCCCATGGTAGGAATTCCCTCAACTAGCACCAGCAGATGACATCACACAGCTGGGTATTTAAATCCCAGCTGTGCAACAGACCAATGCCTCAGCAACAGGTCAACTTCAGCCTTAAAGTGCTAGATGCTGCTTCGTCTCTTCAGCCTGTTCCAGCCTCATCTCTCCAGCCTGTCCCAGCCTCATTCTCCTTGTCCAACCTACCGTATTCTCCTTTCTTGGACTGACTATTGGTATTGACTTTAGCCTGGATTCTTATTACTCTTGCCTGCCACCTGCCACTGACTTAGCCTGGACTCTTGTTACTCTTGCTTACTGTCTGCCTCTGACTTCAGCCCCCAAAATACTTTTCTGCCTACACCCAAGAGACTGCCCCCAAAATACTCTTCTGCCTACTCCCAAGAGACTGCCATCTAAGACCTGCTGGTCTCCAGAAAACAAAGATTCAATGTGCGGGGAAAGGGTTTGGTTCTTATGTTCTTTTGGTATAGGTGAAGCTCCAATCCAGTTTCTGCACTATCCACTCCGACAGTTGGCAGTGAGGACTGCAGGGCCTCCCCTGTAGGTTGAACCAACCTCATCTGAACACAAGGGTCCACAATTGTTACAGATTGCTGAGGTGATAGACCGGGTGGCCCTATTATCACTCCAGGCAATACCCAGCCTGGCTCAAAAGCTCCAGGAACAACAGTAGGTATTAGGCCAGGTTACTGCTGCCTTAGAGAGGTTGACCATCAGGATGGATGCTGTGAATCTAGTCCCAGCACTGCTTCCAGTGGCTCCACCAGCACCTGCCACCAGACCAGTGCCACAGCCCCCGGCACCTGCACGCTACATGGGCGATCCCAAGCAGTGTTGGGGTTAATTAATTTGTGCCAAATGCGCTTCCAGCTGCAGTCAAGATCACTCCAAGGTCAGATACATTCTCTCCCTCTTGGATGGTACCGCATTGGCCTGGGCCTCCCCCCTTTGGAAGTGTGCTGACCCCATGCTCCAGAACCTCTCCAGCTTTTTATAAGAATTCTGCCTTGTATTTGATGAACCCAGATGGGATACCTCGTTAGTGGCCAAGTGCTACAAATCCTCCAGGGTGCCCAAACACTCACCGAATACACCATTGAGTTCAGAAGACTCACATCTGAACTGAACTGGGGTGAGGATAGCCTCACAGCCATCTTCCTTCAGGATCTCACAGGAAGAATCAAAGATAAGCTTGCAGCCCAGGAGGTTCCCATGTCCCTGGATGGCCTTATCACCTTAGCAGGGCATATTGACCGCTGGTTCCAGGAGAGGTCTTAAGAAAACAAAGTTTAGTGGCCTATCACCCTAGCACCCTGGTTCCAGCACCCACCTTCTCCACCTATGTGTTATAATCTGCTATGCTGATGGGAGGAGCAAACAGATGGGAGTTGGCAATATGTAGATTTTGCTCCTCCAGAGGGGAGGAGTTAGCAATCTATTGCTATCTGCTGCTGGATACTCCTGTAGAGGGAGGAGTTTAGCAATCTGTTATGAGTCACCATGTGGAGTTGTAATCTGTTAGGAACTGGCTCCTGTAGAAGAAGGGGTTCAGCATCTGATATGCTCCGTAGGTGGAACTAGCAATCTAGTTATGATATAGACTGCTGAGTTGGCAATCCGTACCAGCGGAGTGCTAGATAGGGTACACAGCTGGAAAGGAATGTACATAGGAGAATCCTTGGGCCGATGGCAGATGACAGCGCCCCCCAGGAGGATATCCTGAAAGGGACCATCGGCTAGGCTTGGTTATGGAGACAGATACAGATAGTTCTTTTATTAGACAGGTTAGTAGAACCACCAGAGGTGGCAGTAGTGAGCTGATATGCTCGGCAGGGCTGAAGTCCCTCAGATACTGGAACTGCGATCCCAGGGTTGCTGAGCTGTAGAAAGACTATAGATAGTGAGTAGACAGGGTATGCTGTATACATAGCCAGAAATAGATGACAATCTCACATAGGTTCTTGAGGAGGCTCAGTAGCTGGAAAGAGATAGGCCCTCGAGGAGCGAATACCTGGTTCCAGGGAAAGCTCTGAGAGAGCGGTGGTAACTCACGAATGTCTGTATCTGCGATAGCTTCCAGGCAGTAGAGAATCTTCAGAGGATTCAGGAACATGGGCCCTCGAGGAGCGAGTACTAGTTCCTATCTGCAATCTGAAATAGTAACTCACAATGTATGTATCTGCGATCGCTTCCAGGCAATAGAGAATCTTCAGAGTCTTCAGGAACATGGGCCCTCGAGGAGTGAGTACCGGTTCCTGTCTGCAATCTGAAATAGAGAAAAGAGAGCGAGGCCCCCAAGGAGCGGGTATCTCTGGTAAGTCCGAGGAGGCAGAGTAGCTTGGAACGAATCCCTTGCTAACTCAAACTGTTAGTGAAAGTGAAGACCTTTTATGTTGGAAGCGGATGACGTCAATACAGGGGGACGCCCCTGAGGTACGCGCCCTTGCTGGTACATACTTCGGAGCACGTGCGCCCTATGTCATCAGGATATGGCGGATCCGCAGCGTCGAGCTGGTCTGGGTATGCTGGAGAGAAGCGGCATGGAGACGCTGCGGCAGCAAGCCGTCCATCAGGCCCGAAGGGAGTCGCCACAGAGGTAGAGAGGGTGGAGCGAGGGCGAAGAGCATCCACGAACGCAACACTATGCCTCAGGCTCTGGATATTAAGCCTAAGCCTCCAGAAGAACCCATGCAGCTGGGCCATAGCTGCCGGTCTCCTGAGGAGAGGTTGCGCAGAAGGCAGCTGGGCTTGTGCATGTACTGTGCAGGGCATGGGCATCTCATGACAACTGCCCTGAGAAGCAGGGAAACTTTCATGCCTAGGGTTGACTGGGGAGGCAAACCTATTCTAGTTGTCCTCTGCTCCCCAATTAGTAGTTCCTGTGTGCATAACTGTGGGTCAAGGCCAGTTCTCTGAAGCATTCTTGGACTCTGGTGCAGGGGGAAATTTTATTAATCAAGCTTTGGTTCTATGTCTTCATATACCTTACCCACTATTTTTATGAGTCAGTCTTTGACAATCTCTTCAATCAATGGAGACCCCTGCTGGGGCATCTGGCAGAGAAGATGATTCCCTTGACTCTCTACACGGGTCTTCTGCATTTCGAGGCCATCACCTTCTACTTGATTCCATGAGCCATCAACCCTATAATCTTGGGACTTCCTTGGTTTCAGAAACACCAGCCAGCCATCAACTGGTCCTCTCTGGAATTGGCCCAATAGGGCCCGTCCTGTCATTCTACCTGCCTTACCTCTGTCACTCCTCCTGTCCATCTGGTCCTCGCAGCCACCCAGGCTGGACTTCCTCCTCAATATGCCAAATACCAGGACATCTTCTTCAAGCAATGGGCAGAGATGTTACTTCCACATCATTTCTAAGGTTGAGGAACTGAGCCTCTTTCAGGTAAAAATCCCCCTTGAGGAAGGGTTTATCCCCTCTCAGAGCCAGAGACAAAGGCTGAGTGACTATGTTCAGGAAAATCTAGCAAAAGGCTTCATCCGCTTTTCCTCTTCCCCCACTGGAGTGGGCTTCTTCTTTGTGGCCAAAAAGTATGGAACACTCCGATCTTGTATTGATTACAGGGACCTTAATGCCATTACAAAAAAGGATCGCTATCCTCTGTTTCTCATATCTGAACTATTTGACCATCTCCAAGGCATACAGGACTTCACAAAGCTTGATCTCAGAGGAGCCTATAATCTCATTTGTATTAAAAAGGGGGACAAGCGGAAGACCACCTTTAATAGCCGAGATGGGCACTACAAATATTTAGTAATGTTGTTCGGACTTTGCAGTGCCTCAGGAGTCTTCCAAAAAATAGTGAATGACATCTTTTGGGACCTTTTATACTCTTCTGTGGCATCTGTTTAGATGACATCCTTATCTTCTCCCAGTCTCTGGCCTCACCGACTGGCTAATTTTTAAAAAATGCACGTGCACCTATAAATGCACATATCGGCATGTGAGCAAAGAAACGCTGCAATTTTATATCATGCGCTCACATCATTTAAAATACCCCTTCTGCACATAATCTTAAAAGGTGGCGCAAGTAAATGTCCCACGCATATTGCCACCAGAGCTTTAGCAGCTTTTATACACGTATGCTCATACAAGGGGAAAACCAGTTTTTTATGAGAGAGAGAGAGAGAACCATAGGAAAGACAATATGACACTATATATATCTACCACTGTAAGAGGGGCACCTTTAACTGAAAGTGGGTTTGTGGGATGCAGTGTTACATTGGTGCACTACAGACCCTTGCATCCTGGCCATGGGGGAGGGAATGAAGGACTTGAACAGGTAAGAACATAAGAACATAAGAAAATGCTATACTGGGTCAGACCAAGGGTCCATCAAGCCCAGCATCCTGTTTCCAACAGTGGCCAATCCAGGCCATAAGAACCTGGCAAATACCCAAAAACTAAGTCCATTCCATGTTACCATTGCTAATGGCAGTGGCTGTTCTCTAAGTGAACTTAATAGCAAGTAATGGACTTCTCCTCCAAGAACTTATCCAATCCTTTTTTAAACACAGCTATACTAACTGCACTAACCACATCCTCTGGAAACAAATTCCAGAGTTTAATTGTGTGTTGAGTGAAAAAGAACTTTCTTTGATTAGTTTTAAATGTGCCCCATGCTAACTTCATGGAGTGCCCCCTAGTCTTTCTACTATCCGAAAGAGTAAATAACCGATTCACATCTAACCGTTCTAGACCTCTCATGATTTTAAACATCTCTATCATATCCCCCTTCAGCCGTCTCTTCTCCAAGCTGAAAAGTCCTAACCTCTTTAGTCTTTCCTCATAGGGGAGCTGTTCCATTGCCCTTATCATTTTGGTAGCCCTTCTCTGTACCTTCTCCATCGCAATTATATCTTTTTTGAGATGCGACGACCAGAACTGTACACAGTATTCAAGGTGCGGTCTTACAATGGAGCGATACAGAGGCATTATGACATTTTCTGTTTTATTCACCATTCCCTTTCTAATAATTCCCAACATTCTGTTTGCTTTTTTGACTGCCGCAGCACACTGAACCGATGATTTCAATGTGTTATCCACTATGACGCCTAGATCTCTTTCTTGGGTTGTAGCACCTAATATGGAACCCAACATTGTGTAATTATAGCATGGGTTATTTTTCCCTATATGCATCACCTTGCACTTATCCATATTAAATTTCATCTGCCATTTGGATGCCCAATTTTCCAGTCTCACAAGGTCTTCCTGCAATTTATCACAATCTGCTTGTGATTTAACTACTCTGAACAATTTTGTGTCATCTGCAAATTTGATTATCTCACTCGTTGTATTTCTTTCCAGATCATTTATAAATATATTGAAAAGTAAGGGTCCCAATACAGATCCCTGAGGCACTCCACTGTCCACTCCCTTCCACTGAGAAGCTTCTCATGAGGAACTTTGTCAAACGCCTTCTGAAAATCCAAGTATACTACATCTACCGGTTCACATTTATCCACATGTTTATTAACTCCTTCAAAAAAGTGAAGCAGATTTGTGAGGCAAGACTTGCCTTGGGTAAAGCCATGCTGACTTTGTTCCATTGAACCATGTCTTTCTATATGTTCTGTGACTTTGATGTTTAGAACACTTTCCACTATTTTTCCTGGCACTGAAGTCAGGCTAACCGGTCTGTAGTTTCCAGGATCGCCCCTGGAGCCCTTTTAAAATATTGGGGTTACATTAGCTATCCTCCAGTCTTCAGGTACAATGGATGATTTTAATGATAGGTTACAAATTTTTACTAATAGGTCTGAAATTTCATTTTTTAGTTCCTTCAGAACTCTGGGGTGTATACCATCCGGTCCAGGTGATTTACTACTCTTCAGTTTGTCAATCAGGCCTACCACATCTTCTAGGTTCACCGTGATTTGATTCAGTCCATCTGAATCATTACCCATGAAAACCTTCTCCATTACGGGTACCTCCCCAACATCCTCTTCAATAAACACTGAAGCAAAGAAATCATTTAATCTTTCCGCGCTACCCTTATCTTCTCTAAGTGCCCCTTTAACCCCTCGATCATCTAACAGTCCAACTGACTCCCTCACAGGCTTTCTGCTTTGGAAATATTTTAAAAAGTTTTTACTGTGAGTTTTTGCCTCTACAGCCAACTTCTTTTCAAATTCTCTCTTAGCCTGTCTTATCAATGTCTTACATTTAACTTGCCAATGTTTATGCTTTATCCTATTTTCTTCTGTTGGATCCTTCTTCCAATTTTTGAATGAAGATTTTTTGGCTAAAATAGCATCTTTCACCTCTCCTTTTAACCATGCCGGTAATCGTTTTGCCTTCTTTCCACCTTTCTTAATGTGTGGAATACATCTGGACTGTGCTTCTAGGATGGTATTTTTTAACAATGACCATGCCTCTTGCACACTTTTTACTTTTGTAGCTGCTCCTTTCAGTTTTTTTCTAACTATTTTTCTCATTTTATCAAAGTTTCCCTTTTGAAAATTTAGCACGAGAGCCGTGGATTTGTTTACTGCCCTCCTTCCAGTCATTAATTCAAATTTGATCATATTATGATCACTATTGCCAAGCGGCCCCACCACTGTTACGTCTCTCACCAAATCCTGTGCTCCACTGAGAATTAGATCTAAAATTGCTCCCAGTCAATATTGGGGTAATTGAAGTCTCCCATTATTACTGTACTACCAATTTGTTTAGCTTCCCTAATTTCTCTTAGCATTTCACTGTCCGCCTCACCATCTTGACCAGGTGGATGGTAGTATACCCCTATCACTATAGTCTTCCCCGACACACAAGGGATTTCTACCCATAAAGATTCAATTTTGTATTTAGTCTCATGCAGGATGTTTATCCTGTTGGACTCTATGCCATCCTGGACATAAAGCACCACACCTCAAATGTAAATCAGTTATTTACTTTCTCAGACAAGAGAATGACTAGAGGGCACTCCATGAAGTTCGCAAGTAGTTCATTTAAAACAAATCAGAGAAAATTCTTTTTCACTCAGCACATAATTAAGCTCTGGAATTCATTGCCTGAGGATGTGGTTACAGAAGTTAGTGTGGCTGGGTTTAAAAAAGGTTTGGATACGTTCTTATGATTCAAACCCATCCTGAGCTGAAAGTGCCCCTCTTACAGTGGTAGATATAAATAGTGTTATATTGTCTCTGTCTCTCTCCCTCTCCCTTCCCCCAAGTATATATGGTAGTTCAGCAGTCATGAATATCCCTAAAACTTGAGGACTCCAGACTTGCTCCTCATGAGGACTAGCAGTAAAGTTATGCAGATAATACACCATCGCGCGCCATGGTCAGATTTTCTAAAATTCGGATTTTCATGCATAACTTTTGCCCATGCACCACCCCTTTTTCACCCCCTTGTTTTTGATGCACACCCAGGTATGTACCTCACTTTCTTCTTAAAATTTGCATTGCTCACGTGTGGCCCACAAACACCTGTTTGGGGCTGATTTTTGCCCAAGCAATGCTTTCAAAACCTACCTGATAGGTTGCATGTGAAACAAGTCCTCCAGTGACTGCGAAACACCATCTGTATGCTAAACTAGAAAAATGCCTCTTCAAACAAGAGCATCTACCTTTCCAGGATTATATTGTCTCCAGTACTGGTCTACTCATGGACCTGGCAAACAGAAGGCCATCTTAGACTAGCCCCAACTTGTCAGTCTTCCAGACTTGCAATGATTTCTAGGCTTTGCCAATTATTTCCACCAATTTATCCACAGATACTCCACCCTTGCTGCAACTCTCACTGCCTTGACTCACAAAGGTGCAGATTCCAGGAATTAGGCCCCAGAAGCCAAAAACACATTACAGGCACTGAAACAAGCCTTCTCTCACGGGCTCTGTCTACAGCTTTAGGTAGATGCTTCTTTCCTTGTGGTGGGGCTGTCCTCATTCAACATAGTGCAGAAGGGACACTTCTTCCATGTTCATTCTTCTCCAGGAAGTCCTTGCCGACAGAGAGGAATTACTGTATATACTCGTGTATAAGTCAAAAAAGTTTAGTGCAAAAATCGATGCTTAAAATCGCAGTCACCTTATCCATGGGTCAATCCACATTAATAATTCAAGATGCATGATTGAATTGTTTCCACACTCTCCCTCTCGATCCCTTAATTCACCTGCTGCTATGAGGACGATAACAGCAGTTGCAGTTGCTAAGGCACATCCTCCCCCCTCCCCCACGGTATGCCCATATAGCATTCAGAGAGCTTCTCTCCGTCACCCCCTCCTGATCCCTTAACTCACCCTCTCACTGCTATCAGAACAATAACAAGACTGTTGCGTGTGCCGGCCACAGCAGGCTCGCGGCCAGGCCTTTTTACCCTCTTTTGCCTGCTCCACCGTCTGGCTCCACTTCTCTCGTGGCCATGGGCCGCCGCCTATGACCTCGGGCCACCCCGGTGCTCCTGTCTCCGCGACTGACGTCCATGCTCCACGGCAGGCCTCCCCGCGTGGTCCATGGGGAGATGCCATGGTCTTCCCTAGGCGCACGCATCTCTTCTTCCTTTAAAGGGGCCGCAGTGGGAAACTAACCCACGGCTTCAGATAATGACGTCACTGGGTCCTGGTATATAGGGCCAGGCCCAGCCACAGTTAGTTGCCTTTGCAACAGGTCTCCACGCTGGTCATGTACTTCGTTGCTTCCTCTGGCGATTCCTTCGTGTTCCTGGTTCCTGTCTTGTTCGCGTTCCTGATTCTAGTTCCGGTATTCTCCTTGTTCTTGTATTCCTGCGTTACTCTACTTGTTCTACGGACTGACCATCTCCTGGACCTGACCTCTGCTTTGCCTGACCACGCTACTGACCATCTCCTGGACCTGACCTCTGCTTTGCCTGACCATGCTACTGACCATCTCCTGGACTGACCTTTGCTTTGCCTGACCACGCTACTGATCATCTCCTGGACCCAACCTTTGCTTTGTCTGACCACTCCATTGATTATCTCCTGGACCTGACCATTGCCTTGCTTTACCATGCTACCTCGCCTGCCACCTGCCCTGACTCCAGCCTATTCAATGACACCTCTGCTATATTCATTCTGGACTTGGCTTCTCAGGCTTCAGCCTGTTCTTGCTCGGACGCCCCCTGTCTGCCTCTCGTTCCATTTGGTGTCCGGGTCTCTGGGACTCCGCCTCGTCCAGATCAGACTTGCTACTCTTACCACTGCTGGTCCCTGGCTGACCTCCTCCTCGTCCACAAGAAAACCTCAGACGGAGGCCCACCTAACTCCAGCCGGCCCCGGTACTCAAGGGCTCAACCTGCGGGGAATGAAAGCTGGTACTGGCGAAGCTCCAGCCGGCTTCCGTCAGTCAGCCAGCTCTGCCTACCGACGATGGGGACCTGTAGGGTTTGCCCTGCGGATAGCGTCAACCCCACCTCGGCTCAAGGGTCCACCTCTTGCGCAACAGGTTGCAACGGCCATGGACTCGGTGGAGCCTTGTGCCCTCCAGGCCATCCCTAGCTTGGCCTCTAAAGTGCAAGAACAACAGCGGTTCCTTCAGGCGTTGGCCTCCTCCCTTGAGCATCTTCATGCCCAACTTGATGCCCAGCCTGGTCATTCAGTTCCAGTACCAGCTTCAGCCAACCAACAGCAGTCTCCCTCCTCTTCCAGCTGGCCCTACCAGCTGGCCCTACCAGCTCCTCCAAGCTTTGCAGAGGATTTATTAATCAATGCTACTTGCAATTTGCTCTGCAGCTGTCCATCTTCCAAGATGAACTCACAAAGGTTACCTTCATTCTGTCTTGACTGGAGGGTAAGGCGTTGGCATGGGCTTCTCTCTTATGGGAGCGGTTGGACTCTCTCCTACAAGAACTTTCTCGCTTTGTGTCCGTCTTCTGTCGGACCTTTGACGACCCTGGATGGCAGGCTGTGGCATGCACCAATCTGCTTCATTTGCGGCAAGGTCAAAGGACCCTGTTTGACTATACTATAGAATCTCGGACTCTGGCTACAGAGCTCTCCTGGCAAGAAGATTGCCTCAGAGCCAGTTACCTGGATGGACTATCTCCTCAGCTTAAATAAGAACTGGCTGCCTGTGAGCTCTCGTCTTCCCTTGAAGACCTCATCGACCTGACAGACTGCATCGACCATCACCTCCAAGAGCACCATCGGGAGACTCAAATGCCCCGGAGGTCCACCTTGGAGCACTCCTGCTCACCACCTACAATGAGTCCTGTCTCTGGCAGGACTCCCTCACTAGTGAAAGCGGAAGAGCCCATGCAGTTGGGCAGTGGGCATTTGTCCCTGGAAGAGCGCCTTCAGTGGAGGCAGTCGACCCTATGTCTATATTGTGGAGCTTCAGGCCACTGTCTCCAGACCTATTCAGTCCATCCGGGAAACTTCTGGGCCTAAGTTCAGTAGGGGTCCTGAACTTGGGTGCTACTTCTCCGGCCCCTCAGTTGTCTCTCCCAGTAATATTAACCTGGGACTCCCGGTCCTTCCCAGTCTTTGCTCTGATTGATTCCGGAGCCAGGGGAAATTTTATTCTCAAGGATTTAGTTCACCTCCTGGGTATTGCTACCCATTCCTTAACTGACCTCTCTGTGCATTGCATCTATTTATGGTGAGCCATTACCCGGCCGGATTTCCTTGATAACCGAGCCAAGTTGCCTTCTCACTGGCACTCTCCATGTCGAAGAGGTGGAATTCATTGTCTTCGAAAAATCAAATCACCCCGTGGTTTTGGGATTACCCTGGCTCCAGCATCATTCTCCCCAGTTCGATTGGGGATCTCTCGAGCTCATTCAATGGAGCCCAGCCCAGACCTGCTTGAAAAAGGTGGTACCACCTCCTACAGTTTCTCTAGCGACCACGTCCTCCAGCATTCCAGCTCCATATGCAGATTTTGAGGATGTTTTCTCAAAACAGAAGGCTGATATCCTTCTGCCTCTCTGTAAGTTCGATTGTCCAGTTGAACTTTTACCTGGTACCATGCCTCCTCGAGGCCGGACTTACCCTCTGTCGCAGCCCGAGACCCGTGCCATGACAGAGTATATCTGAGAGAACCTGGCTAAAAGGTTTATTCAACCTTCAACTTCTCCCGCCGGAGCGGGATTTTTCTTCATCGCGAAGAAGGATGGATCCTTAAGGCTTGACTATCGCGGCTTAAATGCCATCCTCTGATCACGGAATTGTTCGATCACCTTCAAGGGGCTTCCATCTTTACTAAATTGGACTTACGTGGAGCCGACAACCTGGTGCGTATACGCCCCAATGATATCTGGAAAACAGCCTTCAATACCATGGATGGACATTACGAATACCTAGTAATGCCTTTTGGCCTTTGTATCGCCCCTGCTGTGTTCCACCGAATGATCAACGAGATCTTCAGAGACCTCCTGTATGTTAAAGTAGTTGCAAATCTAGATGATATTCTCGTCTTTTCTAAGGATCTGGTTATTCACTGTGCAGATGTTCATATGGTCCTCCAGCGTCTCCGTGAGAACCATCTCTTTACCAAGTTGGACAAGTGCCTATTTCAGCAATCCAATCTGCCCTTCTTAGGGTAAATCATTTCCCAACGAGGGTTCTCCATGGACCCAGAGAAACTTAGAGGAATCTAGTACTGGCCCCAACCAGTGGATCTCCGAGCCCTACAAGATTCCTAGGGTTCACTAATTACTACCATCACTTCATTGCCAACTACTCTACTCTGGCAGCTCCTCTCACAGCCATAACCCGTAAGGGCTGTGACACTCGGAACTGGTCTCCTGCGGCCCTTGCAGCATTTCAATGCCTTAAAAAAGCTTTTCTGGGTGGATCCTCTCTACGTCACCCGGACCCAAATTGACCCTTTTTGGTTGAGGTGGATGCCTCTGCTATTGGGGCTGGGGCGGTCTTGAGCCAGCATTCCACATCTGGGACCTTGACTCCATGTTCCTTTTTCTCCTGCAAGTTCTCCCCCGCAGAACAGAATTACAGTTTCGGGGATCGGGAGCTGCTTGCAATTAAGCTTACTTTAGAAGAATGGCGTGTTATGATTCAGAAAGTGGACCCCTGTTCCGAGGTAGAGTCAGTGCTACCAAAAAGGGAGTCAACCCTCTTCGGTCTCTACCGTCGGATGGCAAGGCCCGCTGATGTAGATGTTGGATGAAGGCTTCACCCTGGAAGCTCGTGATCCCCCCCAGGAGGAGCCCGTAGGGACACGGCTGCTGGGACTTAGAAGACTCCCTGAAGACTGAAGATAGTCTGAATGCAGGCGCCTCCTGCAGGTTGTAGGTTCCAGACGGCTGGCGCATCCAGCAGGTCATAATCAGTCTGGGAGTAGACGTCGAAGGATAGTCCAAAGCCGGTCCAAGAGTCGAAGCCCAGAGAGAGGTCAAGAGCCGGTCCAGGAGCAGACGGGAGAGTGGTCCAAAGCCAATCCAGGGGCACCACAGGAGAGTGGTCCAAAGCCAGTCCAGGAGCAACACAGGAGAAGGGTCCAAAGCCAGTCCAAGTCAACACCAGAAAATTACCACCGCCAGTCCGAAGCTCATAAGCCAACAAATCAATCCTATGAAGTGGAGAAGCAGAAGCGAGACGAAAAGCAAATCCAGGAACACGGAACACAGGAACCAAGCACAGAGCCTCAATATCAAGACAAGGTCTGAGTATCAGATCTTGCCTTAAATACAGGAACTAGAGGGAGGAGTCCAGGGGGGAGCCATGACAATTTCCTGTCATAGCTCCTTTAAATATTCTCTTCAGCCACGCGCGCGATTCTTAGCAGAGGCAGAGGGGGAGGAATCAGCCCGGCTGAGAGGAACCATGTGGCCAGGCTTGGCAGTGGCAATGGCCACGAAGAAAGCAAAAGAGAAGGCTGTCTGCCACAGCAGGAGCCCCTGGCAAGCCTGAAACCTCGGATAAGTTTTACTGTTGCGGCCTGCTGCGGCCGGCGGCCATGACACCTGGCCCCGGACCACCGCGGCCAGCGGTCCTAACAGTACCCCCTCATTTAGGCCTCCCTCTAGAAGACTTGGGTTTTCCAGGGTGTTCAGCGTGAAAATTCGTGAGAAGAGACTTATCCAGTATATTCTTAGCAGGCTCCCAAGAATTCTCCTCATGTCCGAATCCTTCCCATGCTAGAAGGTATTCCCAGGTTTTGCTTCATTTCCGAACATCCAGAACCTCCTGTACTTGGTATATAGTCTCATCCTCAGCCCTACGTTGTGGAACTTCGGGAGCTTTCCGGGAAGGCCAAGTGAGGGCCAATGGCTTCAGAAGGGACACATGGAAGGAGTTATGAATCCTCAAGGTGGCCGGCAAATGGAGTTGGTAAGTCACAGGACCAATCTGTCGCAGTACAGGAAAAGGTCCAATATAACGTGGGGCCAATCGCATGGAAGGAACTCGCAACTGGATGTGCTGGGTGCTAAGCCACACTTTCTCTCCTGGTCGAAACCGTGGAGCTGATCGCCGATGCTTGTCAGCAAATGTCTTGGTGGTGTGGGCAGCTTTCCGGAGCATGTGCTGAGTGTGAATCCAGAGCCGCCGCAACTGTACTGCGGTAAGCTGAGCTGCCGGTGATGGCACCGGTAAGAGCAAAGGTAGAGGCGGCCTGGGGTGTCGTCCAAATATAATCTGGAATGGAGAAGTCCCCATTGAGGAGCAGACATGTGAGTTATGAGAGAACTCAGCCCATGAGAGAAGCGATGCCCAATTGTCCTGGTGGGAGTTGACATACATCCGAAGAAATTGTTTTAATGTACGATTTGTACGTTCTGCCTGTCCGTTTGCCTGCAGTTGGAACGTAGTGGTGTAGTCCAGAGAAATGTTAAACTTCTTACAAAGATTGAGCCAGTAACGGGCCGTGAACTGAGGACCTCGATCATATGCGATATGCTGTAGGAGATCATGGAGGTGGAAGATATGGAGCATAAACAATCGTCGGAGTTTCTTGCTTCTGCCTTGCTCCATGCCGGAGATCCTACCTGAACCCGCTCTGTTCCTGCGTGGCCATGCCTTGCCTTCACTGGCCGGGTAGGGCGCGCCTCGGTGCAGGCCTCATCAGAATCTTTGCCATGTTTGGATTTGCTTCGGCTGGAGTCTGCCTTACCATCGGCGTGGTCCGCAACCAGCCTGAGTGGCTGTGTAGGGTGCGCGGTGAGACAACGCTCATTCAATGCTCTCTGCCATCTTGAACTCTAGTTTCCTCAGTCAATGTTCGAGTTGGAAGTCTGCTTCGTCAGTAACGTGGTCTGCAACCTGCCTTCATTGGCTGTGTAGGGCGCGTGGCGTGGCAGTACTTCTTCCGTAGCCTTCTCCATGCAACACTCCTCTCATCCTGCAACCTCGTCTGAGTCTTCATCTGCAACCTCGTCTGAGTCCTCGTTGTCCCAGCCCTTTTGCAGGTGCTGTTTCCTGTACTGCAGGTCCGAAAGGGCTGTCGAGTGGCTGGAGGGCTACTCCAGAGACCACATTGCATTGTGGGTCTCTTCCATGCATTAAGGTTCGGTAGCGGCTAGGGCCCTGCATCTCCAGCCTGTCCGCCTGTGCTTGGGCACTCCTCGCGTGCCATAGCGCTATCCGGAGCTCCTCCCTGGTGGCGTCGTGGCCCAAGAGTACACTCATCTCCAGCGTCCCGCAATGAGGAGCCCCCCTAGCGTTCCCTTCCATCGTGATTGCAACATTTGTTATGGTGTTAACCTAGAATGTGAATGTTGACGCACAGTATGTGATTGTTGACCAAGAATTTGAATGCTAATAATATAAACCGTTGTGATCTTCTTTTGGAATGATGGTATATAAAGGGGCAGATTTTAAAAGCCCTACACGCGTAAATCCAGCTGGATTTACGCGTGTAGGGGGTTATGTGCGCCGAGCCTATTTTGCATAGGCCCAGCGACGCGCGCAAGCCCCGGGACGCGCATATGTTCCGGGGCTTGAAAAAAGGGATGGGGCGTGGGCGGTCCGGGGCAGGGGCGTGGCCAGAGGCCTCTGTAGGGCCTCTAGGCCGGGGTTCGCACGCCGGCAGTTGGCCAGCGTGCGCAAGCTACGCCTGCCCAGAGGCAGGCGCAACTTGCCAAACAAAGGTTAGGGGGGGTTTTAGGTAGGGCTGGGGGGCGGGTTAGGTAGGTGAAGGGAGGGGAAGGTGGGGGGGGGGGGGGGGCAGAAGGAAAGTTCCCTCCGAGGCCGCTCGTGCGCCGACCCTGGATTTTATAACATGCGTGCGGCTGTGCGCATATGTTATAAAATCGGGCGTAGATACTAAAATATGGCCCAAAATGCTTAAATAAATAAATAAAATAAAATAAATATTTGAGTGCCATCTGTATTGATGTGGCATGTTTGTATGTGCATTTGAAGTGTCAGTATAGCCCTCTCTTCCTTGCTTGCTTTCTAAAGTTTGGATTTACACAAGAATGGTTTGTGATAACCGAACAAATTGAAATACTTCTCTGGATCAAGCTGCTGGGGCGACAAAGACTTATTTTTGGAATGTTTGCCAGCATTCTACAGCCTCTGATTGCAGCCCAATAGCAAAGCAATACATATTTATAGGAGACTCCATTCTCCTATATTGCTGACCTGATATTTCAGGATTTTGAATTCTGCTGTGAGATTCTCTTTTCTTCCGGTATGTTAAATTTGGTGACTTTCTGTCCATTCTTTGGAGAGTTATTTTTCCCCGGTTGGACAGATAGAGCCTTTTGCATAATTGCTTTCCAATATTTTATTGGTTGGTAAACATAAAGACTTGGTTCACCCCCTCCCAGAAAGTGTTCTCTTCACAATTTAATATCGGGTTGCAAAATGATTATACAGAGTTGCAACGTCTTCTTCATTGACCTTGTGATAAAACACAAAATATAACACTGCAGCCATTCAAGAAGCAACTGAATTGGATGAAAATTACAAGACAATCTAGATAAAACAACTTTCCACATCTCTAAAATTGTTTAAAATTGCTTTATTATGTATAACCACCCCCACATCCACTTTTATTTTGCATATATTGTTTTTTTTATGCTGACCAGAAATGTTAATTTTCAGGTTCCTTTTTTAGAGACTAGAACATCGTGTTAGTGGATTATTTTTTGCTCATGATTGTAGAAGCATGGGCTTCAGTACCTTCTGTTCAGTGGCAAGGTGCCCTGCTTTATTCAGGACTGTCATTTTATTTATTTGTGTATGTATTTATTTAGTTACAAACTTGCCCTATGCTCTGCTTAAGCGAGAACAGGATGCACATTTGTCCTGCTTTCCAATCTGACCATAAACAGAAAAATCTGACTGAATGTCATATATGGTCCAAGAAAGCAAAGAGGAAGGCGATCTATGATAGCCGTCAGGGTAAAAAAACAAAATAGATGCCTCAGTCTAATTCCAATATTTATTAAAAGAGAGATGTGTTCAGAGGATGCCCGACTCAGGCCGAGTTTCGCAGCTTGTTAGCCGCTGCCTCAGGGGCTTGAACACTTCAGATCCAAATTGAAAATCTGTTAAATTAGTCTCATCAAAGGTACAGCGAATATAAGACCAGCATTCTGGGTAGCGTACCAAACTCAATCTAGCATTCAGTCTGTACCTTTGATGAGACTAATTTAACAGATTTTCAATTTGGATCTGAAGTGTTTTTTTACCCTGAATGTCATATATGACAGACATGTGCAGATCTAGGATTTATAAAAAGGGGGTGGGATTGCAGATAGTGTGGCTCATCATCATCCCCCAATCCTTCTTCCTCACTCTCACCTTCCCTTCTGCTCTTTCTGCCGTTTCTCCTGCCTTCTACTCCCCCGCCCCATTTCTATCTTTCCCTTTTCTTCCTCAGATTCTTCTCAGTCTCCCATCCACTTTAAATTCATCACCATCTCCTCCCCCCTCAAGTTTCTTTCCATCCCCCCCCCCTTCTCTCTCATCAGGATCCTCTTCATCTACTCCTGTCCTTGGAGTCCTCTCTTCTTCCCCATCTCCCCTTCCTCTTTGATTCCTATTTCCCTCTCCTCTAATTCAGGTTCCTCTCAGGTTCTTGGAAGCATAGTCCAGCAGGATGCGGACACAATAAGCCTATGCTCTCTATCTGATCATCCTCTGTTCTCCCATACTGCATGCTTGTCCTTTGCAATCAGGAAGCACAGAAGGGGGTGGGGGTTAGGAAGAGCAGCCACAGAGACTGAGAGTGGGTGCTTGCTGTGCCCTAATGCTGCTGACCTGCCATTACTACCACTGATCTGACTGCCAGGGAGAAGGGGAGGCAGAGGAAGGTTGGCTTTTAAGCATGGTCATGTTTTGTAAGGCTTTACCAACAGGATGTCCTGTATTCTGGGGATACTTCGTTCACCCCCCCTGTTTGGTGGAGGTGGGACACTTCTATGAAGTAACACATATGGAATATTTCTTTTGATTATAATTCAATATTTCTTTTGGATTATTAACAAAATAAATGCCTTACAATAGAAATAGATTCAAGAGTACCCATGTAAGGTCACACTAAAGCAACCACTGGTATTTATTATATATATGGGTCTGTAAGCATTTAGTCAATCAGAGGGAATGTTTGGCTGATGCAGTTCTTCAGTTCATTTGTGTATTTATTGCAGTTACACATCCAGTGGAAAGACAGGGGATAATTTTCTCTACAATTAACCCACCCCAAAGGTCCACTCAAATCTTTTACTCAGTTAGGGGCATGTATATTCAGCAGAAAAGGCTTAACTCAGCTTACTAAATTGATCTATTCTCCCTTTTCCACTGAAGACGTATCCAATACACAGGTGCATGATGACTGCATAATACCTTCAAGTCAGCCTAATAAAACATATATTGGTCTACGCAAGTGAAATGAATAACGTCCTATATTTGTGTGTTGCCACCTAGTGGTTGCATTGAAAACTGCATATGCAGGTTTACTTTGTGTATGTTTCAACACAGATCTTAAAT
The DNA here is from genome assembly GCF_901001135.1 of Rhinatrema bivittatum. NCBI lineage: Eukaryota > Metazoa > Chordata > Amphibia > Gymnophiona > Rhinatrematidae > Rhinatrema > Rhinatrema bivittatum. Next base: position 564,618,163 of record NC_042615.1, on the reverse strand, counting down.
TTTGTTTTCATTGGTCAAGCCTAGGGCAGGAAGCTGTGCATTGTGGGAGATATGGTTTCTTTGTGTGAGAACACTCCATGTTAGACAGCTCTCAGCTAACCCTGCAGCAAGATCCCATAGAAAACAGTTCAGCTAAGCCTATAGCCAGGGCCGCTTTTACCTATGGGCAAAATGGGCAGCTGCCCTAGACCCCACTTGTCAGGGGCCTATTGCATGAACACACAGATATCTTGCCTGATAACTCAGTTGGCTGGTACCCAATCTCAGATCCCTCTCCTTCCTGCTCTAGCACTTTTCCTCACAGGCACCTGCAGGGAATAAAAGGATGTCAAGACCAAACTGGTAGGCATAGAGACCATGAACTAGGACTTTACCAAGGAGAGCCACAAAAGTTATGGAGAGCTAGGAGAAGTGCTGTTCTTAATCTTCAGGTACCGAGGGCTTGGAAAGCCCATAACTGAAGGATCTTTCTTTGGTTGAAGCAATACAATGACATCAAGAAGGTTACTTAGGGAAACGGAATATCATTATCATCATGAGCCCAACTTCATAGAAGGATTCTATGTGTCATCCTAAAAGAATATCTCATTCATGTACTTTCTGATGGAAATAACATGGAAGAAGGCCTTTAGCATATCTAGCCCTGAATATCAATGGGACACATTCAGCGAATAGCCAGACAGTCATATCCAAAGTTACACACATTACTCTACTCCTGTGATTTTACAGAGGAACAAGTCACTTATGCCACTCTCGCATATTTACACAAATGGAAATAAGTTCACAGAAGTCACTGGTTGTAGTTCTATGCTTAAATAAAGTATGTCAAACAACACAATATGTGGTAGGACAAAACAATAAAAAAATTATCACAGGATGCGAAAACACAAACCCATACTTCCTTTACTCACAATTTTTATATTTTTATTTAGCAATTAATTAAATACATTGAATATAATCAAAACAATTACAAATCCATGCATAGTAAACAACTTATGAATACAATAAAAGAAGAAAATAGGACTCATGAATTGACCTCAAGTCCACCAAAGGTAGGGGTGTGCTGGTGTCTGTGTGGAGAAGGGTCCTCACGGACATCAGATTAGCAATCAAAATCATAATTTTCACACAAATCAATATTCTCAAACTCACCATAACACAGACCTATTTACAAAGTTAAGCCAAAGGAACCTCAACTAATGAAATATTATCCAACGTTCAGCATCATAATAAACAAATTTACTACCCTAAACATTTATAACATATTTACAGGGAAATTTAAGAAAGAAGGATGCTCCAATACTCACAACCTGCGAGTGGTGCACATGAAATTGTTTTCTAGTAGCCAGAGTAGGCATAGATAGTTATAGAAACATATTCACCAACTGACCATAAAATAGAGAGGTCCAATACTGGAGAAAGTTTATGATCCAATGTCAAGTTCCAGGGTAAACAAAGCAATCAATGGTCCTTTGGTCACCACTTCTTCCTGCAAATCTTCTACGAGAGCAGAAGTGTCCAAGCTGTCCACTGAGGTAAGGGTATCCATAGCCCTCTAAGGTGGATTCTGTATGTGCTTCGCTCTTGGTACATAAAACCCTTTACACAAGGGTGGCATAGCTTCAGGGGAAATCTTCAGATTCTCAAGAAAACATATATTTAATTTTTGCTACATAAAGAGAGATGAATTCATTCCTTGGAAAATCAATGAGTCAGATTCCTATGCCGGGAGCTATTCTCTGGCAACACAACTTTATTTCAGGAAAAACAGTCTTTCATTAGAATGGCGCTGGAGGCTTGGGGCATAGAAATTATTTTAAACACAATGAGGTCCATATTCAGACACAGTCCGGAGAGCATAGTTAGTCGGATAAACGTATCCGGCTAACTTTGGAGGTACCATATATTCAGTAGTGCAACTGCACTATTGAATATAGCCGGTTATTTTAAAATTAGCCAGCTAGTTATAGCCGGCTAACTTTAGGACAGATCTTTGGCTTGACCAGAGTTAGCTGGCTAAGTCATCCGGCTATAATCAGAGTTAGCTGATTAACTTAGCCGGTTAATTTTATTTATTTATTTATTTATTTATTTATAAACTTTTCTATACCGATATTCGTGGCAACATCATATCGGTTTACAGTATAACAGCAAGAAGGAAATTACATTGAACAGGAGGGGGCTAAACTGGGATACAAAGGAAAATTAAACTTAGTAAGGGAATGACAGTTTAAGTGAGTACTTAATTCCTCTCAGTTTTGCCCCTGCATTGCCGGCTAAATTCTAGCCTCCTAACTTATTAGCCGGCTAGAGTTTATCTGGATACGTGCCCAAATATTCATTTAGCTGGATAACTCCTAAGTTAGCCGGCTTAAATGCTTTTGAATATGGACTTCTCTGTTTTAATTTAGAGAAGTGACCTTCCAGCAAAAAGTCTTGGTTTTCAATTGACAGACACAGCTACATGTGCTGAAAATACACATAACTGAGATTATACCATCCACCGAGTTATGCTCTACATGGGCCAAGTTCATATCTAAATCCTCCAGCGACACTGACCTTAAAGGTCTGATCTTCTCTCCATTCCTCTGTGCTTGGGGATCTGAACTCATACCAGTTTCAGGGGCCTGACCTGCAAGACCCCTGTAGCTGAGGAGATCTCAGCCGTGCCACTCCTAACACCCATCTCCACCAACATGGTCAGGTGAAGCCAGCCCAGTATGAATATTGCATTTCAAACCCCTATCTCTTGCATGGTCCTTGATGGCAATCCCTTCAGCTGCAAGAAATATGACTGGAAGCAAATGCCCCTTCCAACTCTCCAGACTTTCTTCCAGCAGCCCCCCCCCCCCCCTGAAATATGCAAATCATGGGTAAATATTTCAAGGCATCAGACTGAGCAGCAGCCACTGCATTAGCTCTATTGAGTACTGCCCAGTGCCCATTTATATTATTTACCTGTAGCTTTTTAAAACTCTTTCCTTCAATTGGGTAAGAGGATGGGTAGATCTAAGGTAACAAACAAAAAATAAAGTGCCTGCATGCATTTTACAATATGGGGCGGATTTTAAAAGGAGCGCGAATAGGCCTACTTTTGTTTGCGCTCAGGCGCAAACAAAAGTACGCTGGATTTTAGTAGATATGCGCGGAGCCGCGCGTATCTACTAAAAAACCTGGATCGACGCGCGCAAGGCTATGGATTTTGTATAGCCGGCGCGCGCCAAGCCGCGCAGCCTACCCCCGTTCCCTCCGAGGCCGCTCCGAAATCGGAGCGGCCTCGGAGGGAATTCTCTAACACCCTCCCCTCACCTTCCCCTCCCTTCCTCTACCTAACCCACCCGCCCGGCCCTGTCTATACCCCCACCTTACCTTTGTTGGGGGATTTACCCCTCCCGGAGGGAGGGGTAAATCCCCGCGCGCCAGCGGGCCTCCTGCGTGCCGGGCCGCGACCTGGGGGCGGGTACGGAGGGCGCGGCCACGCCCCCGGACCGCCCCTGGGCCGTAGCCACGCCCCCATACCCGCCCCCAAAACGCTGCCGACACGCCCCGAAAACGCCGCGACGACCGGGACCGCCCCCGACACGCCCCCCTCGGAGAACCCCGGGACTTACGCGAGTCCCGGGGCTCTGCACGCGCCGGTAGGCCTATGTAAAATAGGCCTACCGGCGCGCAGGGCCCTGCTCACCTAAATCCGCCCGGTTTTGGGCGGATTTAGGCGAGCAGGGCTCTGAAACTCCGCCCCTATATGTTTAAATTCAGGAAATACAGCTTTGTGCTTGCTTGTATATCCGATATGAACACGAAGAGATGGATTGGAAAAAAGGACTTCTATTGAATCTTGCCCGACTCTGGCCGAGTTTCGCTCTTCTAGGAGCTGCCTCAGGGGCTTAACAGCCACATTGTTGGCTCTTCCACGAGCACACTATTTTTGAACTGAAAGGTATTGAGAATTCGATCATCTCATACACTGAAGCTATGAATGAGAAGTCTATTCATTGGTTGAAACCATACTATTGTAGCGACTGTTTCAAACGCCAGTATGTGTATACTCGTTTGTCAGCGGCAAGGCTGCAGCGCAACGTGGAATGTAGTAGTTGTATATCCGATATCCGGCATTTTTGGAAATCAATAGCAGTTCAACACCATGATCATATAAGCTGCTGTATTTTTAAACATATGTGGACACATTCTGATAGACTGTCTTTGTGGCTTATTGTACATGCTGTTTTTTAAATTTATTTTGTAAATCAGCAGTGGTACAATTTCATGCCCTATAGGCAGCCACATGTTTAAATATATTCAAATGGTCTTATATAAATAGTGTGGTAGCAAATGTTGTATTGTGTGTGCTAGCAGGAATTTTAATACATGTGTTATCGAGTCCCCTGAAGAAGCTGGCTACATTGGCGAAATGAAGGTCCTAAGTTGGGAATAAGGGAACTGTTTTAATAATGCAATTTTGTTATGTTCATATGTAGTTGTATGTGATTTATAGATTTGATTGTTTTTGTTAATAAAATATATTGTCAAATTTATACAAGCTCTTTATTTTTTGTTTGTTATATGGTATATAGTGCCTGATGCCTGGTTAATATGCCTTCCTATTCTTGAGTAACTTGATAGATGTAAGGTAAATCATTTGGACCCTCCCGTCCCTGTCACTGGGCCGACTCATCCCTTCATTGTAGCCACAGTGCATCAATGCAACCATGAAGCGTGAGATAGCCCGGTGACAGGGACGGGAGGGTCCAAATGATTTAACTTAGGTCTACCCTTCTTCTTACCAATTTGAAGGAAAATTTTTTTAAAAAGCTACAGGTAAATAATATAAACGGGCAGTACTCAATAGAGCTAACGCAGTGGCTGTTGCTCAGTCTGATGCCTTGAAATCATTTACCCACAATTTTTATAATCATGGATCCTGTTTCTTACTCAAAGCATTTTAATTTTAAAGTGAAAGCACAAAAAGTGAATAAGGCGAAGTACTACTTATCCAAATTCATGAGTGTCAATCCAAAGATGCTGGAAAAAAGATGTACAGAAAAAGCTCAAAATGGTCCACATTTCAGTACTGACATTTCAGAAGTGACATGAAATAACAAATATCATCCCTGGACATCTTGTTTGAATGAATCTAATCCATATCCACTTATTTTTTTTTTTTTGTAGGAGAAAAAATGTTGCAGGAACTTTTAAATACAGACGCCGTCACATCAGTAATGAATTGTTCCAATCTGCAACACGCCAGAGGTCAGTGCTCCTAAATTTGTTCCTCACCGGTGAGGTGAGGACAGCATCCTCACATGCTAGAGAATGTGCCAATTAAAAAGTTGATCAGGGCTGGTCTGATTGCAGTGCAATGACATGAGAAAGATCCCCAGTTCGACTCCCACATTGGGTCTTCCAGTCCTCAGATTGGCTGGGAATGCTCATTGCTCAAGGGTGACACCTAGTGGACTACGATTGAAGAATTTCGGAAGGAGCCCTGGAGCATGACCCTCAGCTGAGAACTGTCACGGCAATGATCAAATTAGCAGGCTGATGCAGAAAGGTGATGTCAGCTGAATGCCCAGTTCAACCTGTGCTTGAACGCACCTGTTCCGAGCATAAGCCCTGGTGGCAATGCAGCAAGGAGTTTTAAGCTCATTAAATGTGTGTTCAAAAATGTGAGTACTTAGTGCCCTGGCATGGAAATTCCATGCAAATGAGAGCATTAAGTAGATGCAGAGAGGTGCACTGGCCTAAACTGGGATCTTCTTAGCCCTGGAAACTTAACTCCTGGTTAGAGATGGAGTTAAATTTCCAGTGCTGTTGCCACCTCAAGACCACAGCTTCAGTCACTAACCTGATAGTTAATTTCTTGTGACTGGCAGCATTCCTTATCCCTTTGCTGTGCAGGCAAGGCATGGCAGGGGCTGCAGGAAGAGCAGGAAAAGGAAGGGCAGAGCAGTTGCATTTCCTGACCTCTCAGGGAGGGTCTGTGAAGACTTGGCTAACTCTTTTTGGGGCTGTGAATTTTGCAGGGAGGCTGGGAAGGGGGGGGGGGAGGGGAAAGGATGCTCCCTGCCAGGTCCTTTCTCTGTCCTCTGCTCTGAGTCAGCACTGAGCCTCCCCTTCACAGGAAAGGGAACATCGATACAGGAAGGCATGCACATTTCAGAAGCAAGGGCGCAGAATGGAATTGCTCGCAGGACCAGTGCAGTGTCATCTGTGATGTCGCGGGTTGCTAGATCTGTCTAGCACAGGAAAGCTTCTTTTCTTCGCTGGAGAGTGGTCTGCTTTTCAGTCAGAGGATGCAGAGTCAGCCCACGTCCCCTCTTCAGCTCCACACCCTCTCTTCTCCTAAGTTAAAATGTGCGTTCAGCCCCTGCTAAGCGCACGTTTTAGCTTGCAATACACACATTTTAACTCCCGATGCATTAGCATAGTGTTAGCTTACTGCATTGGGAGTTAATTTTTTTTTTAATCTGTATGCTATGTATGTATGTATGTATGTATGTATGTATTTATTTATTTATTTATTTAAAAGCTTTTGTATATTGTTTATACAAAAAATGGAGATCTAGGCGGATTTTAGTGCAGTTCTCATGCACAGAATATTGCACTGCCCTGTGTGTATATTGGAGGTGAAGGTTATAAAAAAATTGAGGGAAAATCCCCAGGTAACTGTAACTAAAGATTCATGGTGCCAGGACTCCAGCCCAGGTTCCAGTTCAGTTGGAGGCCCAAAGGAGAAGGAGCAAACATCTGGGTCCAAAAAAAAAAATCTATAGGATAAAATAATCTATAGGATAAAATCCAGTCATGGTTTTTATAATCTATAGGATAAAATAATCTATAGGATAAAATCCAGTCATGGTTTTTATAATCTATAGGATAAAATAATCTATAGGATAAAATTCAGTCATGGTTTTTTATTAAATTCTATACTACTTTCAGTTTCAAAGTTACAGTCAACAACAAATAACTCCATAAAATGGAGAGATCCACCACATACAGGACTGAATTTTGAAAGCTATCTACCCAGTTCTATGCAAGTGAATGGCCATTCTAAAATAGCCAAGGGCTCAGCTGACACAAAAGTAACCAGTTTTGCATGGACCTTTACGTGAATCAGAAGGTGTTCCGGGGAACAGAGTTTGGACTTATGTGCAGACTTTTTTGAGGTTAAAATATAGGCACATAGGCTCACCTGTGCAAGTTACTCTCTTGATGGAGCAGACATAACTTTCTGCGGCTGGGTTTGTGCACAGAGCCAGGAACCTATGCACGTATTTTCAATTTGAATTTATCTATAATAGACTCATGCAGACTTTACCTAGTCACTCACACTTATAAAATTACTCTCCCTGTCATTGGTGTATGGCGTATTAGGCATGACCCCATGACCACTAACTGATCTAAGCTTAAAAATGAATAAAGTTCATGAATGGAATTTTGCTATATCCATATTGACTGAGAGTCTACCTTTTTTAGATGTCCGAGGCTCCTGTGCTTCCCAAGATTTACAAGCTCCTCATGGGGACGGTAACTTTTAAACCAACGCATGGGTGCAAATGGGCGCGTGTTCGTCTACCCGCACCCAGGGATCTCGCCATTTTATGACATACACGCGTATATGTGCGCATGTTATAAAAGAGCTTGACAGAGCACGTGTGTGCAGTTTTAAGTGGATGCATGTCTGTGCCCACAAATGCCACTTCTACCGTGTAAGTAGGGGGATTTTAAAAGACACGTGCCAATGCCATTAACCGTTTTCCCAGTTCGTTCCCAGTTCATCCAGTTAAGGAATAGGACTTCCAAAGCCACCTAGTTTAATAGCCTCCCTTCCTCCCCTGTTAGCCCTGACCTTTAAAACCCAGCTGATCTGCCTAGATTTTTTGGTTTTACTACTGCACGTCATCCATAGCAGAAGTAAAGTTGTACGGCAGGGGACCCCGCCATGCGCCAATGCGTAATAGAATTTACACACTAATTTCAAGTTTAAATCCAGGAATGCCCATTCCCCACCCAGAACACGCTCATGCCCCTCCTCTTTTTTTTAAAGCTTTTCATTTCTGCTCGTACATCAGATGTTTTCTTCAGCTTTGTATGTCACGTTGCTTTGAAATACATATCCTTACTTTTGGGCTATATATGCTGGTGAGTTAAAAGTTTGTCTACTACACCCTCCTTATCTTATTGCATTGACCCTTTGAGTGTACTATTTTGCTCTCCCTTGTTCGTCATGAATTTTTCAGGGCCATAATAGGCCTGATTCTTAACTCTCCTGGCCTGTGATAGCAGCTTAACTAATCACAGGCAGCAAAAGCCCGCTCCTTTTCTTCCTAACTAAACTTTCTTGTATTCCTTCTGGAGGACCCCCTGGGATGGTCCCGTGGACCCCAGGTTGGGAACCACTGATCTATGCTGTCCTACGTCTGTTCTTCAGTGCATTTGATGAATGTACTAGAAGATCATTCTCCTGTTCCAAGGTGCTGTTCATAACACTCAACATTGGGAGGGTAATTTTAAAAGGCATTTCAGAAATGGTAATTTATAAAATTGCACCTCCAATATGTGGGTAAAAGCATGCATACTTTTTTCTGTATTCGGGTGAGGGGCGGGATTTTCATTTATAGGCAAACGTTTTGAGCTTAAAGAGCATGCACATAAATTTTCATGGCATAACTACCCACATTAAATAGCAGCTGCAATTCTGTGTCAGCAGTTTTGCTGGAGTAATTTTCAAAGGAAACTTACATGTGTATGTTCACTTTCAAAACTGCTATGTATACAGGCTGTTACAAAATTACCCTGAATCATCAGATCTAAATGTTCTACAATATGCTGCTTTGAATATTATTAATAAAACCTGGAGATTGTGAACTGAACATGGCATATAAATTGAGTCCATGTCCAATTTATCATCTCCTGCTCTGTGGCTATGTTTGAATATTGACAGTTAGGTTTCAAAGTTATCTGCATATGTGTTCCCGAATAACTTTAACCTTTAAATAACGATTCCCAGTAAACAAAAAAGAAAAACCAGGCCTACTGCCCTGATCTCCCACCCCAGTGAAACAAATTTCAGCCCCGTCGACTGATCCCACTTGCTCCCCGAACCCCCCAAAATTGTTAGAAATTGTTGAAGGCCTTTAGGCCCGAAAAACTCCCCCCCCCCCAAATTGTCAAAATATAATGACAAAGAAGGTCTCTTGCAGAAGCCCCCTCTCCCCCCTCGTCAACCCAACCCTAACCCTCCTGCCCCACTCAAAACCCCACAAACTACTTATTATGGCCAGAAGCTCAGAACAATCATTTGGATCCCAGGGCATCCATTTGTTTCACTGGGGAAGGGAAGTAGAGGATAGGGCTGACAGACCCCTTTTTTTTTTTTTTTAATGAGAAATGCTACCTAACTAGTTATAGCAAAAATGACACGAGGCGAGTGGCACCTTATAGACTAACCAATTTATTGAGACATGAGCTTTTGAGGACAGAACCACTACCGTCCGCCTCGTGTCATTTTTGCTACACCAGACTAACACGGCTATCCCCCTGAAAATCTAGACCGGCTATATTCTTTATGCCATGTGGTAGACGGTAATTTTCATCTAGTCCAATTTACCTGAGTAAATATATTTTTGGAAAATTGCCTTTAATGCTTTGCATTGAAATAGCTCTACCAATTGCACAATGGTTTACAAATGACGGCGCAATGTTGGCATAACTTTGCCTAGACTATTTATGATTCCTATAATATCGACGTTTGCTGATAAAATTTGTTACGGTGAGATTGAATGAATCCTTATAATGGAGATAAAGGAGATGATCCAATGAATACTTATGAAGACATGGTTATTCCATACATGGCCTATATCCAGCTTACTGTCTTGACCAATCAGCAATAAACACGCGGGCATCCATCACATGGTTTTTCCAACAAAAATTTGGATATAGTTAAGGTTCCATCTTTGGATCAACTTTCATGAATCTGGATAAAGAATAATCACTTTGTTCACAATTTAGTTCACTTATTTTGTGTTTTAAAAATGGGACCTATGGTTACAAACAATTTGGGGTAAATGAAATATTAATTTCCCCAGACTCACATACGAATGTCCTTTATGTCCATTATTTTCATGTCCTGTGAACATTTATTTGGTGCTACCAAGCATTGCCTTGTTTGACTTTCTATGGTATGCGTTTTGGTCTTTTTGCCTTTTAAATAAAGTACATAATATTCTTTCAAGAAATTCACGACAATGTTGATTCTACTTGTCCTTTACAGAAGCCCCTCAGGTTCCTGAAGATACACAATGCATCTCTGTGTTAACTGTAGCTCCAGCTATGATCCCAACTCTCTGCTTGAAGATGAAAGGAAAGGCCTTCTTGAAAGACTTTCTGAAGTTGGCCCCCATGAAAGCATACACAATGGGGTTAATGGAGGAGTTAGAGTAGGACATGCAGTGTGCAAAGATCTTGAGTTTGTATGTTTCATAATTCTTTTGAAAGCTGGAATCAAAAGCCTGGAACAAGAAAAAGAGCTGGATGGGGCCCCAGCAGATTGTGAAGAGCAAAACGATCACCACCACCATCTTTGAGATCTTTGTTCGCATGGCCTCTGACCTTTCTGCTAGGAGCTGAACCTGCCAAAGAAGACAGAGACTATGAACCTTCTTCAAGAGCTTTTATAACATGCCTGCGCTGTTTCAAAACTACACTTTAAGAGCTCTCAATTTAAGAGGATTTATCTGTTCTGCTTCTGTGGCGAATGTTTGAATCAGATTTCTCTGTGGCAAGATGAGGGCAACCCTTGGCCACTACACTAGTTGACAGAAACTGGAGTGTGTACATTCAATAAATCGTTTATGCCTTGATAGCTACAATACTGTCGAAAAAGATGTACTACGAGGTCCATAATCAAAAAAATGTATCCAGGTAACTTCAGGTGTTACCCGGACAAATCTTTGGCTTAAAAAATTTTCCCCCTCTCTCTGTTTAAAAGACCTATACAAAATTTAGCTGGATAAAAAAAAGTGTTGAGAAGGCATTCTGTAGTCAGTCAGGGCTGATGTTCAGTGCTATCCGGGTAGAGTTATCCATGTAAGTATGGCATGCCAAAGGACTGTTTCAAAGTTATCCGCATAACTTTATCTGGGTAACTCTGATTTTATTTGGGTACATTCAGCGGAACACATATTCGGCGATGTTCCACTGAATATTAAAGTAACATTACCAAGATATCTTTAACCGCATAATTTTCCACTCCCCAGCTTACTCGGTATGGACCTCTGTCTGTTATTCAGTCCAGTCATTGCAGTTAGATCTCGTATAAAATTATTTTCACTCACCAATTTATTTTGAAAAACCTGTTCCAAAGTGCTTAAAAGAAAGATGTATTAAAAAAATAACATGAAATTGCCATTCAAACATCTGTTTATGTAAAATTGGGCAGTATCATGTGACAATGAAAACCAGATGCAGCTCCCCTGGAATTTCTGCAGTACTACGTAGAAGCAAAGATGATGCTGGCAGAAAAGGATCACTCGCTCCATCCATTTGTGCTTGCCTACTCCGCTGGCGAAGGCCTTACTTAATGACTGGGGGTAATTTTGTAACACCCACCTATATTTTAAATCCATTATGCACATTCTTTATACCAGTTTTCAAAGGGAAAATATGCACATATATTCCCTTTAAAAATTATCCTACCAAAACTATTCAAACACAATTACACTTGCTAATTTGTGCACAGCTTCTTCTTTTTTTTTTTCAGGAAATCTTAAGTACATATTTTTGAAAATGCAAAAATATCTACATAAGCCCGAGCCCCTCTTCAACTCCACCCACAGACATGTCTCTGCTCACTGTGGATGAACTTACGTGCATACAGGACAATGCATGCGCTAGTTTACCTTCCTATCAAGCACGCAATTTTGTAAAAGGCCATTCTCGCAGAAATGGCTTTAAAACGTATCCTTTTTGTGTCTATCCCATGCTTGATTGAATTCTGCCACTGTTATGGCTGCTATAACCTCCACTGGATGTCTGTTCCAAATGTCCACTGGCCTCTTGGTGAAAAAAAATGTTTCCACATTCCTGTAGAGCTTTTCTCCCTTCAGCTTCGTATAATGACCCTTTGCTTTCTATGGGAAATGCTACTTGCTGGGACCTTATTAAAGTTTATTAGAAATTGATATGATGGTATTCTCACTCCCCTTTCTATTACTTCTTCAAGAAAGGGCATGGTTAGCTCTTTGTCTCACTATGTAAACGTTTTATAGTGCAAAGCTATGCACCATTTAGGTGGCCGTCCTTTGAAATGCCTCTGCCTTATCAATGTCCTGTTGCAGCAATGAAACCATGTTACATCATATCCATTAACCACAGGCCACTTATCCTAAGGTATTATGGGAACTGCAGTTCAAGTTTCTTAATAGAAAAAGTAGAATTACAAGACCCAGAATACAAAACAATAGGCATTTAAAAAAAAAAAAAAATCAAAAAAGGCAGCATCAAATTCACTAGGTAATTTCAGGGCAGATGTCTGGGATGAAAGCTGGAAAAACAAATGGAATTATATTACATGTTCTGTTGCTTTTTATAGTAAAACAGATCTGCGTAGAAGAACTTCAGGGCAAGGATTTCAAGGTTAAAGAGTATAGGAAAATACTATAAATAATAAAACAGCACCCAGTTAGACATATACTAACTCCTGTCCAGATAGAGCAACTGTATACCTTCACTATAGCTTCAGAAGACAAAAAAACAAATCATAGGAAGTATTTTTTCACTCAGTGCACAATCAAGGTATGGAATCTGTTGTCAGAGGGGTTCAAAAGACGATTGGACAAGTTCCTGAAGGAAATGTTCCTAAACAGTTATTAACCAGGTAGATATGGGAAATCCAGTGCTTATCCCTGGGAAAGAGTTACAATAAATAGATCAACTATTCAGGATTTGTCAGGTACTTGCGACCTGGACCGGCTAATGTCAGAGACAGAATGCTGGGCCTCTTGGACCTTGGTCTGACCCTGCGTGCCACTTCTAATGTTCTTAACATCAGTAGGAAGTGATGCAATTCACATTGCCGAATCATTATTAGCAACTGAAAGAAATATTTTTTAGTAGTTTTGCCATATCTTCACGTTGAAGTAAGTGTGGTTGCAGGCAACTTCTATAAAGTTGATTAATGAAAAGCACATAAGCAGAGCCTAACTTGGAATCTATTAGATGGCAGTAGTCTATGGGTACACTGTCAATCAAAACTGACATTAGCCAATCAGCGCTTACTGCCGGTCTAAGCCCCGCCCACTCCCTTAGAAGTGAATAGGTGTAGCCCCGGCCCATGCCCCACCTTTACTCCAACTCCTACGTCCGCCCATAATCCCACGACAGGGGCCATTGGGCATGCGTATCTACAGTGATGGGAGGAGGGAAGGGGGAGATTCTCCCTATCACTGTGTACAGAATGAGAGAAAGCTTCCTGCCATGCCACAACTATTAACTTTTAAAACAGAGGGACTAGAAAAAAAATCCTGCTTCTGGCTCTTTCATCATTAAAATTGGCAAGGGCATTTCTGATGATGTTCTAGGGGTTAATTTTTGGGTGTGGGTTGGGTTTGTGTTGTACTTCCAGTGAGATTATAAAAAATGGCCAGAGTCCATTAATTCTGTCGACATTAAAAAGCAACAGGGCCTCTTCTGATGATGTTCTAGGGGGCGTATTTATGGGGGTGTGATGAGGGTTGGACTTCTGGTGATGTCATACCAGTGATATCATAGGGTGGTTTGGTTTGGGCAGGGATTAGACTGGAAGTGACCGCTGATTGGCTGACATCAGTTTTGAGTGACAGTGCACCCATAGACTACTGATGGCTTCTAAGAATGAATCAAACAAAACAAGACTGAACTAAAATTAAATGCCAGGATAATAACAACAACAATAATAGCAATAAATACCTGGTAGTTATTATCAGTGGGCTCCACTATAGGCCTGCTCATTCCTTTCAGCATGAAGGCATAACAGACACAAATTGTAATCAGAGGTAGAAGATACACTGCCAGGAATGTGTAGAGAATAAAAGCCTTCTGGTGATGAACTGAAGGAAATGCCTCTATGCAGTAAGTCTGGGGGCCGTACCACTCTCCAATATCAAGCTTCTGGTATATCGCAACCGGAATGGACAATACAAAGGAACCTGAAACATAAAACATTATTATTAGGAGCATCATTATCTGGGATTTTATATAGTAGCCTGATCAATTGTTACATAAATATGAAACGGGACAAAATGATATGGTCAGTGGAAAACTAATGGACTGGTTAAGCATCTGGATATCCCAGGTGAAAATGTTTTTAGTTTACAGCTAATTTTAATGGGATTTAATGCAAAAGTCATAAAACCTCATATTTATTACAACATAATTTAGATGTCAACAGAAACTTTCAAATCTCCGTGTAATGCATCCCACATGCACAATGCATACATGTTTGCTTATCTTATTGTTAGGCATCCTCCCTATTCTATGAAATCAGCATACACCATACAATTTTGCATTGTTTATACACTTCCTTACGTCCAAGATGTCCTCAACCTGATAGGTGATATCCTCTTCAGCTGTTAGAGGTTGGGGTTCAGGTGGTTTCCTTGAGAACTCAGACAGGATGAGCAGCTTTAAGAGAGAGATATGGAAACATTCTGGATCTTAAGTGACAAGGATAACTGAAGGCTGTAAGTAACTGGACCCAGGTGGCGATGTACTGCAAAAGGCCAATGTATCTGGGCGCAAAGCAAGCTGATGGCAGTTTTAGGTGGATGAAGCAGGTACTGAGCCACACTTTGTCTCCGGGGTGCAACTGAGGAGCTGCCCGGTGATGGGCATCGTAGAACTTCTTAGCCTTTTGACCAGCTTGTTGGAGAAGTTGTTTGGTGTGCTCCCAGATTTGGTGTAGTTCTTGCACCGAGACCTGTGCTGCGGGAAATGACACAGATAGAGGCACTGGAAGAGGAGGAAGAAGTTGAAGTCCGTAGACAATTTGGAAGGGTGAAGATCCAGTAGAAGCAGATTGGTGGGAGTTTAAAGCAAACTCGGCCCGGGGAGCAAATCGGACCAGTCACTTTGCTTAGAGTTTACATATGCCCGGAGAAACTGTTTTAAAGTATGGGTCGTCCTCTCTATCTGTCCTTTGGCCTGCGGATGGTAGGCTGATGTGAGGTCCAGGGATATGTCAAATTTTTTGCATAATGACCTCCAGAATTTCGCCGTAAATTGCACCCCTCGATCAGAGAGGATGTGTCTTGGGAGGCCATGGAGGCAAAATACGTGGTGAATGAATAGTTTCGCTAATTCTGGAGCCGAAGGTAGACCAGGTAACACCACAAAATGAGCCATCTTTGAAAAGCGGTCCACGGTGACTCAGATGGTGTTGTTGCCACTGGATTGAGGTAAATCAACAATGAAATCCATGGCTATATGTGTCCACGGCTCGCTAGTTGCAGGAAGTGGTTGAAGAAGCCCCCAAGGGCGAACTACCGGCAGCTTTTGACGGGCGCAAGTAGGGCACGATTCTACGTATGCATGGACGTCTGTCTTCATGGTTGGCCACCAGTAGAACCTTTGCAGAGTAGAAAGCGTTCTAACTTGTCCGGGATGGCCTGCGAGCAGAGAGTCATGCGCCCATCTGAAGATCTTCCTTTTGAATGTACTGGGAACCACCGTCTTCCCAGCTGGAACTGTGTGTGTAGCGGAGAGGAGCACCCTCGTAGGGTCAATGATGTGCTGCGGAGTATCTGGAACATCTTCCGTGGTAAATGAATTGGAGAGTGCATCGGCTCGGGTGTTTTTATCAGCTGGCCGGTATCGCAAGAGGAAATCGAACCGGGTAAAAAATAGAGACCAGCAGGCCTGCCTGTGATTCAGGTGTTGAGCATGATGTAAGTATTCAAGGTTCTTATGGTCGGTGTAAACTGTGATTTGGTGTTGCGCTCCCTCGAGCCATGGACTTCATTCATCGAAGGCTAATTTAATCGCCAGCAATTCCTTGCCCCAATTCTGTAATTACACTCCGCAGGGGAGAAGCTTCGGAAGAAAAACGAGCATAGGTGCAAGGTGTGATTGGCTGAGTGCTGGCTGAGGACTGCACCAACACCGACGTCAGAAGCATCCACTTCGACGACAAAGGGTCATCGGGGATCCGGGTGGCGTAAGCACGGTTCTTGTAGGAATGCCTCCTTGAGTTCTTGGAAAGCAGTCACGGCTTCAGGAGACCACTGAGAGGGATTGCTCCCTTTCGAGTCATGGCTGTATGTGGAGTGGTCAGTGTTGAATAATTGTGGATGAATGACCTGTAGTAGTTAGTGAAACCCAAGAATCTTCGCAGTGCCTTAAGACCAGTGGGTTGTGGCCAATCTCGAATACTGTTGGTCTTTTGTGGATCCATCTAGAATCCCTGGCTAGAGACTACATAGCCTTAAAAAGGAACAGACTCCTAGTGAAAGGAGCATTTTTCCAGTTTGGCCTATAACTGGTTGTCCCTCAATCTTTATAAGACGTTGGCGACATCCAAATGATGGCTCTGAAGGTCTTGCGAGAAATCCAGAATGTCATCCAGGTATATCACTACACAGCTGTAAAGCATGTCCCTGAAGATTTCATTCATCATATTTTGCAATACTGCCTGGGAGTTGCAGAGGCCAAATGGCATTACTAAATATTCAAAATGGCCGTCATGGGTGTTAAATGCGATTTTCTATTCGTCGCCCCGGTGTATCCTGACCAAGTTATATGCTCCTCTGATGTCCAATTTAGTGAATATTTTGGCCCTTGGAGCCTATCAAAAAGTTTAGAGATTAATGGCACTGGGTAGCGATCCTTCAGGGTGATCTCATTTAAGCCGCGGTAATCTATGCAAGACCGAAGGGAACTGTCCTTCTTTCCCACAAAAAAGAACCCAGCTCCAGCGGGAAGGCTTAGAAGGCCGGATGAAGCCTTTCACCAAATTCTATAGTATAGTTTTGGATATGGCCTTGGTTTCCATCAGAGAAAGTGGGTACCCCCTTCCTCTGGGAGGTTCAGTGTTGGGTAACAAGTTTATGGTGCAATCAAATGAGCGGTGAGGCAGTAGAGTGCCCGCAGCTTTCTTGGAGAACACGTCTCAAAAAGAGGAGTACTGCAGGGGAAGACCCGGAAGAGCTGTGGTAGTGGTCAGGCAAAGCATAGGAGTCACGACCTCTAAGCACTTTCCATGGCAGGACTTGCCCCATTGGGACAGTTGTAAGGTGCTCCAATCGAATTGTGGTGTGTGCATTTGTAACCATGGCATTCCAAGCACCACAGAATGTATAGCCTTATCTAAGACCAAAAAGGAAATGGTCTCTATGTGCAGTGACCCGGTGCGAAGTTGGATTGGCATGGTGGAGCAGGTAACTTCACCTGGTAAAGGCTCACCATAAATTGAAGACAGTAGCAATGGCGTATGTGTCTGGATGGTGGGGATTTGTAGGTGCTCCACGAGTTGTCTGAGTATAAAGTTCCCACCAGCCCCGGAGTCCACCAGAGCTAGGGTGTGGGAATTCTAGGGCGTCTGAGTTAATGAGACAGGTAGTGTTAGCGGAGGAGATGGCACTGTCAGGCCTAGGAGGAGTCCTCTGGCGGATCCTAGGCCTGGGAGTTTCCCGAACAGAGTGGACAGGAGGGTACCACATGACCTGGTTGGCCACAATACATGCGAAGACCTGATCTTTGCTGAAGACGCCTTTCCTTAGCAGATAGATAACTGCAACCCATTTGCATTGGTTCCTCCTCCTCGATACTGGGGGCAGGAGCAGTCTGAGTGGTAGATGTTGGATGAATGCGTGGAACCCCCGATGACATCCTCTTGGATCCCCTAGCCTCGTGCGACTGCTCATGCAGACGACGATCAATGCAGCCGGCCAGGTCGATAAGGGAGTTCAAGGCCTCAGGAAATTCACATGCTGCTAATTCGTCTTTGATGCGTGAACTTAGACCTTCCAGGAATATGGCATGCAGGCAGCCCAGGTCCCAGTGTAATTCTAAATAAATAAAATAAATTCTGAGGAAAGAGTCCTAAACTCAATGACATATTCGGTCAGTGATCTGGCACCTTGTTGCAGATGCAGGAGTGCGGATCCAGCGATGGCCTTGAAACCAGGGTCATCAAATACAGAGCGAAATAGGGCAAGGAAGCCTGTCGAGTCGTTGAGAAATGGATCCATTCGCTCCCAAAGGGGTGATGCCCAGACCGAGGCTTTTCCGTCCAGGAGGGATAAGATGTACGTAGTTTTGGACACTATGTCGTAAAAATATGCAGGTTGCAAAGAAAAGTGCATGCTGAACTGGTTAAAAAAGCCGCTACATGTAGAAAGTTATACCTAGGCTTGTTAGGAGTTGGCACAAAGGTAGTAGGTAAATATTAAAGAGTATAGGTGATAGAGCAGACCCTTGTGGCACTCCTGTTTCAAGTGGGATGGCATCGGATGAGTTGTTGTTGAAGGAGACTTTGAAAAAACCTGTTTTTAAGGAAGGAAGTGTACCAGCCTAGGGTTTTGCCAGCGAGCCGATGGTTTCTAGGCTAGATATAAGCCTCCTGTGGTCAACTGTGTCAAAGGCTGTGGAAAGATCGAGGAGGATCAGTAGGTGGCCTATTTTGTTATCGAAACCTCTTAGTATGGTATCAGAAAGGTTGAGTAGTAGGGTTTCTGTGCTGAGGTTTTTCCTGAATCCGTGTTGGGATGTATGTAGTATTTTGTGATAGTCAAGGTGTTCATTGAGTTGTTTCAGAACCGCCTTCTCTGTCAATTTAGCAAGGAGGGGTAGGTTTGATATTGGGCGATAATTGTTCAGGTCTACCATTTGGAAGCACAATCTTCCAGTCTCACAAGATCCTCCTGCAATTCATCACAATCTGCTTGAGAGTTAACTACTCTGCATAATTTTGTGTCATACGCAAATCTGATCACCTCACTTGTTGTACCCCTTTCCAGATCATTTATAAATAAATTAAAAAGCACCAGTCCAAATACAGATCCCTGAGGCACTCCACTGTTTACCTTTTTCCACTGTGAAAACTGACCATTAATCCTACTCTTGGTTTCCTGTCTTTTAGCCAGCTTGCAATCCACAAAGGACATCACTTTCCTATCCCATGATTTTTTAGTTTTTCTTAGAAGTCTCTCATGCAGGACTTTGTTTAAACGCCTTCTGAAAATCCAAATACACCACATCTACTGGTTCACCGTTGTCCACATGTTTATTCACCCCTTCAAAAAATGTAGGAGATTTGTGAGGCAAGACTTCCCTTGGATAAATCCATGCTGGCTGTGTCCCATCATACCATGTCTATCTAAATGTTTTGTGATTTTATTCTTTGGAACAGTTTCCATGATTATTCCTGGCACTGAAGTCAGGCTCACCGGTCCATAGATTCCTGGATCACCCCTGGATCCCTTTTTAAATACAGGGATTACATTGGCCATTTTCACATCTTTAGGTACATCAGATGATTTTAATGGTAGGTTACACATTTTTACTAATAGGTCTGAAATTTCATTTTTTAGTTCTTGGGTGAGTGATGATCTTAAGATATCAAAAAAGTATGACAACATGCTAGCTGGAACCAGAGGGCTGCTAGGCTGTATAGAGAGAGGCATAATCATTAGGAAAAAAAGGGAGGTAATAAAACCCCTGTACAGGTCATTGGTGAGATCTTATTTAGAATATTGTGTTCAGTTCTGGAGCCGATTTCTCAGAAAGTATAGAGATAGACAAGAGGTGCTTCAGAGAAAGGCAACCAAAATGGATGGGGTCTGCAACAAAAGTGATATGAGATAAGACGACATACAACTCCTCATTCCAATCACTTCCACTATAGAAGATGCTATGGCAAGAGCAGTCTCACACCTTGATGCAATTCGAAATATGCTAAACAATCTAAATTAATAAGGGCACCGTTCAACGTGAAACCATCACGTATGGAACTTCTTGAGAAGTGCATTGTATTATGAAAATCTTCTTTTGTTACTTATAATTAAATAAAATTTAGCGAGCCACACATTCTCCTTTGCTGCATTAAAAAAGATCCTTAAAAGAATGTTTACATGACTTTTCTGAGATATATAGATTATGAGCCAGATTGTATTTTTTTTAAACATAGAATACAATTATTTTTATTCATCAAACTTATCAACTATTTTTCCACTGAAAATTTTTCCAAATCTCAATTCTGGGTAAATTAAAACCCGAGTGTATGCCTGTTTTCAATATAACAAAGATTCAGGTATGCATGTGGGCAAGTAGGCTGTACATTTTAATCCCATGTGAAAGCATGGCAACAATAAAATGACCAGACCATCAACATTTGTAATCTGTCACAAAAGTATTTTGCTATAATCTTGGTTTCCAGTGCTTTAGTAGTGAGATTTCTTTTCAAAGCAGCAGGCTAAGTGTTTTTCTTCTATAGAAATGGTGGCTGACCTCTGTGCGCCATTCATTTCATTATAGCTCAGAATCTGCAAAAACCTCAGAGACTGAATCCAACTGTTACTGTTTACAATAAGTGCTTCAATTTAAGTCAAGAAACATAGGAGATGATGTTTCAATTTTATCCACCCAATCTGCTCATTTTTGCTAAATGAGATCATGCCTGAGACATTTGGTGGTTGTTTTATTTAAATTATTTTTTATAATGCCACTTTATAAATTCCAAGCAAACAACACTTGAAATCATAATGATGGTAAGCAAAGACACAATATTTAACGTCACAACTTTACCCCACTCAATTCTATTCCCAATTAACCCCCCACCGACAACAATCCACCCTAAAGATAAAGAAAAAATACATAATAAAGGCAACCTATTACAAACTGCTAGTCAATACAATTCAATGAGTTAATTTAATTTCAGCATCATGAAGATTAGTGTGAAGAAATCCCCAAAATATCCCCAACTAAATCTAACTCATTGATACTATACTGATCAGGTCTTATCCTTAAGAAAAAATGCTAATTATAACAGGTCAAAAACACGAAACTGTATATCTTGAAACAGAATAACCATTTTCAAGGGAATTGGAGTTTAAAAGAGGCTCCAATTGTCATTATTTGATCTTGTAGCCCCAAAAGTATCTATAAGGCTCACTAGAAATGAAGATCATGAATAGAAGAGGCAACTTGTTTCTACCAAAGAAGTCGATCTATTGCCGAGGCAAGGAGCAAATGCAGGAGTGGACTTATATAGGCCCCAAGTGATGATGTCATCAGGAACGCCAATTGTCATTTCCTGCTGCTGATCCTTCAAGGTTGAGCGCCTTAGGAGGGCCAGGACTGCTAGGGTTTCAGAGGCTGGCTGAGTGCGGAAGCCTGCCATGTGCCTAAAAAGAAACTAGTTTTAGCATCTTCAGAAGTGGCAAAAGCCGGAGGCATGTGGCACCCTGCAGTGTCTGTCTTTGAAGCCTCCTCTGGCATCTGCCAGCAATAAGATGGGCTTGGGTCCAGACATAAGAGCAGTAGTTCATGGGCTTGCCTCATCGACTGCCAAACACAACATAATCCCCCTCTTAAACCCCCTCCCTAAGGGTCTTGTTTTCTGTGATGCAAGACTTGGCATCCAAAATATTGGAAGTGGGCTCCCAAGTACTCTTCGCGACCATACTTCTTCCAGGAGTTGAGGTACTCCCATCTCTTGCCTCAGTGCTAGGAATCCAGAATCTCTTTTACCTCATATATGGTGTTATCTTCAGAAGTCAGTTCTTGAGATTTAGGAGGCGCTTTTGAAGGCCATGAATCAACGGTTTCAATAAAGATATGTGAAATATGTTGTGTATACCTGACGTGGGAGGCAGTCTTAGTTGTGGGTCATGGGTCCCACCTGACGGAAGATAGAGAAAGGCTCGATGTACCATGGAACAAGTCGCATAGAGGGTACTCTGAGATGTATTTGGCATGTGCTTAGCCACACTCACTGGCCCTCTTTAAATTGAGGAGCATGTCTCTGGTGTGCATCATTAGTGTTCTTGGCTCTTTGGGCTGCTTTCTGAAGGAAGATATTTGTGTGAGTCCATAGATCCTGGAGTCCTTGGGAAGATAACTGTGCAGATGGTGATGGAACTGCCATGGAGAGGGGCATAGGAGGCAATGGTTATTTCCCATAGACCACTTGGAATGGTGGGCATCTAGTAGAACTGCAGATGTGTGATTGTAAGAGAACTCTGCCTAGGAGAGAAGGGAAGCCCAATTGTCCTGGCGTTCATTTATGTAGAAATAATCAATGAATCAACGAAGCAGAACACCTCTCTAGAATAATTCACAAATATAAAAGAGAGGGAAAAGGATCAATGTCCAATATCAATCTCCCATCCACTTAATTGACAAATGACAATATCATAAATCAGTCTTTGCTTTAAAGAATTTACATCTGCAGCCTCTCGCCTCGCAATGGGCCGCAAGCTTTAATCAGCTTACAAAGCAAAGTGTAACTCCTTTTTAATCATTTATTGTCATATTGTCAGTCCCTATTCAAAACTTTATTCCAAATAATTTATCCATAAACTACATTCTAAACACCCTTAAAAAAGGTATACCAATATGCAAAAAAACTAATTTATCGCTTCTCACTCACGATCGTTGTAGTGTCTGTCAGCAATCTTTTTCGGGAGAATTTCTCCCATTTTTTGGTCATGGCAAGTTCCGTTTTCGGTCCCTGACGAGTTGTCAATCAAAAGGGGTAATATATGGTTTGTGGTGTCCCTGTCCGCTTTTATATATTGGCAAAACAAAGAGGGTATTGAAGACTCGTATAATTGAACACAAGAGCGCTTTGATGCGACAACGTTTGGAGGCGCCTGTAGTACAGCATTGTCTACTATGTGATCATTCTTTTGAAACATTGCGTTTTGCGGTTATTGAACAGCTTACACCCAGTAGTCGAGGAGGTGATTTTGATAATTACCTGCTGCAGAGAGAGCAGAGATGGATATATCATTTTGATACCGTTGCCCCGAAGGGCTTGAATAGAGAGATAGATTGGTCGGTTTTTTGAATAAGTAGTGAGAAGTTTATCTTGTATTGCAGGTGTTCATTAATTGTTTTTTGTCCCAAGAGAGTATGGGTTTTGTAGTTTTTTGATCATTCCCTTGTAGTACTATTTCCGGTGATGTGGATCACGGAAGTAGGTTTAAAAAGCAGGTGAAGTTAGATTGGATTGAAGACGCTGAGGCGCCATTTTTTGAACAAGTATGGTGAGACATTATTTGTCCAGGTAAGCTTTTGTGTTAAATATGAACGGTGAGGTGAAAGTTTGTAGATAGGGAAGACGACAATTTGTGGTTATTTAAGCAGGAATAAATTTGGATGCACTTTTAATTTTCTTTTGTCTGTTTTTAAGGACATTGAAGAATATTGGCTGTATGAAATAACGAGTACTGCGAGATGATCCCCTGAAGAAGATTGTTTCACAATCGAAACATGATTCATGTCGGGAACGATTTGATTACATTTCACATTGACTCGGCTAAGTATTCTTTTATAGAAGATTTAGAAATAAGGGAACGATTTGATTACATTTCACATTGACTCGGCTAAGTATTCTTTTATAGAAGATTTAGAAATAACAGAGTGAAAAATAGTGAGTGAGAAGCGATAAATTAGTTTTTTTGCATATTGGTATACCTTTTTTAAGGGTGTTTAGAATGTAGTTTATGGATAAATTATTTGGAATAAAGTTTTGAATAGGGACTGACAATATGACAATAAATGATTAAAAAGGAGTTACACTTTGCTTTGTAAGCTGATTAAAGCTTGCGGCCCATTGCGAGGCGAGAGGCTGCAGATGTAAATTCTTTAAAGCAAAGACTGATTTATGATATTGTCATTTGTCAATTAAGTGGATGGGAGATTGATATTGGACATTGATCCTTTTCCCTCTCTTTTATATTTGTTCATTTATGTAGACCATAGGAATCCCTTGAGTGACCAGTTAGCATGTTCAGACTGGCCATTTCCCTGTGGATGTAAAGTCCAAGGTAATGTTAAACCTTTAACACAGTGAGTGTCAGTATTTTGCCATGAACTGCACTCCCCAGTCTGATGCGATGTGCTTAGATAATCTGTATAAATTGAAGACATAGAGTATGAAAAGGTGTGCTAATCTCAGTGTAGAAGAGAGACCCAGAAGTGGGACAAAATGGGCCATCTTTGAGAAGCGGTCAACAACCACCCACATTATGGTGGTGCCGTGTGAGAAAGGGAGGTCCACTATGAAATCGGTGGACAAGTGGGTCCAGGCTTCCCTGCAGGCTGGCAACGGCTATAAAAACCTCCAGGGTCAGCCCGACAGAGTTTTCTGTTGCGTGCAGGTGGGGCAAGAAGCCATGTAGGCCTAAACATCTTATTTCATTTGAGGCCACCAATAGTATTGTGTGTGTGAATTTGAGAGAGAGAATGTGATTCAGGGAATGAGAAGCCTGTGCACGTGGAGAGTGAGCATGGAAATGAGAGAGACTGGTGTGTGTGTGTGTAACAGAGAGAAAGTGATTATGGGAATGAGAAGCCTGTGCATGTGAAGAGAGTGAGCATGGGAGTGAGAAACCTGGTGTGTTTGAGACACAGCATGGGAGGGAGAAGCCTGTATATCTGAAAGAGAACATGGGAGTGGGAAGCCTGTGTGCATGTGTATGCATGAGAGAAATCAGGTGACTGGTATGTGTTTGTGTGTGTGTGTGTGAGAGAGAGAGAGAGAGAGAGAGAGAGAGAGAGAAAGAAAGTGATTATGGGAATGAGAAGCCTGTGCATGTGAAGAGTGAGCATGGGAGTGAGAAACCTGGGTGTGTGTGAGACACAGCATGGGAGGGAGAAGCCTGTATATCTGAATGAGAACATGGGAGTGGGAAGCCTGTGTGCGTGTGTATGCATGAGAGAAATCAGGTGACTGGTGTGTGTTTGTGTGTGTATGTGTGTGTGTGTGTGAGAGAGAGAGAGAGAGAAAGAAAGTGATTATGGGAATGAGAAGCCTGTGCATGTGAAGAGTGGGCATGGGAGTGAGAAACCTGGGTGTGTGTGAGACACATCATGGGAGTGAGAAGTCTGTATATCTGAAAGAGAACATGGGAATGAGAAGCCTGGTGTGTGTGTATGCATGAGAGAAATCAGGTGACTGGTATGTGTTTATGAGTGTGTGTGTGTGTGTGTGTGAGAGAGAGAGAGAGAAAGAAAGTGATTATGGGAATGAGAAGCCTGTGCATGTGAAGAGTGAGCATGGGAGTGAGAAACCTGGGTGTGTGTGAGACACATCATGGGAGTGAGAAGCCTGTATATCTGAAAGAGAAATGGGAGTGGGAAGTCTTTGTATGTGTGTGTGTGTGTGTGTATATGTGTGTGTGTGAGAGAGAGAGAGAAAGAAAGTGATTATGGGAATGAGAAGCCTGTGCATGTAGAGAGAACAAGCATGGAAGTGAGAGACTGGTGAGTGTGTGTGTGTGTGAGAGAGACAGAGAAAGTGATTATGA
Organism: Rhinatrema bivittatum; assembly: GCF_901001135.1. NCBI lineage: Eukaryota > Metazoa > Chordata > Amphibia > Gymnophiona > Rhinatrematidae > Rhinatrema > Rhinatrema bivittatum. The sequence goes on along the minus strand of NC_042615.1, from coordinate 564,592,655 downwards.
GAGTGAGAAGCCCATATATGTAAGTAGAACACGGGAGTGGGAAGCCTGTGTGTGTGTATGGCATGAGAGAAACTGTTCAGGAAGGTGACTGGTGTGTGTCTGCCAAAGACTGTTTGGGAGATGATTGGTGTGTGAGAGACAGAAACTGGTCATGGGGGCATGACTGGTATGGTGTGTGTGTGAGAAAGACATGGGCACTAAGGAAGAGGACCATAAGTATAGAGCTTAGCTTCTACTGCTGCTTCTGGTGTGTGCCATGGCCTGCATGGAAGGGGAGTAGGAGAGCTGCTGGAGGGGGTAAGTAAACTGGCTTTTTAAGTTTATTTTTCATGATTGACTGCCATTTTAATTATTTAATATTATGTGATGTGTCTGCTTTTTTGAAATATTTTATTGGTGTTTGGAGAATGTTTAATAGTTTTTATGAGTTTTTAATTGTTGGATATTATTCTGTTCATAGCTGTTTTGAAACATTTATTCTGCTTATTAGTATAGTTTTACAATTATTTCTGTGTGGGGATCTATAGCAGCTTGCTAGTTCTGTTTTCCTAATAAGAGGTGTATTGGTTTTTAGGGCCTGATTTAATATTTGTAGTGTTGCCTTTTCATAGATAGGGTTGCTCCTGTTTGAGTGTATTCTATAATACAAGTGTAACTGTGTGCGGATTAGTTTATGTGCATTACTACAGATCCTGGGAGTATGTTAGGTCGGTTCTGTGTCAGTTACCGAGATGAGATATTTTACTAGCATGTAAGCGTTTGTATCGGTCTTATTTGTTGTGTTTTCTCAAGAGGACATGCATTGGTGGTAAACTGCTGTCTTTTCATAAGTAGGGCTATTGAGCCTGGAAGTAGAAGGAGTTTGAGTTGCTGTTACTGAGATGACACCAGAACCAGAATATCTTTTTTGTAGGGTGAGTTGTATGGGGAAAGTCATAATTCTGCTTTACATCCATTATTGTGGGTCAGGGGGGTTCCCATGGAAGAAAACTGTACTTTTACATCTAGCCCCGTGTGTCATGCATGTGAGAACCTAAGGTGAGTTGAGTCACATTCACATTATAAATGTCATAATTAAATAAGTGTGCAATAAAATCCAACCCCCTCCATAACCCCTCCCCCATATGACCAAAGCCCCGCCCCTACCCCACCCCCTCCCCGCCCTGCCGGGCCATGGAAAAATGGTCTTGCTTGAAGCCGGTCCCTGGTGCAAAAAAGGTTGGGGACCACTGAAGTAGAGCATATACATCCCCTGCGGAAAGACCCCGTCGGGTCAGAAACAAGGCCTTGTCGGGTGAATAATAACGGGTGGACAACGACACCTTCAAGATAAGTCGGTTTCGGTTGTTATATGGACTTAAACTGCCTGTCTCACGCGCTGAGAACAATTGAAACACTTTAAAAAATTCCTTAAAAAACAGGAGGTTTTTTTTTAATAATCACAGCGCACATTTCATATAAAATTTAAAAAATATCAAGGACGGAGGTGGATTATTCATGATTAAAATACTTGATACATTGCAAGGAAGTAATGTCACCAGAACATTTATGAAACGTTCCACCTTCTCCTTTAAAAATTTATGTGCTGAAAAAAATCTCTCTCTTTTCAAAAATTAGTTTAAGACATTGTAGAGTAAAAGCTTATTGCAACAATAAATAAGAATTTACAAGAGAATCATTTCAATAACATCTATACTGGATATATTGTGGAGTTGGGAGTGTTTGTCAATTAATATTCCAGAAGAAATTAGAGGTGCTGGGGATTTCTTGGTTTGTTATCAGGGAGAAGTAGGCATGCATAGCATTTGCATAGGTACAGAATGATGTCACTGGTGAAAAGCACATTACTCCCCTCCACTTTGGCCAGCTGAATGCAAGCGACTATGGCACTGATTGTGCATGAAGGAGATAACCAGCTTATTGAATGTAGCCTGGAAGGCATTTTGTAACTGGGGACTACAAGCTGCAGCTGATGCTTATAGCCCAGGTTCTCCACTATCTGTAGGGACTGGTCATCCAGGACAATCATTTCTCCAATGTGCCTCATCACAATTATACTAAATGATTAAAATTTGTAGGAAGCTGGTATATGTTATGTCATTTTTGTAGAATTGAGAAGTGGTAAAAATCATTGATGTGGGACAAACGGAAGAATTTTTAAGCCGGTGTTTCAATGAAAGGAGTGTTGTAGGATTGTTGTAGGTTGTGTTGTAAGTAGTAAAATAATTGATTATATATAATTGATTGAATCTGCGGTAGATGTATTAAATGTTGGGTTAAATTGGTGATATGATATTTTTACATGTTATAGGACATTTTTGGATACTTGGCTATAACGACGTGAAAATTGTGATCAGTGGGACTGCATATATTATTAAGGGAATGAAGAGTGGTTAATGAAGATCATTGATGAAGATAACCCCTGAGGAAGCCGTGTCAGGCGAAACAAGGTTCCTTGTAGGGAATGTGAAGATATGCATTAAACGTATTAGAGTTGTATTGACAATATAGGAAATTGTAACAATTGAATGCAGTCAGCATCTCAGCCAGTATGAAAATCATTACACATATTGGGATAGATTTTCTAAATTTGGGCGAGCGCGTACTTTTGTTCGCGCACCAGGCACGAACAAGAGTACGCGGGATTTCAATAGATACGTGCGTATCCATTAAAATCCTGGATCGGCGCGTGCAAGGCTGCCGATTTTGGGCAGCCTGCGCACGCCGAGCCGCGCAGCCTGCCTCCATTCCCTCCCTTCCCCTACCTAACCTACCCCCCCAGCCCTATCTAACCCCCCCCCCCACCTTTATCCATGCATTTACACCTGCCGGTGGCAGACGTAAATCCGCGCGCGCCAGTGGGCTGCTGGCGCGCCAAGACCCAACCCAGGGGCTGTTCCGGAGGGTGCGGCCACGCCCCCGAGCCGAAACCACGCCCGCAGCCCCGCCCCTGAAACGTCGCCTCACGCGCGACACGCCCCCAAAACGCAGCATCACTCCGGGCACGCCCCTTCATGCAAGCCCCGGGACGTACACGCGTCCCGGGGCTTGTGTGCGCCGCCGAGCCTATGCAAAATAGGCACAGCACGCGCAGGGGGAGTTTGGGGTAGGTCTTCGAGGGGTACGCGTGTATCCTATGCGCGTACCCCTTTGAAAATCTACCCCATTGTCTGTCTGTCCATCTGTCCATCCCTCCCTCCCCCCCATCTGCCCTCCCTGTTCAATCCCTTCCTCCCGAACCCCAAGATTCACTGAAAGTCCCTGGTGGTCCAGCAGGGGGCCTGGGAGCGATCTCCCGTTCCCAGGCCATCGGCTGCCACTAATCAAAATGGTGCCGGTGGCCCTTTGCCCTTATCATGTGACAGAGGCTACTGGTGCCATTGGCTAGTCCCTTTCACATGCTCCTACCATGTGGGAGGGAGGGATTGAACAGGGAGGACAGCCATGGGGGAAGGGATTGAACAGTGAGGGCAGCCATGGGGTGGGGGGAGAGATTTACTGGCAGCTGACAACCCGAGAATGGGAGATTGCTCCTGGGCCCCATCATTGGACCACAATGGACTATTGGTGAGTTTTGTGAGGGTTGGGAGCATGGGGGGCTATCCACAAATACCATAATAAGTGTGTATAAGTTGAGCCAGCTTTTTTGTGTCTTTCTTCTGGCATAAATTTCTCTACTTATACATGAGTATATATGGTAATTGATTAATCTACATAATGCCTACTGTGTTGTGTTGTATTGATATTCATTATGATATTGTTTCTTTTTGCTGATTTCATACCATATATTTACAACATTTAGTAAATTAAGCTTTGCTTAAGTAGATTATGTGTAGAGTGTTATATGACATAATATAAAATATACCCCCACCATGTACAATTGTCGACTTGTCAAGCAGAATTAGCAGCTTGAAAGTGGCACAAACTCAGTCTTTGCTGTCTGGCAATCCCTCAAAGTGTGTGCAAAAATGTCTTTCGCTCACGCACACATACGCAGTATATGTATGTGCACTGTGGACTGATTCATTTAGCACACACACAAAAAAAAATCCCTGTCAGACAAAAAATAAAGTGACAAGAATGGTAAAGCTGCACTTTTCTTCATTGCAAAGTGTCTCTCTCTGCAGATAAACAGTGCAATTCACTGTGCAGAGTCAGATAGATGAAAAAATCACAGCTGTTCACTGCTTCTGTATCTCCAGTGCACTACCCTGTCCGAGGGAACAGACAGAAGCAGTGTCTCTGTCTCTCTCTCACTGTGAGAGCACTTTAATTACAGTAGTGAATATCAGAAAAAGCTCTTTGCGAATGCCAAAACTTTTCTCCTTCCTTTTGTAAACATTTTCTTTCATTTTGAGAGCTTTTGCAAAAAAAAAACCCAACCTTTCTCTGTGAAATCCAATGGGGAAAATGGGGTTTCTTTGCACATGCTTAGACCTTTCAGTATCACTTGATCCAGATGCTAACTATAAGCTAGTTAAACAAATGCTTCATTTTGATTTGTCTTCCTATCTACTTGCTTACTTATTGATAACTGATGGGGAGGTGCATTGTTTGAAATAATGGTTAAAATGCAAAGAATAAGACAATTTTTTTCATTCATGACCTCCCCCATCCAAAATGAATGGAGGGTGCCCAGGAATACAAATGAAAATTTTTGTTTCATTCATTTATATTTCCCATTCAAGTCTATAGCCCATGTAAAAGTACTGCAGTGAGACTGACAACTATAGTAATTATGCAAAGCCTATGTGAGGTAGCAGCCAGGATGGAACCAAAGCAGGAGAAGTAGGCAAGTAGAACGAGGACTAATCAAAGTGAAACATTTGTTTAACTAGTCTATAGTTGGCATATGGATCAAGCAATGGTCTGAAAAGTGTAAGTATGTGCAAAGAAATCCCATTTTTCCCACTGGATTTCACAGGGAAAGGTTTCAGTGTAAAAGAAAAGGTTTAAAAAAGGAGACAGAAGAGTTTTGGCACTGGCAATTGTTTTTTCTGATTTTCATTTCTCAATGTGAGAAAGAGACAGAGGCACTACTTTCTGTCATGAATGAAACAAAAATGGTCTTATTCTTTGTATTTTAACCATTTATTTCAAACAAATGCACATCCCTACCAGTTATCTAGATAACCAAACTATGGCAAAAGTCCATTAAAAAAAAAAAAAAAGCTACTAAAATGGCCTGATGCTCTCATTTAAAGAGGTGTTCCCTGGTGTTACAGAAATACATTTTTCTTATTTAGTCCCAAATGAGTGGTAGGACCCTCATACTACTCAACCTTGGTCTACATGTTTTGTTATTGATGCATTCACCATGTGCTGCAGTGTTTATAATTATACCACTGAAAACTCAATAAATCTTTCACTTACATGCTAAAAATTCTTAATATAAGGAACTTGGATTTATGTTGATGTGAAAAAAAATGGAGGAAAAGACCTCAGACCTCTGACATATCTTGTTCAACAAACTAAGAATACGTCACATTGTTTGCAATCATCAGTCAGAAAAACCTCCATCCATCCACTAATCTTTATTCACTCTAAATCTTGATTTTTTTTTTTTTTTTTTTGTAGTATATTTATTTTATTAGTTTTCAAGCATAGATAAACACGAACCACACATAAGAAAGGTATAATCAGTACAATCAGAAAAAAAGGTACCATCAGGCACAATAGTAGAAAACATTAACAGATATCCACAAACGGTAAGCCGTGGTCAGTGTTTATACAATAACGTTAAACAGCACTGAATAACAAAACAAACCCTGCCCCTTCCTTAATCCCTCCCCCCCTCCCTTCCCCGTTTCACAGCAGAGGGAACACAATAGAAAAAAAGGGTCGTACTAGCCAAGGGAAATACCGTAAGACATATGCAGGTTTACATCATGCACCAGACAAAATTAGTTCACCTGAGAGCTAGAGGAAGAGAAGCCGAAGACAGAAAAGTAAGACCCAAAGACCCAAAGAAAGGCCCATGGGAAGCCTTGTACCAATGTGGCAATTGCCTATGAATGCACATAAGGGCCGCTCAGTGGCAACAGGTAAATTACAATGGGGTCAAAGAATCCATAAAGGACCCTTGTTGATGGTACGTCAGAAATGGTTGCCAAAGACCCATAACAGATTTTTTTCGGCCCTCACTATGCTGGGCCGCTGACAGTTGTTCAAAGGCAGCCAGTTTGAGCATTTTCGTCACCCAATGGTTATAGTGCGGAGGGGTGCCGGAGGTCCAGTTTGCTAAGATAACTTGTTTAGCCAAAAGGCTTGCCTTATCAACAAGCTGGGCCTGAGCTGTAGTCAAAGTTAAAGAAGTGGGTTCATACAATGCACTGCCTAGCAGCCAGAAGGTAGGATGTGTGGGTAAGTCCGCAGCAAAGAAATTGGAGCAGTGGGTTCGAATACCAGACCAAAAGGCTTTAATTATTCTGCAGGACCAGAAGCTGTGGAAGTAGGTCCCCGGTTCCCCTCCACACTTCAAGCATAAAGGGGTATCACTAATCCCAATTCTGTGCGCCATTTCAGTAGTGCAATACAATTTCCAAATAAATTTATACTGTATTTCACGTAGAGCCACATTCTCAGAGACGGCTTTAATTTGAAGAAGATACGTTTTGACCATGTCAGGAGTAATATTCATGTCAATATCTTTTTCCCAGCGGTCACTAATAAATCTTGATTTTTTTAAAAAAAATTTTCATCTTTATATACAAAAGAGAACTTATCTTAGTGTAGTTCTTATCTTCAAATAAAAATGTCCAAACAATATACTGCCGACATTGGCCAATCGTTTCGCCGACTAGGCTGCCTCAGGGCGGATCTTGTTTTACTTTAATTGATTAAAAGATTAATGGATGGATGGAGGTTTTTCTGACTGATGATTGCAAACAATGTGACATATTCTTAGTTTGTTGAACAAGATATGTCAGAGGTCTGAGGTCTTTTCCTCCATTTTCTTTCACGTCAACATAAATCCCAGTTCTTTATATTAAGAATTTTCAGCATGTAAGTGAAAGATTTATTGTGTTTTCAGTGGTATACTTTCTTTCACCTGCCCATTATTTTTTTTGGAATAATTCAGTGTTTATAATTATGACAACATTAATATCTACACAAACAAGTTTTATAAGTAACACAATACAGAAACAAACATCCCCCATCACCCATCTACATAATGTAAAAAGGGAGATACCTCCTATTATTTTGTGGTTGACAGACTAATACCAGAACTGGTGCTTCTGGGGTGGGGGATGGGGGCAGGGGGTGAGGGCAGCAGCAGGCCAGATACCAAATGATTCTAGCAGTCCTCCCCTACCCTCAACTAGAAGATTTTTGTGACTTTCACAACTTATGATATTTAAGAAAGTGATGCCATTTAAGTGTATGAAGGTCAATATCTTGGCCGGGAAGCTAATGGTCATCGTATGAATCATTACCCTCATGCTGAGAAGATGAAGATAAGCATGACTATGCATATGGTTACATTCATCATATGTATTTTTTTTTAATCCAACTCATTACCTAAAAGATTGATTATGGAACCAAAACCACTGATATACGTCGGAGATGCGTTATTACCTATCCAAATGCCCAAGCTGACTGCCATGGCAACACGAGAGGTGCGATGACGCAGAGACTGCAGAGGATAAACTGTAGCATAACAGCGATCAACGCTCATAGCTGTAAGGGTAATGCAGGTTGCTTGCGCAGTGACCTGTGGAGATAAATATATTTCAAGTTTATGAGAAATAACAAAAAAATAAAGTGGCTATATGCTGTGAGCTTGATTTAACATAATATATACTCTGGAGCCTACTGTAAAGAAGCTGTTTATTCCATAGATGATCAAAGTACAAATGCTTCACTCAAGAAATTGCAAAAGTACAATAAAACTGCAAACAACTTGTAAAAATAAAGAATATATTAAATGATCATCTTGAAAACATTTCTGTCAACAAGAAGTCTTCTTACATGAATTTTTAAAACCCAAAACACAGGGCCTTATTCAAAAATAACTTTTTCCAGTTCTTTGCCAACAGAAAGAAAAAACTTTATTGATGAAGGGACCCTCTGGATCTATTGTTTGTCCCTAGCTTAGGCTTTAAGTTAGGTTGGGGGTCTGAAGGTAGCAAAGGGCAGTTCATTCCTAACAAGCATTTCCCGTAAGGTTGCCTGGATTGGCTAGCCAGCAGGCCGCATGGGAAGACTAATGTGCCAATCTGAGTTGGAGGTTGAAGAAGTAGGAGAGTTTTTGAGTGGCTCACTTCTTTAGGCCCCACAGCCCATTACTCAACCTGGCTATCAGCGTAATGTTTGGCCAGCTGCAGGTCAGCCCCGCGACCAACCGCACTTACCCCCCAAAAGCCTCCGATGCAGCCCAAATAGCTGAAACGCCGCCACATTACTCTGCCCTGGGCTTCCTTAGGTGCACGCGCAGTGTGCTAACACTTAAGGCCCTGCGGCAGAAAATAGGTTGCCAGCATTCAGGGATGATGTCAAGTGACTGGGTATTTAAACCCAGCCATACTACCAGCAAATTGCCTCAGCAACAGGAAATCCTGCCTAGCAGTACGTGTTGCTTCTTGTTGTTCTGTGTTTTGCCTTCCTGTCTCCTTGCTATGCTTTACCTCTTCATTGCCCTGTCTTGCCTTGCCCTGCCTTGGATGCCTGGTTTTTGTCTTGTCCCAGTACCTTGTTTTACCTTGTCTGTTTGTCTCTGGCTGTCTCTTGACTCTCTCTTGCCTCAGACTTGACTACTCTCTTGCCTGCCGCCTGGTACTGACCCTCGCTTTGGACCTGACTACTCTCTTGCCTGCCGCCTGGTACTGACCTCTGCTATGGATACTGACTATTCCCTTGGACTTCTGCCTGCCCCAGCCTTGGCCTGAACCTGTATACTGATTCTTGCTGCCTGCCCCGACCTTGGCCTAGTCCCAGACCCTGCCTACTCACTACCAGCCCTGACTTCTGCCTGTATCCTGACTCCGTCTGACCACTCCTGATGGGACACTCGCCTAAGTCCTGCTGGCCCCTGGAACCCAAGGGCTCAATCTTTGAGGAAAGGGACTGGTAAAGGTGAGGTCCCAGCTCTAGTCCCAGTAAGAGCATGTCCAGCAGCTGTCAGCATGGGCCTAGTGGGTTTGCATACTAACCTGTGTCACCCACACCACAGCCCAAGGGCTCCATCTGTGACAGTTTGCTGAGGCCATGAGCTCGGTGGACTCGTCCCCGGCTCAGTCTGTCTGAGGGTTGCCTCTCCAGGTCCAGCAGCAGCAAGACCAGCTCAGTAACATGACCAGCATTCTTCAAGGCCAGCGGTCCAATTAGAATCCCTATTGGTGCATCCGCCTGTACCCGCACCAACGCCTCCTCCAGCCACACCTGTTAGGCATGTGTACTCCATGCTGCACCTTCCTCCCCACTCAAGTATGATGGGGATCCTAGGGTTGGCTTGGGGTTCGTCAACCAGTGCAGAATGCACTTTGAATTGATGGCTACCAGCTTTCCCTCAGACCAAACTAAGGTGACCTACATAGTGTCGCTGCTGGCTGGGCTTGAACTAGCTTGGCATCTCCGCTTTGGGAACAGAATGACCCCTTGGTGGAGAATTTGGACAACGTTCTCTGGCATGTTTGACAAGCATTTGATGAGCCTGATCAGGCCTTATTGGCTGCTACAGAATTGATCCATATCTAACAGGGCACCCGCACTGTGAGCAACTACGCCATTCAATTTTGCACCCTGGCCTCACAACTCCATTGGGGTGACAATAGCTTGACCGTCATTTTTTGGCAGGGCCTGGTGGATCATATTAATGACAAGTTAGTGGGCCAGGATCTGACTCCCATATTAGAGGACCTCATCGCCTTGGCTACACAGGTGGAACTCCACTTCCAGGAGTGAGCCCGAGAGAGGGAGGTGTCCCACCGACACTTCAGACTGGCACCTAAGTTCCAGCGACATCTAGCCCCCACAATCGAGACTTCATCTGCACCTCTTCAAGAACTTGGGAGAACCCATCTCACCCAAGGGTTGTGGGTTTGAATATGGCTTGGAAAAATAGGGAGGGAGGTAGAAAGTGGGTACTAGTCAAGCTTTTGGCAGCAGAAGAGGACTGGAAGGCTCATCTGCATTTGCTACCTAGCAGCCCCCATGAGAGAACTCCAGAGGTCACTGCCAATGAATGTAGACTTCAGGCTCAAAGCCCCAGCTTCCAGAGATCTCATATCCCTTGCCACAGAAGAGGACTGGAAGGCTTATCTGCATATCCTACACAGCAACCCCTGGAAGAGGACTCCAGAGGTCACTATGAGCGAATCTAGGCTTCAGGTTCCACAGCCCCAGCTTCCAAAGTCCCTACACTCCTTGCCACAGAAGAGGACTGGAAGGCTTATCTGCATATCCTACACAGCAACCCCTGGAAGAGGACTCCAGAGGTCACTATGAGCGAATCTAGGCTTCAGGTTCCACAGCCCCAGCTTCCAAAGTCCCTACACTCCTTGCCACAGAAGAGAATTATACCATTGGGGACAGAGAACACTTGGCCATGAAATTGGCTGAGGAGGAGTGGCGTTGTCTACTGGAGGGGAGCTAGACACCCAATCATGATCTTCATGGATCATAAAAATTTGGAATATCTACTGCAGGCCCAGTGCTTGAACCCATGTGAGGCCTGATGGTCCTTATTCTTCAATTGCTTTGATTTTGAACTCAGATATCGACCAGCAGAGAATAAACAATGGGCTGATGCTCTTCGTGGTTCTTTGAAACTAAAGACTCCCTGGAACCTCATTGTCACATCATTGATCCAGCAGGAATCATGGCCACTGCAGCAGTACCTGTCCTACCAGGAAAGATGGTGGTCCCCAAATGCCTATGAGAGAGAGTACTTAAATGGGTCCAAAATCCCATCTGGCAGGCCACTTTGGAGTCACTAGAACCTTGGAGCTGCTTCTTAGCTACTACTGGTGGCCCCAAGTAAAGCCTGATGTGCAGTGCTACAAAAAGTCATGCCCCAATTGTCCAATTAATAAGAGCTCCCTTGTTCACTTTTGGGGGCTGTTACAGACATTGCAGCCCTGAGAAACCCTGGACCCATATGACCATGGACTTCGTTACAGACCTACCTCTCTCTAATATCTGCACATCCATCTGATTGTGGTGGACCGGCTTTCCAAGATGACTCACTTCACACCACTCCCCAATCTTCCATCTGTACCAGAATTAGCCTGTCTCTTTTTCTAGCATATCTTCTGACTTCACAGATTACCCCAACATATTCTCTCCAGTCAGGGAGTGCAATTCACATCTTGCTTTCAGAATGGCTTATGCAAAAAGTTTGGAATCTCTTTGAACTTCTCCTCTGGGTACCACCTGCAAAGTAATGGACAGATGGAGAGAACCAACCAAATCCTTAAGGGATTCCTGAGAGCATACATCAATGAACGACAGGACAAATGGGTATCTCTCCTCCTCTGGGCAGAATTCCTGAGGATTGTCCCTATTTCAGATTGTATTTGGCAGATATTCATGGGTACCACTTCCTACTACCGTGTTGGTTCCTTGTCCTGCAGCCATCATCGTAAGCCAAGGACTTATGGCAGAAGACACGTCAACTCCTTACTGCAGCTGCTGAGAGATACAAAATTAAGTGGACAAGAGGTGCTAGCCGGCATCTCAACTCAAACCTGGGGAGTTGGTATGTTTGAGTACCCGCAACATACAATTCAAGAACCCCTCTACCAAATTCTCACCACGCTTCATTGGTTTATTACCCATCATTCCCAAGATTGGGCCAGTGACTTATCTGTTAAAACTATCACCTGATACATTTGGCAGCCCTATGAGCCACCTCACTCACCCCAGATGTGGCCAAACCTTTCCTGCGATCAACACACAGCCTCCTGCTCTGAATGTCACCCAGCGCAACCCAAGATGCTGCCAGTCTCCACTCCTGCCCCCATCCCTTGGGCATGTCCATGCATCTGCACTTATTACATAGGTGCCACAGTGGGAAATGCTGAGTGGAGCCCTCCTATGTCATCAGGTTGACCAGCTTACTTAAGCAAGGGCCTTGCAGTATTACTTTGCCTCAGCAATGGGTCTCCTGCCTTAGCAGTGCATGTTGCTTTGAGTTCCTGGTTCCTCTTTCCTGTGTACTTGATTCTTCATCCTGCCTTGCTTCTCCAGCCTTGCCTCATCCAGCCTTGTCTCATCCAACCTTCCTTGTCCAGCTTTGCCTTGTATTATCCATCTTGTCCAGTATCTTCCATGTGTCCTCATCCATCCTTTGCCTGAATTCTGGATCCAACGTCTTGCCTGGACTTGACCATGATTGCCTGCTGCTTGTACCTGACCTCTTGCCTGGATGTGACTATGATTGCCTGCCACCTGGGCCTGAACTCTTGCCTGGACCTGACCACCCTCGTCTCCTGCCTGCCCTGACCTTAGCTTGTCTCCAACTCCATTAGCCTGTTGCCTGCACTGACCTTGGTGTGCCATTGGACTCTTGCTCTAGCCAACACCCTCTGGACCCGTCTAAGACCTGCTGGCCTGCCAGAACCTAAGGGCTCAACCTATGGAGGAGGCGGCTTGTACAGGTGAAGCTCCAGTTCATCTCACTGTATGACGCATTTGCCAGCTGCCAGCTTAGACCTTGTAGATTCGCCTATGAGGCTGCGTCAACTACGCTGCAGTGCAAAGGGCAAAGGGCTCACACCCATGCCACCCTTCAAAGATTGCTAGGTAATGAGCTCAGCAGACTCGACTCAAGCCGATGCCATTGCTGGGCTAGTGCATCAGCTTCAGCAGTAGGATAAGCTGAATACCATGGCCGGGTACCTAAAGGTATGCCTGCCCAGATCACTCAGGCTTCTGTTCCAGCACCTGTAATTTGGCTTACTATTCCCATCTTACACTTGCCTCCACCACTGAGGTATGATGGAGATCCAGTTAAATGTAGAAGCTTCCTAAATCAATGTCAGATGCAGTTTGACTTATAGGCACCTTTGCTCTACACTGATCAAGTCAAGGTGATTTATATTCTCTCCTTGCTGGCATGGACCTCACTTCTCTGGGAAAGAGATGACCCACTCCTGGGAGACTTGAACTGCTTTTTACAAGAATTTCAGCAGATCTTCTATGAACCTGGTTGCACAGTTTCCAAGGCATCCAAACTCCTGAAGATCAGACAAGGTTCTTAGTTTGTGGGGGAATACACAGTGCACTTCTGCACCCTGACCTCTGAACCTCAGTGGGGTAGTGTCAGTCTGATTGCAATCTTAAGGCAAGGGCTCTCAGAGCACATAAGGAAGAGCTGGCTGCCAAGGATCTGCTGGAGACATTGGAGGATCTAATCAATCTAGCCCTACAGTTCCAAAAATGGACCATCTGCGTCGCCCTGAATTTCTAGTGGCCAGTGACTTTCTATTTACCTCCTGAGCCTGGACCAGCACCAGTAGAGGCCATGCAGGTTGACTGTTTTAAACTGTCTACGGAGGAGAAGCAAAGGTGCAACCTCAACCTGTGCTTGTATTGTGCCGCATTTGGGCACTTTGCAAGTCACTGCTCGAATAAGCCAGCAAACTCAAGGACCCAGGCCTGGTGGGAGAAGCCACCCTATGTCATCCTTGTACCTCTCCACAATTCCTCGTACCAGTATGTCTCTCTCTTAGGGACATTCTTGTGGACGATTTGCCTTGTTGGATACCAGTGCTGGCAGCACCTGTATCCACTGACAGTTCCTTTGGATACTCCACTCTCAATCTCATCCATATATGGAGAACATTTGCCTAGACATGTTACAAGAGCTGCCATACCCCTCACCCTGCACACAGGGATTCTGCATAGCGAGCAAATCAGTCTTAATGTGTTATCCTAAGTAGTAAGTGCAATTATCTTGGGCTTACTGTGGTTCATGCCATATAAGCCCCACATTGAGTAAGCCACATTGCAGATCGTCAAATGGAGCTCTAGTTGTCATGAGTGATGCCGTGCCAAAATATCACCTCTGATTCCCTTGGCTCGGACCGTTACCTCATAGCTTTTGTGTCCACTGCCACAAATCACAGAGTTTACATATATGTTCAGCAAACAGCAGGCAGAAGTCCTGCTGCCCCATCGCTCTTACGACTGTGCCATTGACTTGGTCCCTGGCAAGGCTCCACCCACAGGCAGTGTATACCCACTCTCTGCTCTTGAAATAGAGGCTATGACCAACTATATTAAAGAGAATTTTGACAGAGGCTTCATTCAACCCCTCCTCATCACCTGCTGGAATGGGATTCGATTTTGAAGGGAAAAAAGACAGGTTGTTACGTCACTGTACTGACTATTGTAGTCTTAACTCCATTACCAAGAAGAATCACTATCCTCTTCCCTTGATCTCCGAGCTCTTTGATCACCTTTAGGGTGCACAGATATTTATCAAGCAGGACCTACATGGGGGGGGGGGGGGGGGGGGGGAGGCATACAACTTGATCAGGTTCAGAGAAGGCGAGGAATGGAAGGCCGCCTTCAATATCTGTGAGGGACAATATGAATACCTAGTGATGCCCTTTGACCCCCACAGTCTTCCAATTTATGGTCAATAAGGTCTTCCAGGACTTTCTCTACTCTCATGTGGTAGTTTACCTGGATGATATCCTAATTATCTCCAAGTCTTTGCCGGAGCATTGATGACATGTGAAACAGTTCACCCTGAGATTCCGTGATCACCACCTCTATGCCAAATTAGAGAAGTGTACCTTCGAACAGAAAGCGCTTCCCTTCTTGGGTATATATTATCTCCTGCCAAGGCTTATGTATGAACCCAGACAAATTAAAGGCCATACTGGAGTGGTCCCGACCTGTGGGCCTCAAAGCGCTGCAGCACTTCCTGAGGTTCATAAATTACTATATGCAATTTATTCATGATTCCTCTTCCTGGTGGCGCCACTCACAGCCCTAACCAAGAAGGGTCTGGACACTAAAAACTGAATCATGGATGCTATCCAAGCTTTTGAACATCTCAAAGAGGAATTCACCATTGATCCATGTCTACACCACCCAGACTCATCCAAGCCATTCATTCTGAATGTAGATGTGTCAATCCACGGGGTAGGCACTGTCCTCCTGTAGCATAACCATAACGGTACTCTCAAGACCTGCTTCTATTTCCCGAAGAAATTCTCTGCAGTAGAGAAGAACTATACCATTGGTAATTGTGATCTGCTAGTGGTCAAGTTAGCCTTAGAAGAATGGCAATACCTGTTGGAAGGAGCTAAGAACCCATTAACTATCTATATGAATCACAAAAACCTTGAACACCCAGCACAGACATGGAGGCTGAATTCCTGGTAAGCCTATTAGTCATTTTTTGATCGGTTTGACTTCAAGTTGCAGTAGCACCCTGCAGAGAAGAACTGGTGAGTTGATGCCCTCTCTCACTCCTTTGATACAGAAAGTTCTCAGGAGTCTTCATGACATATCATTGATCCTGCAAAGATTGTAATTGTTGCTGCCTTCACAGTTCCTCTTGGGAAGACTGAAGATCCCAAGCATCTACGTCAAAGGTTCTTCAGTGGGCTCATGACCCCCACTTACCGGGTCACCCAGATATCACCCAAACCTTGGAATTAATCTTCCAATACTACTGGTGGCCCCAGAAAAAGACTGGCATAAAGTGTTACATGGAAACCTGTCTCATTTGTGCCATGAATAAAAGTGTGCGAGTTTGACCAGTTACAGCTGCTGCCAGCCTCCAAGGAACCCTGGACCCACTTGGCCACTGACTCTATCATAGACCTGCCCCTCTCTAGTGGCAACACCACCACATGTTTGGTAGTTGATAGATTTTCTAAGCTGGTGCATTTCGCATCCCTTCCGGGCTTCCTGTCAGCATCAGAACTGGCTAAACTCTTTATCCAGCATATCTTCTATCTGCACATATTCCTTCACTTTCTCAGACTAGGGAGTACAGTTTATGGCTATGGCTTGCTTCTGGAAAGGCATGTGCAGGAAGTTTGGAATTACATTGGATTTCACTTCAACCTATCACCCCAAGAGCAATGGACAAACTAAGCGAGTAAATCAGAGTCTCAAGGCCTTTATATGAGCCTATGGTAACTCACAGCAGGATAATTGGGCCTCCCTTCTCCCATGGGAAGAATTCTGCCATAATAACTACATAAACAGTTCCACTGGCCATTGCCCTTTTATATAGTGTTCGGATGTCATCCCCATACACCAAAACCTGTTCCGATTTCCAACACTTGCCTAGCAGCTAACCTGATGGAGCATGAACTCCAGGAAATTGGCATAAGAACATAAGAAATTGCCATACTGGGTCAGACGAAGGGGCCATCAAGCCCAGAATCCTGTTTCCAACATGTTATGGTTGAGCGGTGTTTGGGTGGATCCTTGGTACTGTGGCAGATGACCACGCCCATGGGGAGGAGCCCTGTGAGGAGCCACAGTACTAGGCTAGACTCAGGATGCACAAACACAGTTAGTTCTTTATTATACAGCTTGAAGAGTACCACCAGAGGTGGCAGTAATGAGGCAGTCTGGTAGTAGTTGCAGTCTCAGGGACCTCGGCAGAGGGAGCCCTTCTCACCCCGTTGGTATCGGAAGGTTCCAAAGCAGGTTTCCCAGCAAGGAAGTACTGTGGATGAGATAGACTGAGAGTTAGAGTACTCACTAGGTGTTTGCTCTAGGTATGTGATTCCACCAGGTTGTAGAAGGAAGTGCAGGCACCGAGGCAGGGAGAGCAGGCCCTCGAGGAGCGAGTACCTGTTTCCTGTAAGGCACCTGAAATAAAGTAGAGGACCCCCGAGGAGCGGGTACCCAGGTTAGCAGTTACCCCGAAGGGCAGAGAGAGAGAGCTTCCAGCAGCAGCATGGAAGCGGCAGAGTAGCATAGACAGGAACGGATTTGAGTCCAATCGTAGTCCTTGCTAACTCAGTGAGCTAGCAAATTAGAATAGGTTATATACCCGGATGGCATGACGTCAGCAAGGGGGAACTCCCCCGAGGTTCGTGCCAAGGTTGGATTAAAGACGTGGGTGGCGCGCGTGCGCGCACCCTAGTAGGTACCTGGGAGGAGCATGGCAGGAGGCTGCACCATAGCCGTTCCGGGGACGCCGGAGAGGTCGGCTTGTAGACTCGGCGGTAGCCATCTTTCCTAGGTAAGCGGGAGGAGCCGTGAATAAGGTGAGGCAAACGGGGCGAAGCTGTCTAGCACCGACGGATGCAACATAACAGTGGCCAATCCAGGCTACAAGTACTGGCAAGTACCCAAAAACTAAGTATATCCCATGCTACCGATGCTAGTAATAGCAGTGGCTATTTTCTCAATAAACTTGATTAATAAGCTGGTAATGGACTTCTCTTCCAAGAACTTATCCACACCACCAGAGCCATTTACAAAACAGACAAGAAAGATCACTCAGCCCCTCAACCTCACCCAGGGAGCCTGATTTGGCTCCGCACTAAAAACTTATGATTGAAAATGCCCTCATTGAAATTTGTTCCATGATTCATGGATCCATTCCCCATTGAACGACAACTCAATCCAGTAGCTTACAAATTCAAATTACTTCTTTCTCTGTGCATCTATGAGGTCCTCTATGTATCTCTGTTAAAGCCTGAAATTCTCTCTTGGCCAGGCAAACCGCCTTTCCAGGTCACTGAAGTCTCCACAGAAGAGGCTTTGGAGGGGGGGGGGGGTACTGTTACATTTGGTGACACATGGGAGAGCCCTGTGAGCTGCTTCACTCACCCGTGATGTGGCTGGACCGGTCCTGTGGTCAGCACACAGCCTCCTGTTCTGAATGCCACCCAGCACAGCATGAGACACTGCCAGTCGCTATTACCTGCCGCTGTCCCTTAGGCACGTATGCGTGCATATGTGTACATTACATAGGCGCTATGGCGGAAACTTTGAGTGGTGCCCTCCTATCATGTCAGGCTAACTGTCTTACTTAAAAAAGGGCCTCGCAGCACTACCTCACTTCATCAACAGATCTCCTGCCTTAGCAGTGGATGTTGCCTTTGAGTTCCTGGTTCTTGTGTCCTACGTTTCTGATTCTTTGCCCTGCCTTGCCTCTCCAGCCTTGTTTCATCCAACCTTGTCTTTCCAGCCTTTTCTCATCTAAATTTCTTTCTCCAGCCTTGCCTTGTATTACCCGTCTCATCTAGTGTCTTCTGTGTGTCCTCATCCACCCTTGGCTTGACTTCTAGACCTCACCTCTTGCCTGGACCTGGCCATGACTGCCTCCTGCCTGGACCTGACATTTTGTCTGGACCTGACCACCCTTGCCTGCCGCCTGCCCCGAACTTGGCCTCTCTCCAACTCTGTTAGCTTGCTGCTTACCCTGACCTTGGCATATCATTGTACTCTTGTTCTAGCCACTGCTCTATGGACCCGCCTAAGACCTGCCAGCCGTCAGAACCCAAGGACTCAACTGGCGAAGCAGGTGGCTGATACAGGTGACAGCTCCAGTCTGTCCCACTACAAGGCACATTTTCCAGCTGCCAGCATAGGCCTCATAGGTTCATCTATGAGGCTGCATCAAGTATGCCACAGCACAAAATGTTCATACCCACGCCACCCTTCATTCACCCACTCTCAAGTTCCATGATGTGTTCCATTTCTCACTCCTCAAACCTCTGCTCCTGTCATGGCCTTCATGACTCCCTCCTAAACCAATGGAATATATGTACGATATATTTGTTATACAATTTTTTATTAACTGTCTCCTCATACCCTATATTCGATGTGCTATATAATTTGTAATGTTACTTTCGTCATCTGTTATTTGTTATATTAGAATAGGCAACTCAGAATCCGCCCTTCATGCACTCTCCCAAGGAGTCCCCCAGGGCTCCTCCCTCTCATCCACCCTCTTTAACATGTACCTCACCCCCCTCTGCCAGCACCTATCTGATCTCGGCCTCAAATTTTTCCTATACGCTGATGATGTTCAAATCATCATACCCATTCAGGATACCCTAACAAAAGCATTGGACCACTGGAGAAATTGTCTTGCCTCCATCAACATCCTACTCTCTGACCTTCACCTAGCTCTAAATGCATCAAAAACCGAACTGCTCCTGATCTCCCAACAATCACCCCCCAAACCAGCCATCACAAACAATCCTGCCTATGATACCTTCACAAGGCAGCATGACGCACAAAATCTTGGGGTTCAAATAGACCAACAACTGAACCTAAAAAAACATATCAATCTAATCCTCAAAGAAGGTTTTTTCAAACTTAGTGTCATGAAGAAACTGAAACCATTACTTCATGCCACTGATTTTCGCACAGTCATTCAAGTCACCCTCTCAACAAAAATGGACTACTGTAACTCCCTTTTCTTAGGCCTTCCATACTCTACAATAAAACCCCTCCAAATGCTGCAGAATGCAGTTTCAAGAACCATCTCCAATGCCCGCAAATATGATCATATTACTCCCCTCCTCAAGAACTTACATTGGCTTCCAATCCCCTCTCGCATCATATACAAAACCCTAACATTGACACACAAAGCTATATTCTCACACAACTCAAACTGGCTCGTTGATCCATTCTGCCCAGTACAATCCAAAAAATCCACCAGTGCCTCCAGTAATGGAACTCTCCACGTACCCTCACTAAAAAGAGCACACCTTACTTCCACAAGGGAACGAGCCCTATCCATTGCTGGACCCACGCTCTGGAATTCTCTACCCCCCAACCTCAGGCTCGAGACCTGCACCTCAAAATTCAGAGCCAACTTGAAAACCTGGCTCTTCAAACAAGCCTATCAACAATAATACCCTTCTCACCCATTACAAACAAACCTGAATCATTTATACACACCCAACCTTCCACATAAACCCTCCCTACACCTGTTGTACATAGTTCTTAATGTTACCTCAAATTGTATAACTCAATGTTAATTATTTGGCTATAAACTGTTACAGAATAGCCTGATTCCTATGTACTTTCAATCTTCTTTCTCAGTTCCTCTCATTCCCTCCCCAACTCCCTGTTTAATGGAACTACCTTTCCTTATGTTCATTGTTTTGATGTAAACCGATATGATGTTCCCACTATCGGTATAGAAATGTATTTAAATAAATAAATTAAAATAAATAATATTACATCATATTATTTATCATATTTCATTCAACTGTTCCTCTTACTATGGTTTACCCTATATACATTATTATATATCTTATATATTTTATCTCATATATATATCATTAAGCGTTTTCTTATACATATTATTATGCAACTGTTCCTCTCCCCTTTTCTCTTCCACCTCCACGTTCCAGTAACCCGCGTTCAATGTAACTTTTATTTATTTATTTATTTATTTATTTAAATGCTTTTATATACCGAAGTTTAGCTAGCTGCCTTCACTCCTTATATCTTATCTCTTCTCTCACCCCTTCCAGTAGCCTCCTAGCTACGATTAATGTTAAAGCTCTCGTTACCCTTGTTTAATGTAATCCGATATGATATGATATCTATCAAGAATGTCGGTATAGAAAAGGTCTAAATAAATAAATAAATAAACGTTGGAAAAGGACACAGAATATGAAGTTTACGAGATTCTCAGTTCCAGGAGGATCTGATACAGACTTCACTATCTCATCTCATGGAAGGGCTTTAGTCCTGAGCAAAATACTTGAGAACTTGCCTCCAATGTTTAAGCCCCCTGACTTACTAAGGAGTTCCATGGACACTTTCCCCAGAAACCTAAGCCAAGAAGCTTGAAGAGGAGGCTTAGACGGGGGGGGGGGGGGGGGAATGTTACTGTTATGTTTGGCCAGCTGCACTTACCCCCAAAAGTCTCTGACGCTGCTGATATGGCTGAAATTCCGCCACGCTATTCTGCCCCTGGGCACACTATGTGCACCGACACATTTAAGGGCTCAGAAGCAGGAAACAGACTGCCAGCACTCAGTGATGATGTCACACGGCTGGGTATTTAAAACCAAATGCACTACCAGCAGATTGCTTCAGCCTAGTAGTGTGTGTTGCTTTTCATTGTTCTGTGCTTTGCCTTCCTGTTTCCTTGCTGTGTTTTACTGTTCTTTGCCTGCCTCTTCATTGCCCTGCCTTGCCTTGCCCTGCTTTGTTTGCTTGGTTTGTTCTTTTTGTCACAGTATCTTGTCATGCCTTGTCTGTTTGTCTCCGTCTGTCTCCTGGCTCTGACCCTTGCCTCGAATGGCTCTGACCCTTGCCTCGGACCTGACTACTCTCTTGCCTGTCACCTGGTACTGATCCCTGCTATGGACACCGACTACTCCTTTGGATTTCTGCCTGCCCCGATCTTGGCCTGGACCCGGATACTGATTTGTACTGCCTGTCCCGTTCTTGGCCTGGACCTGGACCCTGCCTACTCGCTACCAGCCCTGACCTCTGCCTGTATCCTTACTGTCTGACCGCTCTTTATGTGACACTTCCTAAGCCTTTTTGTTCCCTCGAACCCAAGGGCTCAACCTGTGAGAAACGGGGCTGGAATAGGTGAAGTCCAAGCTTCAATCCCAGTAAGGATGTGTCCACCAGTTGTGGGCATGAGCCTCGTGGGTTTGCCTACTAGGCTGTGTCAACAAACCACAGCCCAAGGACTCACATCTGTGACAGACTAGGTTTGGAGTTGGAGAAGATTTTTGGATAGACTCTTTTTGGTGAAGAATATATATATTTGTATGGATCCTGGTTCTGCCACTGGGAAGATGTTTGTCGTCCTGCCTGGAGGAGGTCAAGGAAAAGAGCTACATTTCCCTACCTGCAATACGAGTAGGAATAGCAGGGTCTTGCCACCAGAAAAGTGGATTTTATTTTGAGAAGATTTGGTTCCTATTTTTGTTTGGGAGGAATTTTTGTGCAATTATTCCTGTCCAAGAGGTGAGGTTGAGAAGGATATAATTTTTTTGTTTTTGGGACATTCTTCCAGAGATGCCCCTGGAGAACACCAGTAGAAGAGATGAGAGATCTCACCTTCTATCACTGGGAATGTTAACTCTTTTTCCTAGTTCCTGCCACCTGAAGGGCCATGGAGATTTTATCATTCTACCCCTGCCCCCAATTGGAAGGACCCCTGGCAGAAGAGAATTTGGCCCTGGGACACTATGTGCTCCTGTATTAAGGACACCCACTGAAAAGAGGTTTACATTAAATAAAGTTCTAAAACTATTGGAAGGGAATTCCTGATTCAAAATTCAAGATTCATTACTTCTTATCTAGATGAAGGCACCCCTTCTCTAACACCACCAATCAGCATAATAAGTTTTAGCTTCAAACAGATCGATCACTGGGCTTAAGCAGTACTTGCTATGAATTATTTTCTGGTTTAATCTTGAATGTCTGCATGCTTGAGTATTTGTCAAATGTTATTGTGAATGTTTAATGTAATATGCTTTGAACAATTTCTTTAGAAACAGCAGAATATAAGAACAAACAAATAAACAAATAAATAAATAAATACTTGCTTTAGAGCTATCATCTAGTGACATCATTTTTTTTTTTTTGTAGGATACATTGATCCAATCCTAGTTTCACTTTCATGTTCACGTGGGCTTTTAGTTCTGAGTTCCTTGAGAAAAACAAAACTAAAAGACTATGGTGTAATGGGGGAAAAATCGAGAACAAGATTATGTAATCCTAAAAATAAAAAAAATGAACCCATTGGTAACCATATTATCTTTTTCTTAAAAAGATTCCTTATTGTTCCTGGAAGCATCTGTGTAGGTCCTCTTCAAATATTATGAAATAGGAGCTTTCCACAGCAAGGTTCACAAAATATTGGTATTATTATACATGCAGTATGAGGCCCGTGATTATTGGCTCAAAAGTACTTATGTTAGAAAATCATCAACCGGATTAAATATGATTCTTTCTACTGCATAATATATGTCTTTATGAATATATAAAAAGAAAAATGGAATGCTCCAGGCAGAAGCACTTTGCAGGTGAAGGAAACCCAGCTTGCTCCATTCCTGCTGGTACCTTAACTATCGAGTTGCCACTTCCACTTTCTACGTTCTATTCTAAAATCATGATTTTGTTAAAGGATATGATCCTAATACTGTATATGTCATGTTGCCATTTGTAATTATGTATGTACAGGTCTATACTAAATGTGGAGGTCATTTTAGTTACAAGATTGTGTGCTATTTGATCTCTTGTCCTTGCAAAATGTGATTGCCAAAGATGTTGACTTCCTTTGATTCTATTGACTACAATTGTTTAATAAAGTGGTCACATGCTTTGAAATTTCACTTTTTGGCTGTGTCTTTTCATTGTGTGTTTTTTGTTTTAAGGGCTCACTAGGTAAAAGATTTGGGTTCCACATGGCTTTGTATGCTAGCGTGCCATCGGCCATTGCAATAAGCAAATTTCTCAAATGCAAGATCATATGGCCTAGGCCATGAAACTGAAAGCTTAGTGTATGCTTCCAAGGAAGTCAGCAAGAGCTAAACATGAAACTCCTTACTGTGGAGTTTCCCAAATGGCTTCTGTAGCCTTCTCCAGACAGCATACTCTTAGTTAAATCTTGGGTAAATGGGCATGCATGTGAGTTGGCCACTAACTAGCTAGCGTTCACCTCCATACACTGTTCGGTGGAACAGGTGCTGTTGCTATGTATTCAATCTATTTGTGATTAATAGGGTGTATATTAGCTATGCAAATGTCATACTGCAGCTATAATGAATCATTTGCCTGTTTCTTGTTGAAGATATATCACCTCTGTCCAAGAAATGGGCCTTCTCTCTGGGTCTAACACCGAATGCTGGCATCACCAGGGGCGGTTTGGCCTATCGGGGGAGCGGGCATGCCCCGGTGGGCCGGTTAGGTTGGTCCCATATTATTTCCTCTCAGGCTCCTCTGCTTTCTTTGTGATTCAACTGCACTAGCAGTTAGCTCCTTGTCTTTGTGTGCAGATGTGCTAGGCTTCAATTTTGGAGGAAGCAAAGGCAGACTGGTACTTGTTGCTGGTAAGCTAGGACCTTGATGACCCCTACCTGCTGCATATATTTGAAAAAAACAAACAAACACTGCTCTGTTTTCCAGTCAGAGCACTGCCTGCCTTTGGCTTGCCTCTCTTTGATGCTCCAGTCGGAACTGCAGTGTCCTGGCCCCAGCCCGGCCTTCCTGTCTCTCCCACCTCCTTTTTTTTTTACTAACTGGATGAGCTATCAGCCCCAGGGCCCTTCCTAGAGAGAAAAAAAAGCAGTCTATTGCCAGTCCTGCAGTAACAGAGCTCTGTTTCCATCCGGTTGAAAGTGTCTGCCTGTAGCCTCAGAGATGGAAGAAGGGAAAGTGAGGTTGTGCAAACATTGGCAGGCAGCACTGTGACTGAAAACAGCACTGCCCTGGGATAAGAAACTAAGTTTTATTTGGCCTCAGTGAATCCAGTAAAGTCTAAAAAAAAAAAAAAGGTGTGAAAGAGAGAGGGACTGGTTGGGACCATCACATTTCAGCTCTCTCACTATCACCAGGACAACAAAGTGCTGGGCTGATATTTTCCTACAATCTGCCTCTGGGCATCACATACATCTTTTATCAGAAGCCTACTGGAAAAGTAAATAGAACACTAGTTCTTGTTCATCTGTACAGTGCAAAAATGTGCAGCTGCATTTAAAACTTGTGAGGTGTTAGGTGAAGTGATGCTAATTACCCCAAGAGAATTTACTTTGGGTCCCTATCTTGTGTCTGCACTCCACTTAAAAAGCATTAAAAAACCTAAGCCTTTTTAGGTCAGAAACTTCAAAAAAATGTCATCTATTTGCAGCCTTCTCTAACACCATGTCAGCTGCTATGTGACAGCTGAGGAGAAGTCATGGAGTTGTGTAGGATAGAGATTCCCCACTGCCCACGAGCAGACAGTGATGAGGCCTGCTGTTGCTTCGGACTAGGCAGGCTTTAACAGACTGACTCCAATCCCTGTACTGGCCTGGGTTGTGGATCTGTACATACCTCTTAGTTAAAGATTATCTGAGATCATCATTAGCTAACATCAGTTCACTAACAGTTCACACATGACCTGGGAGTCCCAGCATGGTGGGCACAAAAATGTTTTGATTTACAAGTGATATTTCAAGAGCTCCAAATCTGAAAGGACATGTGCCTAACGTAAGCCAGTTGAAAGTGTGTAGTGCATGGTTACACAAAGAGCTTTGTAGCAAGTGCATTGTTGGGGCACGAAACATTAGCAGACCTCTCTGGCATGGAGAGAGAAAGCTGGACCCTGGCTCGATGCCTTCTAGACCTAACTGTACAAGCCACTTATATCACTGATGCTGTCACATCCCTGAAAGCCCTCCGTGTCAGTGCCGTTTGCTGGAAACACATAGCTGGAGAGGGAGTATAGAAAGAAATATTGGTCTTACCTATGAGCCAACTGTCAATATAGAGGCCGTCTTCAAAATATTCAAACAGGGCCAATTGCCTAAGAATAAAGGAATCATATGTGGCTCCCAGGTACCTGGCGACCATGTCGAGGATGTGAATTCAAGTGTCACAGACCACTTGCATGTTGATGGAGTGGAAGAACTTTCTGTTGCGGTAGATTTTCATCCTGTGACAGGGTGGGATTATGGCTATGTGAGTGCAGTCAATAGCTTCTAGAACATTTGGAAAGTTGCCAAGGGCATAAAACCTTCTCTTCAATTCCATCAAATCCTGCCTTTCACGAGGGAATGTTATGTGCCGATTAATGTGCCCATGTACAGCTCTTATGACCTGGCCCAGACAGCGGGGAAAAAGATGTTTGGGACAATCTCCTCATGACCCTGACTGTCATTCGGAAGGAGCCAGATGCCAGGAAATGCAGGGTGCACAATAGTTTGGTGAGGTCCGGTATAGTGTGGGACCTGACCGTGACCCGATCCAGATCCCCTCTGAGTTCTTCATATAATTCCAGGATCGCCTGAGAGTTGAGGCGATACATGGTAACCATGTGATCCCCTGGCATGCCCAGCAATGTGGTTTGTGGATGAAAGAAGCACTCCCTGTATCGCCACCATGGCAAGGCCTTCCATGGGTCAGGATGCTCTACTGGAGGGACTGGCAGCCCTGGCTCTGGTGCAGCGACTTTCCTAGGAGGAGTTTGAACTTTCCTTACCTGCTGTTGTGGTTCTTGTAATTCTTGTTGTTGTCATTGTCACCGAGCAGCCTGAAGAAGCCAGTATCCCACTATTAGTAAACTCCCCCCTAACATTGTAGCTTTAGAAAGACAGGGCAGGTAAGAAAAGGTGTTTTTATTGGCTCAGGAGGGCTTTATAGGTGGGTCTGAGAGAAAGTCTCATTTTATTGTGCATGATAACAGCCGTGATATACAATAATGGCTGCTGTCGCACGATAAAAAGTTTTCTCCTCTCTACTCCAAAAAAAGGTGTTATGTCCCACATTAAATCCCATATTATTGCACGTTATTTCACTGTGAAATGCGGTAGGGGATCCTAATTTGCATAATTTTCTAGCTTTTGCATGTTAATTAACATATTTGCATACTAACGAGCAACATAACACATATCGTGCATTTATTGTGCGTTAAACCCCATTTAATTCGCATTAGGGCCCTAATGCGATTTGATGAATAACCCTGTTAGCCGGATATATACAATATTCGGCAAAGTTAGCTGGATAGAATTCCCTTTTTTTATCTGGCTAAGTTATAGCTTGATAACTGCTTATCTGGCTCTAATTTAGCCAGACAAGTGGCTAAAAATGTCAAATTTTCTATTTAGATTTATAACTTTTGAGCTGTCCGCATAAATGGTTTTTGAATGTGGACTTCCCTATTTTTTGCTTTAGTAAATATATTATTTTTGTTTTGGAACACCACCCATTGTGTGAGGACTGTTTATGGAGAGACTGTGTGAGTGATCCCTGTGGGTCTTGCAGCTTTCACTGTCCCCTACTGGAGAATCCAGATCTGGAGTTGCAGCCAGCTCTTCCATACTCTGCGGCATCTGAAGGAGGCCCCTTGCCAAACCCAGAGCATGCCCTGAGAAAGGGAGTTACTTATCAAGCCATGTGAATGGGTGTTAATGCACATGGTTAACAAATAGGCCCCATTAATCTTATTGGTTATCAAGGTTTGATAAATAGGCCCCACAGCCACTGCAGTCAATGCACAGAATGATGTGCATTGACTGCAGTGAAACACTAATAGATGCATATTAACTCACTCACCTCACTGGCTGCTTTCTAAAATTAACTCTTAAGATGCCTCATTCCTTATTGTTTTACTCAATGGCAAGTTACCCCTTCCTAAATTAATCGGCCCTACAACCCACCTACTTTTGATCTTGCCAATCAGGGCTTTGCCCTCTTACTCAAAGGCTTTTATTTGTTTTGCTATGGGTCTTGTCCATCTGTCTTGACTAGACTGCAAACTAAGAGGAGTAGGGACTGTTCATTTTGAGGGAATTTTATAGCAGTTTGGTAAAACTTTGATGGAAAACATATGCAAAGGTTACACCAATAAGGCCGCTTTGAAAATGATCCCACATCAAACTATCCACATACAATTACCCATGCTAATTTGTGCATAAATATTTCAGGAAATTTTAGGAACATGCTTTTGATGATGGGAAAAGTAGGCGCACCATTCCAAACTCCCCCCACCCCCCAACTTCACCCCTGGGAATGCATCGGCTCAGTCCGGGTAAACTTACATACGTACAGGATATATAAGTTTACCCGCATAATAGGCAGATGATTTTACAACAGGCCTTTCCTGCAGAAATGCCTTTGAACATTATCTTCTAAAATGTCTCTGTACAGTGCTGTGTACCTCTGGCACGCGCTGTACCAATGTTGATGATAATAATCATAACTATGATGACATAAACAGTGTCACACATATTGCACAGTATTTCTAACGCTATTTGTGGAACACAGCTGGTCAATATGACTTCTCCTTTGGTTTCACACTGAGAAATCACTCTGCTTCAGTAACATATATTTGAAAGAAACATTTTTTTATACCTTGGATACCAGCTCACCAATGTGCGTTTCTCAAATGCTACCCTTTCCCAAGGAAAATGAAGCTTTTGTTAAAAGGAGCAGCCTATATTAGCTGGGCATATTTATAGCTGCTCCACATTCAGCTAGAGTGCAATGCACAGACAGGCTTAAATAGTGTGAAAAAGTCCGGGACTTGTGCAAGAGAATAGGGCTGCAGCAAAACAATCTCAGCCTCCAGCTGCAGATTAAGGAGCACAGCCCTCGCTCGGGGAGCAGCTGCAGCCCGGCAGATTGATTGGAACAGCAGCTCTTGGATTCATTCTTATTTTTCTTCACAGAAGAACTGGGGGATAGTGGATGACATATTTTTTATTTTATTCTCATTAATAGCTTTAGACATTGGCTCAACATTTGGCTACATTTACTCACAATACAATTTTCATTTAACTTTCGCTCAGGGGGAGTGACTGAGTTTGAAATGTATGTCAATTGACTTTTTAAAAACATATTAGAGTGTGTGAAAAATTAAAATTTATTTATTTATTTATGAACTTTTATATACCGACATTCGTAGGAAACATCACGCCGGTTTACAAGTAACTATAAAGAATGGCAAATTACAATGAATGGGGGTGGGGGAATGGAGAGCAGGATAGAAAGAAGGAGGAAGGAAG
Organism: Rhinatrema bivittatum; assembly: GCF_901001135.1. Classification (NCBI taxonomy): domain Eukaryota; kingdom Metazoa; phylum Chordata; class Amphibia; order Gymnophiona; family Rhinatrematidae; genus Rhinatrema; species Rhinatrema bivittatum. The sequence continues at coordinate 564,564,030 of NC_042615.1, read as the reverse complement.
GGCAGAAAGAAAGGAAAGACTAAGGGAGAAAAAAGGAGCAAAATTATGAAGAGAGACGGAGAAACCATATTAAGTAACTAAAATCACCGATGTGTGCATACTATAACTCGAGAAACCATATACAAGTATACAAAGATACAATGCAGAATTCTAAAAGGAACAGAGGGGGAGGCAGGGCTGCACTGAGGGGTATGGGAAAGGCATGGAGGCATGGCTTGGGAGCAGGCATGGATGTTCAAACTTGGGAAATCTGGCTAAGTTTGGTTTAAGTCAGGGTAGGCCTGTATGAAAAGCCATGTCTTGATTCCTTTTTTGAAATTGCGTAGGGGTGGCTCTAGACCAGTGGTTCTCAACCCTGTCCTGGGGACCCCTCCAGCCAGTCAGGTTTTCAGGATATCCACAATGAATATGCATGAGAGAAAATTTGCATATACTGCCTCCATAACATGCACATTTTCTCTCATGCATATTCATTGTGGATATCCTGAAAACCTGACTGGCTGGGGGGGTCCCCAGGACAGGGTTGAGAACCACTGCTCTAGACGGAGATAGGTAGGTAGGGAATTCCAGAGGGAGGGGCCAGCAATAGAGAAGGCTATTTCTCTAATAAGGGCATGGTGTGCGGTTTTGAGGGACGGGGTGTGGAGGGCACCCGCGAGGGAGGTTCTAGTGGGGCGGTTAGAAGATCGGAAACATGGCATTTCCTCAAGCCAGGGGAGGTTGTGTTTGTAAAGCGTGCTGTGTAGGATGATAAGGGTTTTGTATTGAATGCGGAAGGGGATGGGCAGCCAGTGCAGATCCTTTAGAACAGGGGTAATGTGGTCCCTTTTACGGGTATTGGTTATGATCTTAGCCATGGCGTTCTGCAGAATTTGGAGGGGTTTAATGGTGGAGAATGGGAGACCCAGGAGAAAGGAGTTGCAGTAGTCCAGTTTAGATAGAATGGTCGTCTGCAGTACTATACAGAGATCCTGAGCGTGGAGGAGGGGTTTGAGTTTTTTGAGAATGTGGAGTTTGAAGAAACCCCCCTTTAGAAGAGACTTGATGTGGGGTTTGAAATTTAGGTGTTGATCTAAGGAGACACCTAGGTCTCTTACAGTGTGCAGTGGAGTGTAGGCTAGAGGTGTGTTATGAGAGGTTGGATGGGATATACGGTCCAGTTGATTAGAGATAATGAGGATTTTCATTTTTGATGCATTTAGCGCAAGGTGGAGGTTAGATAGTAGGGAATTGATAGAAGCAAGACATGATTCCCAGAAATGCATGGAACACATTTCGAAGACTCAGAGGTAAAAGTTAAATATGGACAATAATATGCAAGTGGCATAATGCAGAGATTTAATAGGCATAATCAGAGAGCGCTCTCAGCCAATCAGAAAGTCTCCCTCCATGTCAGCGCCGTGCAGGGCCAGGCAGAAGACCCGGGTTTGATGCCTGAATCCTCCTTCTTCTTGAGCCAGCAGGGATTGTCGATGCCTCAGAGACATGCTCCCAGTCTTTGGGAGGGAAGGAGTTCCAGCCATTGCTCAACAGGACTATCTATCATTTGGTTTACCGGTTCACGCAGACATCACAACTATATATGCAGGAATGGATTGCTGGGAAGGTATTTTTATAAACTGATGAATCAAGGGGGGCAGGGGAGAATATGACTATGGTAGAAGGTGCACAAAATGTGTGAAAAGATAAAGGACCTATACAAATGGAAAAAGGGGGTTGCTACAGAAGTTCGTACCATCCACATTTGTTAGAGGTCCTGAGGCCCTGCACCTTCTTTCTGCTGGAAGAGATTGATGGGTAGAAGGAGTGCTGATGTCACACAAGCACCGGGGACTAAAGCAAGAGCCCTGTGGCACACAAGCCGCTGGCGTGCTGAAGCCACATGCCGAAGAGGTGCACCCTTTGGACTTTCATCTCCTGTGTCCGAGTGCCCCTGCGGTGAATAATCTTAGTGGGGAAGTATTGGAGGTGTCTCTCAGTCTGATAGAGTGCAAGGCCCCAATATTACCTCTACCCAATCTGATTTTTCAAAGGAACTCTTTACTTGAAACAGGCCCTGGGGAATTTGGTTTGGGCCTATTGAAAGGCGACCAAGGAGGGCTGCCAGCTTTGAGTCCCTCTCCTATTAATCTCCCATTGTTTGAATATCAAGCAAGAATATTGTTTCCTTCTCCCAGTGGTAATGGCTCTGCAGTTGCCAGAACATTGGTCCCAGTATTAGTGCCTCCTCCACACAATCTGGGCTTATTGAAAGTAGGTGAGAATATTTTGGAACCAGCTGACATCATGCCAACAGACATTTGGAAGGTTGTTACAAGAACTGAGACCTCCCTAGCACACACAGTTTCATAACCGTGTGAGTTTTCCACCTGAACTGTGGTGAAATTGTCTGATATAGAACATAGATTAGACTCGATTGAATCTAAAATTTTTCCCTTATCTGGCAAAGTTACTAATTTGAAAGTATCTGCAATGGCTGGAATGAAGGATAATTTATCTCTCCATCCAAAATTAGAATTAATGGAAAATTGAATGCATTCCAAAAATTTCAAGATTGCTGAATTTTCATGAGACATTACAATTTGATCCTGATAAAGAAAATCCAGCTCTCACAATGTTTCTAAGTGCCTGAGATGAAGAAAAATCCTGCTATTGAGGAGGGAGTTTTGGATATATTGGCTCCATTTAAGAGTTCTGACTTTACAGCTTTTCTACAAGATTCACAAGATATATTTATCTTTAGCGCTACCTTAATTATTATTTTTGTCTAGAATCTTGCAAGCATTTCATTTTGATGCAATATTTCATAAATAAGAATCAGACCAAGGATACAGATATACCCTCACATTGCAAGGGAGACCCAGCTGAGGAGAGCTTTTTTACATCTTACGCAGTGGGTTCTCTCACTGACTGCATCCTTTTTCTTTAAAATTTCCCTACGAGTATCTTTTCAGATACGAGTTTGCCTTTTCAGACGCCATGCATCTGAAAACCTTCATAAATGATAAAGCTGTGTGGACGCTAAAAGGTGAATTTTAAAAGCCCGATGCGCGCATTAATTAGGGGATGCGCGCATATGTCAGGCTCATGCGCTCCGTGTGGATTTTAAAAGTCTCGCGGATATGCACATAAATGTCACTGCGCACATCTTGGAACTTCTCAAAAAGAGGCAGGTTGTGACCATGGTCTAGGTGGGGCATGGGCGGTACATGGGTGTTTCCATACTTGAACCAGAAATTTGCACGTAAATACTTATGCGCTCCGATGTGCGCCGAGGCCCCCCTGCCGTGTAACTTACCAAGCCATATCTGAGGGGTGCACAGGGTCTGGGGTAACTGGGGAGTGTATAGGCTATAAATCCAGGGAGGAATGGAGGACCTACCTGTTAACTGGGCAAACTGGGGAGGAACTGGTAAAACAGGCAATGGTGTTGGTGTGCATTCCTTTTAAACTTCCCTACTTATGTGATAGAAGCAGCTTTTGCGTGCAGGGATGTGCGCCCACTTAAAATTAGGTGCACTTGTGCAAGTGGCTAGGCTATTTTATAACACACTCGCATATACATGCGTATGTTATAAAATTTGACGCCTCCCTGGATGCGGGCCAATGAACGCGTGTACGTGTGCCGCTTTGAAAGTTACCATCTTATTGAGATATTAGGGGCTTAGAAATATAGCTTTTGTACTCTGCTTGGATGGTAGCTAAGTTTCTTCTTTGTTCTGTTTATTTAATTTTTCTTCTTTTTTTACTCTCTAGTATTAGATGGGGACTTGAGATGTACTACAGAATTAAATTTTCTTTAATCGTTCCTTTTATAATCCATCTGATGTGGATTTATTCATGTACCTCCATTCATGATTAAATGCTAATAAAGAGATAATTAAAAAAAAAAAAAAATCACCAGAAAAAAAATGAAAGAAAAAATAGGAGAGATGAAGACAAGTAGAAAAAGGGGCAAAGGTGAAATGCTGTAGAGCAATGGTCTCCAGCCTTGTCTCAGAGGCACAGATAACTGGTCTGGTATTCAGGCTGCCCGTAATGAATATGCATGAGACGGATCTGCATGTACCAGGTCTTCAGTGTACGCAGCTCTCTCATGCACGCTCATGGATATGCTGAAAACCAAACCAGTTAGGTGTGGCTCCAGAACGCTACTGCTGCAGAGGAGGCTTGCAGAAGAACAAGCAGCAAATAAAAATGAACATAAAAGAGAACAAAGGCCAGAGGACAACAGACTAGGACACAGCATTCTTTCTCCTGTCGGTCAAGAGAGGGAATTCATTCCTCCGACCCTTAATCACTTCGTCCTTTCTGTTGTACTTTAATATATGGGATGACCTTTGAACCCATGCTAGAAGGTTGATATCTTTGACATCTACCAGTCCAGTGTACATCATCTTTCAGCAACGAAAAGAAGCCTTTCTATTTAACAATGAACTACAGCAGCAGAGCATTACAATATAGAAAAGAAAGATGACTCTAACTGGATCAACTGTCATTTTAATCCATTACATATTCATCTGTTTTAGTTGTGCAAAATGGCTAAAATCAAGTAAAGAATTAGTCAGTGGCTTATAGGGATGTGCATTCATTTTAAATGGCAGATCCAAAATGAAAATGGCCTTGGACAAAAAAATACCAGAAGGTTTTTGGGTATTTTTGTTTCAGGTGAAAAATAAAAAAGCAGGCCTCCCTAAGGCCGGTGCCATTAAGTTGTATGGGCGCACCTGAGACAAGCACTGAAGTGACATCACTTCAGCGCCGGCGTTAGGTCTGCCAGTGCCATTTTTAAATCTCCAATCAGCAAGGCAGATACAAGTGGGTATCGCTCATACTCTTTTCATCTTACAGACCCTATGAAAGGGAATAAGGACATTCTTTGTCAGACCAAAGGTTCATCAAGCCCAGTATCTTGTTTCCAGCAGTGAGAAATGCAGGTTACAAGTACCTGACAGGATCCCAAAAAGTCGACAATCTGTACTGCTTATCCCAGAGATAAGCAATGGATTTCCCCAAGTACATCGTAATAATGGTTTATGGATTTTTCCTCCAGGAACTTATCCATACCTTTTGTAAACCCAGCTACACTAACATCTTTTACCACATCCTCTGGCAAAGAATTCCAGAGATATTATGCATTGAGTAAAAAAATATTTTCTCTTATTTGTTTTAAATGTACTACCTAGTAACTTCATTGTGTGTCCTCTAGTCTTTGTATTTTTTGAAAGTGCAAACAACTAATTCACATTTACCCATTTCATTCCACTCACTATTTTATAGACCTCTCTCCTATCTTTCCTCAGCCATTTCTTATCCAAACTAAAGAGTCCTAACCTCTTTAGCCTTTCTTTATAGGGGAATCGTTCCATCCATGTTATCATTTTGGTTGCTCTTCTCGGTACCTTTTTTAATTCTGCTATATCGTTTTTTGGATGCGGTGACCAGAATTGCACACAAAACCCAAGATTGCGATCACACCATGGAGTGATACAGAGGCATTATGATATTCTCTATTTTATTCTCCCTTTCTTTCCTAATAATTTCTAGCATTTTATTTGCTTTCTTTTATTTATTTAACAGCATTTATGAATTGCTTTACAAACCAAACTAGGATTCGCCCAAAGCAATGTACACCATCTCATATAAAATTACAAAACATAAAATTACATTACATTACAATTAAAACAAAATCATAAAACAGACATAATTAAAAAAAAAAAAAAGCTGCTATTAATGGCTGAGCATCCTCCTTCCTTACGTACCACTCCACTGGGGCATTAGCCATGTTTTCAGACTTTTTCGGAATCTAAGTAGATTATCTTCTCATAATGTAAGTGGAAGCTCATTCCAGCATTTCAGTAGTGCTGCCAAAAAAAGACCAATTCTGTAATCACACATGCTTAAAAGCCTTTGCCTCTGGGAGCTGAAGTTGATAACTATGATTTACTCGCAATTACAACTAGCCGCCAATCTCAGACTTCCTCTCAAATACAGAGGACACAACTCTTCACCACTCTGCAGGCCAAACCAGGCATTTAAATCTACAATGCTGAACTGTTGGTAGCCAATGTAACTGTCTAAGTAATTGTCCAGCTGAAATGCATCATGAACTGATTGTAATAAGATGAGCAACCATATTTTGTATTATCTGAAGTTTTCTAGTGAATCCCAAGTACAACTCATTACAATAATCCATATGAGACACAACTAATGCATAAAAAGCCTTCTTTAAAGCTGTAAGAGCCAATAAAGGCTTCAGTTGTCTAATCAATTTCATTCTCAAACAGTCATTTCTAGCAACCTGGGAAATCTGACATGCCAATGATAAGGAGGAATCTAATTTTCCCCCCAAAGATTTCACTTCCTCTCATAGCACTAGCTGATTACCCCCACAATAGAGAAATTTAAAGAGCCCTCTGGTCCAATTTGCAACATTTCTGTTTTACTAGCATTAACAATTAAACCATTATTCTTCAGCTATTCGCCTACTAGACCAAGACAAGTATTAGCTTGCTGAACAGCTTCCACGCCATTTCCACCCACAGGTACCACTAGCTGTATATCATCCGCATAAATAATAGACTTGAATCCCAAAGGCCCCCTAATGGGGCCAAGAAAGTGTTTTAAAGAAAGGGGGGGGGGGGGGGGGGGATAAAGACAAGCCTTGTAATATCCCTAAATGAAGTTCCCTAAAAGTGGACATTTTACCCTGGAAAAACCACAACTTGAGACCTACCTTGTAAAAATGCCCTGATCCATTTTAATACTTCATCCCCAAGTCCATAGTCTAAACATTGAGAAATTAAAAGTAAATAATCCACTAAATCAAAAGCACTCAATAGATTAAACATAATCAGTAAAACTGTCTCTCCCCCCCCCCTCTAAACAAAGAAGCACAACATCAAACAATGATACCATAGCTGTTTCCCTAGTGTAGCTCCTGCAAAATCCCGCCTGGGCCGCATCCAAACTATTGTGCTCTTGAAGGAACTCAGAGATTTGTTTGATCACCATCTTCTCTGCTACAGGTCTATAGCTACTGCATATTCTAGGGTCCAAATTATTATTTTTCAGAAGAGGAGAAAGCACTGCTTTCTTCAAAGTTCCAGGAACCTTGGCCACGATCGCACACCGAGGAGAGGATTTCAACGTAGTATTCATGATGACACTTAGATCCTCTTCCTGGGTGCTGACTCCTAATATGGAACCTTGCATTTGGTAGCTATAATTTGGGTTGCTCTTCTCTATGTACGTCACTTTGTATTTGTCCACATTAAATTTCATCTGCCATTGGATGCCCGGTCTCCCTGTCTCACAAGGTCCTCTTACAATATCTCACAATGCTCTTGTGATTTTAACAGTTTTGAATAATGTTATATCATCTGCACATTTGATCACCTCATTCATTGTTCCCATTTCCAGGCCACTTATAAATATATTAAAAAGCAGTGGTCCCATAAAATATCCCTGGGGCACTCCACTATTCAACTTTCTCCATTGGGAAAATTGACCATTTAGCCCTACTTCTGTTTTCTATCTTTTAACCAGTTCCCAGTCCACAATAGGACATTACCTCCTATCCCAGGACTTTTTAATTTCCTCAGGAGTCTCTAAAGTGGTACTTTGTCAAATGCTTTCTAAAAATCCAGACACACTTTATCAACTGGCTCACTTTTATCCAAATATTTTTTCATACCTTTAAAAAATGTAGCTTTGTCCTATTAAACTAGGCTTAGGTACATGTTCAGTAATTTTGTTCTTTATAATAGTTTTTAAGTGGGGGAGTGGGAAAAGGTATCCAGCCCATGTTTCTGAGGGCAGTGGGAGTGGTCCGAGGATGCCCTAGCAAGGCCCTGGCTCAGCCCAAGTGGGTAGGCCTGGGCCTTGCAATTTTCTGTCAGGAGTAGGAGACGAGTCAGCGGGGCTCGAGCCCCAAGGCTTTCTTTGGGGGCAGAAAGGCTGTTGGAGAACTTCAGGGAGGCTCGTTTTGTTTTGTTTTGGGTTATTTTTTTCAATTTAAGTCTAGAACCAAGTTTAAGATTCCGTACTTGGTTTTTAGTGACCTCTGAGCAGAGTTTCTAAATATTTGTTCACTCAGTTGTGTTCCTATGAGGACATCTGCACTCTGAGATTTTCTCAGCAGGCATTATTAGCTGTTCCTTCCTTGGCCAGTCTTCATCTAGTCTGCATGCATAGAAAGGCTTTTAATTATGTTGCCCCTGCACTTTGGAACAACCTTCTTGTTGCAGTTTGTACTGAAACAGATTATCTTAAATTCAGCAAAATGGTTAAGGATTAATTCAGGAAGCCTTTGGTTGGGATGCAGTTGTTTTTGACCAAGCTGGGTGGGTTTGATTGTTGAGGATGGTCACATTAAATTAAGGACTGGGACAGTTTTATAGAGTTCCTTATTCCATTTAGTGTGGATGTAGGTTTTGTATGCCACAGGGGTTATTGGATTTGATGGGATTGGAAATTTTTTATTGTGATCTGTAGGTTTGGGGGGGTTAGTGGTTTTAGGAATTAGGAATTATGATTGTATTTTATTTTTTGCTTAATATTATATGGTTTTGCTGATTTTATTATGGAAGCTGCTTTGATGTTATAAAAAGCAGGGTATTAAATAGGATAAATAAATACAACAAAAAAAGCAAGTTTTCTGCGTAGAAAACATGGTTATGTGTCCAAATATTTTCTGTGCATAAAATATGATTTCTGCACAGAAAAAAATGTTTTCTGTGTAGGGAACAATTTTTGTATGCATAAATCACATTTTATGCCGGAGTCCTGTACTTGGGATTTACATGCAGAAAATATGATTTCTACATCTAATTCATGTTTTCCATGTATAAAAAATGCTGACTGTGTGGAAAAATGTTTTGCATGCATAAATCACATTTTATGTATGGAAAACATGATTTGGGCACAGATCTGTAGTAAAGGAGCCCTGCACCGCAAACGTCAAGTTCAGCCCAAAGACTAACACTGGCCTCTGGAACTTTACTCTGCTTCTGACGGGGATTTAAATTTTGAGTGTTAAAAAAATATGGATTAAGCATATTTGCCTCTCTGCATTGGAGGGCGCTAGATGAATGCATTCAATAGCATTGGAGTTTCAGGTGACAGCGCTAACCGATACGCAGTTTTACGTGTACATTTTTTGTGCTTAAAACGTCTTGCTGCATTGGGAGTAAAGTTTGCACACAAAAAAAGTGTGGGCACAACTGCAGGTAAAATTGTGCACTCTGCTGAGCGTACCTTATCACATTGGGCCCTACAGTGACGCTTATTGCACATGATTGTTTTTACAATGGTATTAAGCTGTTCTTAAAAATAAATGATTGCACTTGGCACATACCTGTTGAAGATAGTTCACAAATCGACACATGAACTCTCCAAAAATCCAGCTTGGTAGAGGGTAAAGGGTGGCAGTGAAAGGCACGCAACACACTAAGAAGATGATGTCTGTGGTGGCCAGATTAGCTGTCAATGGATGAATATAACAAAGAGGTTTATAAGAAAAATGTTGTACATTGCAAACAATCATTAAAGAAACAGCTGGATGTCCACAAAAGAGTATCAGGCAGTTAACTTCCTTACAAGGTAGTGCTGCTAACCTTTTCACTCAACAGCTTATCCTCCTCCCAAACCAGTTGGTCATGTGAGATACTACATCCAGAACTCTACACTTCCCCTATCACACAGGTCTGCACCTTCTTCAAAACTGTTGCACTCCCATTTAGAAAAGTCTGAACAAATGTGCACAGAATAACACGGAGGTTTATCATGGTATAGGTTCTTATGTTTACAGTTTAGTGACCAATTTCTGGCACATATTAAAACATATTATAAAACAGAATGCAGTTGTAAAAAGGACCCACGCCCATAGCTTAGACCGCAGCATGCTGGAGACCAGAGTCCGAGTCTCCTGTTTGAAGTTGAGCATGCTGTGAAAGCGATGTGCTTGATCCCAGGGAGAGAGGGAAAATGGCTGTCACCATTGATTGCAGTGAACTCTGCCAGTTGAAGGGGCAGCACTGCGGGTAGGGCTTGGAGGAAACTTCCTTGCAACCTTCCTGAAAGGCAAGGGCAGAGGTGTCACATGGGCATGCAGTCTGGGGTTTACAAAAAGGGGGGAGGGAAATAGGAGCATTAAAAAAGAAAAGATATTACAAAAATATCAAGGATTATGATCTCTCAGAGAGCACCATGAGTACATGTAAAGAAATCATTCATAGGCCGAATCAGTAAAATGTACTACCTCATTAGTTATCCGGCTAACTATAGTCAGTCATATCCCTTTAAAGTTAACGGATATTATTTGAAGATCACCGGTTAGGTATAAAGTTATCCAGCTATAATTAGCAAGATAACAGTCTTAACTGTCTGTATTTAAAAGAATTTAGCTGGTTAAGTGACGATGTGAAGCTTGAAAAAAAAAAAGATTGTGGGCCTCCTCCCACCTGAGGTCCAAATGCTCAATTCTGGTGCACCAAGCCTGCAGCTCCCCTCCTCCCCCGCCAAACACCCTTCATGTAATATTTTGAAAAATGTAAACGCTGGGGTCAGTCCCGGTCTCCCCCGTTCCTGCCTCGCTCCTGGGTCTAGTCAAAATTTTAAAAATTTGAAAGATCTAGGCACCCCCATCCTCCCCCCACCCTAACTATGACCTTCTCACCTTCATGGTATCTGAATTTCTTTTAATCTTCAGCCTGGATTGCAGTAGCGGCCTACTATAATCTAGGCCCAGCACTTCTGGAGTCGTTAAGCACCTACACTAGAATCGTGGTATGCTTCCAGTCTGGCTCCCTGGGAGTACTATACGAGAAGCCTACGCTTCCAGCATAGGTGTTTATCGATATCAGAGGCATTGGGCCTAGGATATGGTAGGCCGCTACCACGATCCAGGCTGAAAAGTAAAGGAGATTCCAGTACTGGGACAGTGGAAGAGCAGTGTGGGAGGGGCCTGTAACTTACAATTTTTAAATATTTTGACCAGACTCAGGAGCAGTGGGTTAGGGGGAGACCAGGATTGGCCCTGTAGCTTAGATTATTCAATATAGAAACATAGAAATGACGGCAGAAGAAGACCAAACGGCCCATCCAGTCTGCCCAGCAAGTTTCACACGTTTTATTTTTTCATACTTATCTGTTACTCTTGGCTCTTAGTAACTTTTTGGTTCTATTTCCCTTCCACCCCCACCATTAATGTAGAGAGCAGTGTTGGAACTGCATCTAAGTGAAATATCTAGCTTAATTAGTTAGGGGTAGTAACCGCCGCTATAAGCAAGCTACACCTATGCTTATTTGTTTACCCAGACTATGTAATTCAGTCCTTGTTGGTTGTTGTCTGTACATAGATCCACTTTTCTTCATTCCCCCTGCCGTTGAAGCAGAGAGTTATGCTGGATATGCATTGAAAGTGAAGTATCAGACTTTCTTCCCTGCCGTTGAAGCAGAGGGCTATGCTGGATATGCATGAAGTATCAGTCTTTCTCCCCTGCCGTTGAAGCAGAGAGCTATGCTGGATATGCATTGAAAGTGAAGTATCAGGTTTATTTGGTTTGGGGTAGTGACCACCGTAACAAACAAGTTACTCCCTGCTTTTTTGTGAATGCAAATCCTTTTTTCCACATTTCCTCTTGCCGTTGAAGCTTAGAGCAATGTTGGAGTTGCATTAACCGTGTGTATGTTTATTGAATAAGGGTATCTCCAGGTAGTAGCCGTCATTCCTGCGAGCCACCCACTCTTCATTCACGTCCTCTAGACTTTATGGATCCACAGTGTTTATCCCACGCCCCTTTGAAGTCCTTCACAGTTCTAGTCTTCACCACTTCCTCCAGAAGGGCATTCCAGGCATCCACCACCCTCTCCGTGAAGAAATACTTCCTGACATTGGTTCTGAGTCTTCCTCCCTGGAGCTTCAAATCGTGGCCCCAGATATATATTAGATAAAGGGGGTTTGGGTGGGGGACTGCAAGCTCATATATGGACCTCGAGTGAGTGGGAGGAGGGAGACCCGATAAGCTAATAGGCCTACAATCTTTTTTTTTTCTTTTCACATCACCACTTAGGTTATATTCTTTTGAATATAGCCAATTAAGACTAAAGTTATCTGGGAACACATTTATTTATTTATTTATTTATTAAAAAAACTTATACTCACTCGTTCCAAGAAAAGTTGTCCAATGCTAATCACAAATATACATGCATAATTTGAAGACACATTAAAAACAATCAAAAGCGGTGGTATCAGTAAGAACAAATACAGTAAAATTGTTATTTAGTCATAAGCTCTCGGACACGTCTAGGGCTAGGCAAATAACTTATCCAGCTAACTCCTTATATTGGAGATAGCCAGGTAATTTTTTTTTTCTAACTCTGCCCCACCCCTGGAATGCCCCCAACACTTGTAAATGGCTTTGAATATTGAGCTTATTATTTCTTATGGGACCTATTCACTACTAACATACGTCATTGCATATTAATATGAGAGTGCACTTTTGTGAATCAGCCTAAGACACCAATAGTTCAATATTCAGTAAGCCAGCCAGTAGGAAATTTGTCAGGATAACGTTACCTGGATAACTTTAGCCAAATATTCAGCAGGACAAGTCTCCTGCTGAATATACTTGGATAAAATTGCTGCTGGCTGTCTTACTGAATTATTATTATTTTTAAATTAAACAACTAGTGTTCAGCATCTCCTAAGCTCCCCTGCCCCCAAATCGCCGGAAGCAAAATATAGTTGAGGGCGAATGACCCTACCCTCTTCCTGGTCTCCAAAAGCAAAAAATAGTTGCTGGCTAAGCCAGTCAAGTCTGCTCCCTATCCGCAGAAGCTATAGCAGTGGGCCAAGCTCATGCTCTCTCCTCCCGATCCCTTGAGGCAAATAATAGCAGCGAGCTGAGCCTGTCTCCCCCCCCCCCCCCTCACAATCCCCAAAGGCCAAGCAGGTTCCCCCACCTCCTGATCTCCAAAAGAGAGAATTGGTAGCAGGCCAAGAGACCTCCCCATCTCCCAGAATATTGAAATAGTAGTAGGCTAAGCCAGCCCTTCCTGACCCCAAATCCATACTCCACTCCCAACTTGAACTTCCCAGCCCCACTTGCTAATTCCGCAAAGTGACTACATGGACCAACAGGAGGAGGAGAGGCTCTTTCCTCCTACTAGCCTGAACAGTGAATGCCAGTACAGCTGAGAGCTGTAAACAGTCTAGAAAAGCCATGGATGTGAAAAAACAAAGCAAGACTGGAGCCTTGGAAAGAGAATTTATTGATTGATTATAACCAGTGAAGATTCCTATTAACTAAAAAATCCTTGTTGCCCATTTTGTAGGCCTAGCCACTAAATCATACAACAAGTGATTAAACAAGGTAATACAAATCTTTTTATTATATTTTTTTCTCTATTTTTTTCTTTATTTGTTGATTTCCAATTTTCCATTATTTCCACATTGCGCTTTTTTAACTTTGCATTTTCACTTTTAGTGAATACATCCCATAATCATATATGGTGCCCAGACATATACTCTGTATTTTATCTAAAATCAAGGTCATTTTTATAAATATAAGGTTTTTTCTCTGTTCTTGATTTAAACATGTAACCTGTTGTCCTCTTTGCTCATTAATTTTAACTGTATTTTACTCTAGCTTATTGTTGTTTAAATTATTTCTTATTTTACCTTTTATTATTTCCTATTGGGTTTTGTTTAAAATTTATTATTATTATTTATTATTAATATTAAAATGTTGTATTCCCAGAGCCTCTGAAGCAGCCATAAAAGGCGAAACTTTGGCCAGAGTCGGGCTGGTTATAATCAATCAATAAATTCTCTTTCCAATGCTCTGGTCTTGCTTTGTTTTTTTTCACAGCTGAGAGCTGTACCAGAATTTCATATTCACATATTCATTTTGCTGGCTGCTGATTGGTTCATTCACTGACAACTGTCAGTGAAAGGACCAATCTCTGTTCAGAACTGACTCATTGAATAATGACTTTGGGCCTGATTTGCAAAAGCATTAACATTCTTAAAAATGGATTTTACATGTGTAAATGCTCTTTACTCATATAAATGAACTTTTAAAGATTGCTACAATAGGATTTTCCATAGGATTTATCCATGTAAGAACACTTTACGAGTATAAATGGCTTTTGAAAATTACTACAATAGTAGTTATTTTTGCACGTGTAAATCCTTTTGAAAATTACCCCATGTGTGCTTTTTATTTTATGACTATAGACTGTCTCACTGATATGTCTTACATGCATTGTCTCTAAAGCCCAGTTGACTGGTATAGATTTTGGCATACTGGAAATATTGCCATATAAAAGAGATCCCAGCAAAGCAATTATGTCCCTTACAGGTCTTTAAACACAATAAAAACTACTGCTGTGGTGTGTCACACCATATAATAATTATTTGTGCTTCTTCTCTAAGAGAAAACTGCAGAGAAAGAGTGTTGCAGCCACCAGATACAAAAATTCAAGTTTGCCTCTCTTGATTTGTTTCTCACAAAATGTTCTGGATAATGTCCCTTTACATAAAATGCATGGCTGCATGCCCTGCCACAGTTTCCAGTGAATTTGAGGGTAGTTCCTACCATGTAAACATAGTGCCTCTTTACATTCAAACAATGACACTATACATCTATCCCTACATTAATCTATCTCCATATATAAGCTTCCAAACAATACAACAAAGAATAAGAGGCAGAATCTTTTTGGATACGATCCAGAAGATTCTTATAGCTGAGTCTGGTATAGACTCAGTTAGTGCTACTCCTTTGCTTGGAATGTGTGATTTTGTTCTTATTGCAGATCCACTATTTTTACTACAAATTGGATAGAGGGAGTTGGTTTGCCCATTAGATGACCGAGGGGGTTAAAGGGGCTCTTAGGGAAGATAAGGCCATTGCAGAAAGACTATATTAATTCTTTGCTTCCGTGTTTACTAATGAGGATCTTGGGGAGCTACCAGTTCAGGAGATGGTTTTCAAGGGTAATGAGTCAGATGAATTGAACCAAATCACTGTGAACCTGGAAGATGTAGTAGGCCAGGTTGACAAACTAAAGAGTAGCAAATCACATGGACCAGATGATATGCATCCTAGGGTTCTGAAGGAACTCAAAAATGAAATTTCTGATCTATTAGTTAGAATTTCTAACCAATCATTAAAGTCATCCATTGTACATGAAGAGTGGAGGGTGGCCAATGTAACCCCAATATTTAAAAAGGCTCCAGGGGCAATCCGGGAAACTATAGATCAGTAAGCCTGGTTTCAGTTCTGGGGAAAAATAGTGGAAACTATTCTAAAGATCAAAATCATAGAGCACATAGAAAGACATGGTTTAATGGAACACAGTCAACATGGATTTACCCAAAGGAAGTCTTGCCTAACAAATCTGCTTCATTTTTTTGAAGGGGTTAATAAACATGTGGATAAAGGTGAACTGGTAGATGTAGTGTATTTGATTTCCAGAAGGCGTTTGACAAAGTCCCTCATGAGAGTCTTCTAAGAAAACTAAAAAGTCATGGGATAGGAGATGATGTCTTTTCGTGGATTCCAAACTGGTTAAAAGACAGGAAACCGAGAATAGGATTAAATGGTCAATTTTCTTAGTGGAAAAGGGTAAACAGTGGAGTGCTTCAGGGATCTGTACTTGGACCGGTGCTTTTCAATATATTTATAAATGATTTGGAAAGGAATACGACGAGTGAGGTTATCAAATTTGCAGATGATACAAAATTGTTTAGAGTAGTTAAATCACAAGCAGATTGTGATACATTACAGGAGGACCTATTGAGACTGGAAGATTGGGCCTCCAAATGGCAGATGAAATAGAATGTGGATAAGGGCAAGGTGTTGCATATAGGGAAAAATAACCCTTGCTATAGTTACACAATGTTAGGTTCCATATTAGGAGCTACCACCCAGGAAAAAGATCTAGGCATCATAGTGGATAATACTTTGAAATTGTCGGCTCAGTGTGCTGCAGCAGTCAAAATAGCAAACAGAATGTTAGGAATTATTAGGAAGGGAATGATTAATACAACGGAAATGTCATAATGCCTCTGTATCGCTCCATGGTGAGACCGCACCTTGAATACTGTGTACAATTCTGGTCGCCACATCTCAAAAAAGATATAATTGCGATGGAGAAGGTACAGAGAAGGGCAACCAAAATGATAAAGGGGATGGAACAGCTTCCCTAAGAGGAAAGGCTGAAGAGGTTAGGGCTGTTCAGCTTGGAGAAGAGACGGCTGAGGGGGGATATGATAGAGGTCTTTAAAATTATGAGAGGTCTTGAATGAGTAGATGTGAATTGGTTATTTACACTTTTGGATAACAGAAGGACTTGGGGGGGGGGGGGAATCCATGAAGTTAGCAAGTAGCACATTTAAGACTAATGAGAAAAAATTATTTTTCGCTCAATGCACAATTAAGCTCTGGAATTTTTTGCCAGAGGATGTGGTTAGTGCAGTTAGTGTAGCTGGGTTTAAAAAAGATTTGGATAAATTTTTGTAGGAGAAGTCCATTAACTGCTATTATTTATTTATTTAAAAACTTTTCTATACCTTCATTCAGTCAATTAACCATCACAACGGTTTACATAAAGGCACATATAGTAAAAGAAATTAATTAGGATAGCTAAAACATTATAAACATGCCAGAAAAATGCGGTAACAGGATTCTTTCAATATAAAACTGTTAAGTATTGATTTTGTTAGGTTGAAGTTACTATTGCAGTTCATATATAAAGAAACTAATCTTAAGTATATTTAAAGGTGGGAAAGGAAAGGAAAATAAGAACTACGTACTCGGTGCAGGGTTATACTCTTACTTGCACTCTTCATTCTCTTTATACAAAGCCTGTTTAAAGAGCCAGGTTTTTAGGCTTACTCTGAAAAGTTTGAAATTTTTTTGCAGTCCTATCTCCAAAGGCATTGAATTCCATAAAGTGGGTCCTGCCAAAGATAGTGCTCGCTCTCTTACTTGTGTGAGTCTAGCAGACTTAACTGAGGGGATAATTAGTAGTGCTTTCAGGCCGATTCAGTAAAGTCCACGAGAGAGCGATTCTGTATTTAAATTAGGTGACGCGGTAAAAATGGGGAAAAGGAGGCGCGAGGGACACTAGCGCGTCCCTAGCGCCCCCTTTTTGACAGGAGCGGCGGCTGTCAGCGGGTTTGACAGCCGACACTCAATTTTGCCGGCGTCGGTTCTCGAGCCCGCTGACAGCCACGGGCTCGGAAACCGGACGCCGGCAAAATTGAGCGTCCGGTTTTCAGCCCGACAGCTGCAGGCCGAATTCACTTTTTTTTTTTTTTTAACTTTTCGGGACCTCCGACTTAATATCGCTATGATATTAAGTCGGAGGGTGCAAAGAAAAGCAGTTTTTACTGCTTTTCTGTGCACTTTCCCGGTGCCGGAAGAAATTAGCGCCGACCTTTGGGTCGGCGCTAATTTCTGAAAGTAAAATGTGCAGCTTGGCTGCACATTTTACTTTCTGTATCCCGCGCGCATATCTAATAGGGCCATCAACATGCATTTGCATGTTGAGGGTGCTATTAGGTGCCGCTGGTTGGACGCGCGTTTTCCTCCTCTTACTGAATAAGGGGTAAGGGAAAACGCGCGTCCAAGAGCAGGCTACCAGTGCGCTCCATCGGAGCGCACTGTACTGTATCGGCCTGTTTGTTAGATGATCTTAGGTTTCTGTGAGGAACATGTACATGTAATGCTGTGTTCAGCCATTCTGCTTTTTCGTCATGAATTAGTTTGTGTATAGTGCATAGCGCTTTATATTGTACTCTTTCTTCAAAGGGTAGCATTAATCAATTATTAATCAAATTGGCTTAGGGAATGGCCTCTGCAATTACTGGCATCAGTAGCATGGGATCTTCTTGGTGTTTGGATACTTGCCAGGTTCTTGTGGCCTGGTTTGGCCTCTGTTGGAAACAGGATGCTGGGCTTGATGGACCCTTGGTCTGACCCAGCAAGGCAATTTCTTATGTTCTTATGTTCTTAAACAGTTTCAGTGGAGGAAGCTGTTGGATTGTTGACCAAAGCACTAGCTTCCATTTCTATGTTGGACCCAGTTTAGTTAAGTTCCCTACAGGCCGATTCAGTAAAAACGCGGGAGAGCAGACGAACACCTGCTCTCCTGGCGCGCGCACCGGCCACTCGCCAGTGCACACGATTCAGTATTCAAATTAGGTGGTGCGGTAGAAACGGGCAAAAGGAGGCGCTAGGGACACTAGCGCGTCCCTAGTGCCTCCTTTTGACCTGGAGCGGTGGCTGTCAGTGGGTTTGACAGCCGACGCTCAATTTTGCCGGCGTCGGTTCTCGAGCCCACTGACAGCCACGGGCTCGGAAACTGGACGCCGGCAAAATTGAGCGTCTGGTTTTCGGCCCGACAGCCGCCGGCCCAATTAAAAATGTTTTTCTTTTTTTTTTTTTTTACTTTTTACACCCTTCGGGACCTCCGACTTAATATCGCTATGATATTAAGTCAGAGGGTGCACAGAAAAGCAGTTTTTACTGCTTTTCTGTGCACTTTCCCGGTGCCGGCAGAAACTAGCGCCTACCTTTGGGTAGGCGCTAATTTCTTAGAGTAAAATGTGTGGCTTGGCTGCACATTTTACTTACTGTATCCTGCGCGCATACCTAATAGGGCCATCAACATGCATTTGCATGTTGAGGGCGCTATTAGGTGCTGCGGGTTGGACGCGCATTTTCTGCCCCTTACTGAATAAGGGGTAAGGGAAAACGCGCGTCCAAGGGCAGGTTAACAGTGCGCTCCGTTGGAGCGCACTGTACTGTATTGGCCTGCTAGTGAGATACTTGGGAAAGCTTTGACTACCATGATTAATACGTCTTTTAGGAACCAATGAAATAAAGAGCACTGACCTTAGTACAGGTTTCAACCCTCGTTTTAGCATGCATTTTCCAGGCAAAATTAACCCTGGTATTTAATAGTGTTTGTGCTTGGAAAAAAAGACACTCTTAAAAGTGGGTTAGAATCTGCACTAGGATTAGCACATGTAAATGTATACTGCAGGATAATCTACTTATTAGCTATTCCCATAATACAGGGATGCATGCTAAATGAAGTGCTGCTTTGCCCGCATATGTTATCCAAAGAAAACTTAATTCCTTTATCAGAGGTTGAGCTAAATTTCCTGCTGTACTCATCTATCAGTACCTTCCTCTTCAAAATACAAAAAAACTTGATAAAGTGTTATTTGCAGGTATATAGATAAGAAGTTAATGAGAGAAACCTAAGGGGCTCCAATCAGTCTGTCAGTCATCCACACCTATTTCATCTCAGGGGGGTGATTTTACAGCTTTCCTTATTTGATTTGATCTACCAAGTAGAAATGAATGAAAGCAAGCTGTGGCAACTCTTCAGAGATTGTTTTGTGTGCAAGAAAAATCACTTTCGAAATTTGACACCGCTTTGAGGCCCACAAATTTCAAAAGTGTGTTTTCTTGCACAGACAAAACAGTCTGATTGGTGCCAAAGGAGGAAGAAGTGACAGCGATACTGGCGGCTGTAATAGTCTTCCCGGGATGGGTCGGGAGTGGGGAGCAATGGAGGCGCTGGTTGAATCAAGAATGGAGACAAAACAAGGCCTCCATTCTTGATCCAGCTGGAGCCTCCCGCCTTGGCTGCAATGTGTGAAATGATGCTGTTTGGTGAAATGAGGTATGCGATTTGGGACAGTTTGGTGCTTACTTACTACTGAGGGGAGAATGGGCACGTGCTCACGATAGCCATCTTTTTAACTTGTAGTTGCAGTTCAATGGCATGCAAATGGCCCATGAATAATAAAAAAAAGAGTGGTTTTGTTTTTTTTTAACTCATGGGCCATTTGCATGTCATTATCTTGCTGCATCCTGCGGTACTGTTGGTTTCTACTACATACATTAAAATTTTGCTGTGATTTTAGCTTAGGTTTTATTGCCTTGGACCCTTAAGAAGGCTAACATCTCAATCATTTTTAAAGAGTCTATGGTTAAGACTTTGCTTGAAAAACCTTCCTTAGATGCTAACGTGCCTGGAAATTATAGATCAGTTTCAAACCTTCCTTTTCTTTCAAAAATTAATAGAAAGGGCAGTTTAAGGGTAGTTAATTGCTTTTTTTGGAAAAGATTTACTGGTTACTGTATGGAAATCATATTGGTTGCCTTACTAATGACATAAGTGTAATTCCCATTCACTGGAGTTCACCTTTAGAAACTGTTAAGCACTTTTCCACTCAGTAAAGCCTTGGGATGAAGGCACAGATTTGTGCAATGGGTGCAGGATTTACCTGTAGGGCCTAAGGGATCAACAAAAAAAGTAGTCCACACCAAAGTTATGTTCCAAAACAAGAAGAAAGTCTAAATATTTGTAACCCCTGTAATGGGTAAACCTGGATGCTATTCCAGAGGCCATATCTCAAATTTCTGTTTTTATATGGACACTGATATTATGCAATATGATGCACTTCCAGGGTTTCCTGTGCAGGGGGAAGATCTCTTTCAAGACCCTTGACATTACTAAGTCTTAATTCCCATTTTCAATGTATTGCATACCGCAATGATGACCAAAGCACACATGAGCATTAAAGTCATTACTCAAGGAAACACATTAGAGTCTTTGGTGGTTTCCAAAGATACTCTTTACTGATAAGGTGCAATTGATGAAATAAAGTTCTTTACAGCTGTCGTGTTCTCTTTTAAGATGGTACAAGTGCTTTTTAGTAAGTATGTGACTTCTTTCAGTCTTTCTTAAGTTTAAGATGTTAAATCCAACTAAATCAATTCTTTTTGTTACATGAGCTCTTCCATTCTATTGACTAAAGGGCTCATTGGGTTCTTCTCTCCCAATGAAGATGAAGTATCAGTGATGGGATTTAAGTTATATAGTCTTTTGTCTCCTACCTCCTCACTGTAGTTTGTCTCCTCAGAACTCTTTAGTTTTCTAACTGTACTTGAATGGGACAACTCTTTCTTTTCCTCTCCTTTCCATACAGTATCTTGAAACTCTTGTAGCTCCTCTTCTCCAAATCTCCTGTAGATGTACCTTGGGCCTTGAATGGGGTCCAACTCCTCTTCACCCTCCCCTTCTTCCTGCTTCTCCTCTCCTTGGATCTTGACGCTCTCAGGTTCATCTTGTAGGAAGTGAACCTCTTCCCGTTGATAGTAGAGCAGAAATTAAATTAGCTTAACTGAGTACCAAAATTTTCTGGGTACGCCAAACTTAAATAAATTAATCTAAGACTGTAGGGTGGAAAGGGAGGGTGAAAGAAACTCCCATGCAAATAAGAGGCTTCATGGAAACAGCAAATTAATTAATAGATATATTAGAGAACAGCACAGCACATTCTGCCTCTAAAAAAGCAATAAGGGAATCAACAAGGTAAAATGGTTGTCAGGCCAGAGGGTCACATCCATTTCTAGCTTCTACATGGGGGACCTATACCCACGATGTTGCTAATATTTCTCCTCCCAACAGTAATGGTACCTTTTGCTAACATTATCCTAGTAGGGGACTAACAGGAGACTAACTCTCCCCTGGGGTTTTTTTTTACATTTTGTATAATCAGAAATTTACCTTAAATTTCTCATAAGATATAAAATACAGATATACAAAGGAGAGTAATGTAAACTCATTTCTTTTAAGACCATGAGCTCTCCATTCTTAATAGGCTCTACACCAGGTATAGGCACTAACTGACACAAGTTCTTACTCCATCCCAGAACATTCATAAAGCATATGAAAAAAACACATATTGTTGCGTCGGAGGTGGACCCTTGGGCCAAGGTAGGGTTGATGCAACCCGTAGGTAAGGACCTACGGGTCCCCACCGTCAGCAGGTGGAGGGGGCTGAAGTTAGAGGCCGCTGGGGCTTCACCTATACCAGCCCTCATTCCCCTCGGGTTGAGCCTTTGGGTGCCGGGGCCGGCAGGACTTCGGTGGGCCTTGAGGTTAGTGAATAGCGAGAAGTGGTTCAGCCCAGAGACAGTAGCCAGTAGATGGCGTTGTCCTACCCTGGACTGGATTCGGTACAGGAACTCAGGCACCAAAGGAACAACAAGTAACTGGAGGCACTCAAGCAAAGGAAGGCCTAAGCCTTGTAAGTCCACGTCCAGAGGATAGGCAACAAATTCTAGAGCTTTATTGTGCGTTGAGTGAAAAAGAATTTTCTCCGATTAGTCTTAAATGTGTTACTTGCTAACTTCATTGAATGCCCCCTAGTCCTTCTATTATTCGAAAGTATAAATAACCGAGTCACATCTACTCGTTCAAGGCCAAACGTCCGACAGAGGGAGCGCCAGTACCTGGCAACAAACTGAGGACCTCGATCTGAAACAATGTCCATGGGTAAGCCGTGTATAAAGAAAGAATAATTGTGCTAGTTCTGGAGCAGATGGTAGGCCCGGTAGAGGTACAAAATGGGTCATTTTCGAGAAGTGGTCTATGGTGACCCATTTTACGGTGTGACCCTTAGAAGGTGGCAGATCCACGATGAAATCCGTAGACAAGTGAGTCCACGGTTCTTCGGGTGCTGGAAGTGGTTGAAAAAGACCCCAAGGTCTCCCGACCAGGGGTTTTTGCTGTGCGCATTTGTTACAGGATTTGACATATGCTTTCGCGTTGGAGACCACAGTAGGCCACCAGAAAAACTGCTGGAGCAGTGCCACGGTTCGTGCTCGTCCTGGGTGACCAGCAAATTTAGAATCATGCGCTCAGCGGAGAACTCTTTCTCGGAGCCATCAGAGCACAACCGTCTTTCCAGCAGGAACTGGATGAGTGGCTGACAAACAAATACAAGCCGGATTGATTTTATGAGTTGGCTCTTCCGGAATATCTTCGGGCTCGAAGGATCGTGATAGGGCATCTGCCCGGAGATTCTTGTCGGCTGGGTGATAGCGAAGTTCGAAGTCGAATCTGAAGAAGAACAAGGCCCATCGAGCTTGACGGGAATTGAGACGTTATGCTTGACTTAAATGTTCCAGATTCTTATGATCGGTGAACACAGTAAATCTGTGTTGTGCGCCCTCTAGCCATGGGCGCCACTCTTCAAGAGCCAATTTTATGGTGAGCAGCTTACAATCCCCGATGCTGTTATTTTGCTCTGCAGATGAAAATTTACGGGAGTAAAAGGAACAAGGGACCACAGTACCAGAGGCGGTACGTTGACTCAGGACAGCCCCAGCCCCAATGGCGGAGGTGTCAACTTCGACTAAGAACAGGCGAGTCGGATCAGGATGGTGCAGACAGGACCCTTTCTGGAAGGCTTCCTTCAGATGGTAAAAAGCAGCAATGGCCTCAGGGGGCCAATTTTGTGTGTCTTGGCCTTTACGAGTCAAGACGGTCAATGGAGCAGCCAGGGTAGAATAGTGTGGAATGAAGTGACGATAGTAGTTGAGGAATCCTAAGAAGCGCTGGAGTGCTTTGAGGCCCACTGGCTGTGGCCAATCCTGGATTCCCTTTAATTTGGCTGGATCCATAGAGAAGCCTTGCCAAGAGATTATATAAGCAAGGAAAGGTAAACTGAATCTCTCAAAAAGACATTTGTCCAACTTAGCAAACAGATGGTTTTCACGAAGGCACTGGAGAATGGTTCAGACGTCGGCATGATGAGTATCAAGGTCTTTGGAAAAGACGAGGATATCGTCCAGATAGACCACAACTTTGGTGAACAGTAGATCTCTGAAGATTTCGTTCATCATTCGTTGGAATACTGTGGGTGCGTTACAGAGGCCAAAGGGCATCACCAAGTATTCATAGTGCCCATCTCGAGTGTTAAAGGCAGTTTTCCAAATGTCATCAGGACGGATTCTCACCAAGTTATACGCTCGCATAAATTCAGCTTCGTGAATATGGAGGCACTCTGGAGACGGTCAAATAATTCGTAAATCAATGGCAAGGGGTATTTATCCTTCCGGGTGATGGCGTTTAGGCCACGGTAATCAATACACGGCCTAAGTAAACTGTCTTTCTTGGTCACAAAAAAGAATCCCGCTCCCACGGGAGACGTAGACGGGCGAATGAATCCCTTTGCAAAATTCTCCTGAATATATTCCGTCATTGCCTTCATCTCGGGCAATGACAGGGGATAGGTGCGTCCATGAGGAGGCATAGTTCTTGGAAGGAGGTCAATTGGACAGTCAAACCTTCTGAGAGGCAGAAGGAGGTCGGCCTTTTGTTTAGAGAACACGTCCTCAAAGGCCGCATATGGAGCAGGTATGCCAGAGGACGTAGTAGCCAGAGGGACACAGGATATGGTATCACTTTTTGGAGACAAGACTGATGGCAGGCAGGACCCCACTCCACCAGTTGTAACAAAGACCAGTTGAATTGGGGAGGGTGCTTTTGTAGCCAAGGACGTCCAAGCACTACAGGATGGATGGATTTATCCAATACTAGTAGGTCAAGTTCCTCAATGTGCAAAGCCCCAGTACATAACTGGACAGGTTCCGTAGTCAAGGAAATTCAGCCGGGTAATGACTCTCTGTAGATAGAAGCTATGCATAATGACGTGTCAAGTGAGAGAGTCTTTATGCTCAAAAGTTGAACAAGGTCTTTAAGAATAAAATTACCTCCTGCTCCGGAATCTACCAGAACAAGTACCGAGAAGGACCTGGAGTCCCAGATCAGAGTAACAGGAACAGATAACTGAGGGGCCGGAGAAGTTGCACCCAAGATCAGGACCCCTACCGAACTTGGGCCAAGGAGTTTTCCGGACGGATAGAGCAAGTCTGTAGACGGTGGCCAGGGACTCTGCAATACAGACACAGACCAGATTGTCTCCGCCGGAGGTGCTCTTCTGGTGTCAGCTGCCCATGACCCAACTGCATGGGTTCCTCCATCTTGACCACTCTAAAATCACTGCAGGAAGCAGGGCTGGTAGTAGGTGGTGAATGGGAATGAACCTGCGAAGGTTTCTTGGGAATCCGACTCTCCCGGTGTCGCTCTTGAAGATGATGGTCGATTCGGCCTGCCAAGTCTATAAGGCCTGCCAAGTCTATAAGGTTCTCCAAGGAGGAAGGGAGCTCCCATGCAGCCAGCTCATCTTTCAGCTGCGAGAAGAGGCCATCCAGGTAGATAGCTCGGAGGCAGTCTTCCAGCCAAGTGAACTCATTAGCCAAAGTCTGAAACTCAATGGTATAACCAAAAAGACTTCTTTGTCCTTGACGAAGGTGTAGTAAACTGGTGCTTGCCACAGCATGTCGCCCTGGATCATCAAAGGTTTGTCTGAATACAGCCACAAACTGAGCCAATCCCTTCGACAAGAAATCTGAGCATTCCCACAAGGGAGAAGTCCAGGCCAGCGCCTTTCCTTCAAGGCAAGATAGGATGAATGTGGCTTTAGTTAACTCGTCCTGGAAGACGGAGGGCTGCAGAGCGAATTGCATGTAGCATTGGTTAATGAAGCCTCTGCATAGTCTGGAGTCGCCATTGAAGTGTGAGGGCGCTGGAAGTGCCAACAAGGCTCGAGGCATTGGTGGAGGTGGCTGTGGATGAGGAGGAGCCGGAAGAGGAACCAGATTGTTTATAAGGGCATCAAGCCGCGCATGTAGATGATCCATGGAGGAGGCCAGTGCCTCAAGGAACTACTGCTGTTCTTGTACCTTGGACACCAGGCCTGGAATGGCCTGGAGGGCATTCGGCTCCACCGACTCCATGGCTTTTGCAACCTGTTGTATCGGAGTTGGACCCTTGGGCTGAGGTGGGGTTGACGCAACCCGTAGGTAAGGACCTACAGGTCCCCACCGTCATCAGGTGGAATGGGCTGAAGTTCGAGGCCGCTGGAGCTTCACCTATACCAGCCAACGTTCCCCTCGGGTTGAGCCTTTGGGTGCCAGGGCTGGCAGGACTTAGGTGGGCCTCGAGGTTAGTGAATAACGAGAAGTGGTTCAGCCCAGAGACAACAGCCGGTAGATGGCGTAGTCCTACCCTGGTCTGGATTCGGTACAGGAACTCAGGCGCCAAAGGAACAACAAGTAACTGGAGCGCTCAAGCAAAGGAAGCCCTAAGCCTTGTAAGTCCATGTCCAGAGGATAGGCAAGAGGAGGCATAGTCAATCAAGGCAATGGTCAGGGCACGGAGTAGGTAGGTGTAGTCAATCAAGGCAATGGTCAGGGCATGGAGAAGGCAGGCATAGTCAAGCGTAGCTGAGGTCCGGGGTTGGAGATAAGCTGAAAAGTAGACAGGCATAGCGGAGGTCTGGGGCTGGAGAAGAGCTGAAGGGTAGTCAAACAAAGCAGAGTCGAAATCGAAAGAGTCAGTCCAACACATAGATGAGACAGGAATGAGGAAGACAGGAACCAGGAACCACAGGGATCAGGAACACGATGTAGAGAGGATTCTCTATCAGCAACGAGTACTCGGAGTACGAGGAGACCTGTTGCAAAGACAACGCTATGGAGCGAGACCTGAGCTTTTATACGCTGAAGAGTCTGACGTCAGCATCTGGGGCCGTGACCAGGTTCCCACCGCGGGCCCTTTAAAAGAACTAGTGATGCACGCGTGCGTGCCTAGGGAGGGGCACGGCGCCAATGGCGGCATCTCTCTGCGGGCCACACGGAGAGGCCCGACGAGCAAGGACATCTTGGCTAGCAATACTGGGGACCATGGCAGAGCTGGAGGCACCAGAGGCGACCCGAGATCAGAGCTGGTGGCCTGCCACTGCCAATGAAGAGGAACCAGGAGCTGGAATGCACATGAGGTGAGAGGGCCGTGCCGTGGGTGTGCCTCGGGTGGCACGTGTAACACATATAAGGAACATTATCACATTATTGTAACTATTTGACTCCTTTGCAATGAGCTTCCTTTATCCCTACTGCATGAACAAAATATTACACTGTAGCTACAACTAAGATAACTCCCTTCTACCTTCTTAATCCATCAGTGGTAATATATTCTAATGACGTATCCCTTAAACTCCTTCTTTTTGGTGTCAAATACCTCCCCAAGTGGGTCACTAAACAAAATGATGAATGGAACAGATAAACATTTCTGACACTTCTGCCGCCAGGCCCTGTAGGTGGTATGACCCAAAAATGTTCAACTGTAATATTCTGCTTTTTACAGTGTACTGCCACTGCACTGGAATTGACATGCTCTCTCACAGTGATGAATGGGAATTCTCTCACAGCTCCTTAGAAAAAGAGGAATTAAGTAATGTACCCTACTTCTGACATTGCTCAAAAGACATAACTCAGTCAGTATAAAGATAACATCCCAAATATGTGAAAGAGAAAACATAATTATCATGCATTCCACAATTATTGATGTTCTACAATCCCCAGGTTTGATATCCCTGTCCCCCTCCCCTCCCTCCCAACTGCACATATACTCCTATGAATCACACAATTGTCTGAAGTCAGGAATGTGATACAACAATATAGCCAATGTATAGACCCCTGAGTTCCCTCAATTTATGGCAGAAATCTCCGACAATCCTGATTCTCGCCAACTAAGGTAAGCATCCAATAGCTTCTGGCAAGTTTGGTGGATCTTAAAGTAAAGATTAAGGGCCAGATTTTCAAAAGGTTACACACGTAAATCCAGAGGATTTACGTGTGTAACCAGTCCTGCGCATGCTGGGCCTATTTTCAAAAGGCCCGGCGGCGTGCATAAAGCCCTGGGACGCGCGTAAGTCCCAGGGCTTGCAAAAACGGGTCAGGAGGAGGCAGGCGCAAAAGGTAGGATAAAACTTTTTTGGGGGGTTAGAGTAGGGCTCGGGGTGAAAAGGTTAGGGGAAGGGGTGGGATGGTCAGGTTAAGGAGGAGGGAACGGAGGAAGGCAGCTCGGCTCGGCACCCCCTTGAGCACGCATGTTATAAAATCCTCCCCTAACAGTGGAGAATGTCTAATTCTGGCCACAAATCAGAAACACTCCAATAAGATATAATAACAGATAAAATATTGTACTAGAAATTCTAAATACAATTTCTGAACATCCTATAATTTAGCTTTTCCTATCACTTCATCATCACAATAATAAATAAATAAGCTCAAAGTCTTATTAGACATTCGTGTAATATAGAGTACTTTTTTAGTGTATTATAAGTAATATCCTCCCTGGGACACATTTACAGGGATGTGCCCATTGGAAACACATATATTAAATATTTAATGTTATTACACTTCAAGGCTTCATATAGACAAATTCACTAATTCTCTCAAAATACTTTAATATCTACAAATTACAGTTCAATGGTCCTCTTCTGGTAAAATCTGGTAAGCTATAAAGAAATAAATAGGCACAAAAATACAATCCAGTAGTCTCATCCAGTAATTCATATACCCGAAATAAGAAATATTATTAAATGACATTGACCAACCCATTTTAGGATATTTTATTATTTTTATTTTATATTAAGGGCTTTGTAAATTTTTTTTCTTTTCAACAGCCAAACAATAATCACATTATTATCCCAAAGCAAAAATGAGCATGATAAATACAACAATCAAGTAACCAAATTATTTTCCACAAAAGATCATAGAGGAATAGTAAATAAAGAAAATAAAGGTGCATGGACAATGATACAGGCATGAATTATCAAAGTGTCCATTCCAGTCCAACTATTGACCAGATTTAGTATAGCTTGAGCTATTGCTGTTACAGCATCCCTCCTTAGAGAATACAGATGGCTTTACATTGCTTTCCTCTTCAAGTTCTGCAAAACAAAAGGAAAAAAGAACAAGGAAACAGCAACACCATTAAGACATCATAAAAAAAAACTCCATTCCTCCTAAGAGGTAGGAAAATTAATATGCAAGATAAGGTCCTGGATGGGCCATCCAGAAAGAATTTTCTTTCATATACATAGTGATGGCATCTTCCAGGAAGAACGTTTATTTCGTAGTGCTTGTGAATATTTCTACCCACTTTCATCTGCTTGACTCTCAAGCCCAGAGTTTTTTGAAACATTGGATGCTCCTGGGTGTAGTTGGCATCAGGTTTGTCCTTTAGGAGCTGTTCTATATGATTCCCTAACCATCGATCATGCTATCTCTCAACAAAATCCAAAACTTTATCCACAACAAGCCTGTCCACTTGTGACACGTGGGTCAAATTCTTGTCAACTGGTGGGCTA
Organism: Rhinatrema bivittatum; assembly: GCF_901001135.1. Classification (NCBI taxonomy): domain Eukaryota; kingdom Metazoa; phylum Chordata; class Amphibia; order Gymnophiona; family Rhinatrematidae; genus Rhinatrema; species Rhinatrema bivittatum. Next base: position 564,534,932 of record NC_042615.1, on the reverse strand, counting down.
ACTGGGCTCACCCATAGTTCTTATTGCCATGAGGCTGGCAGTGGCAATGATGAGAAATCCACACAAGTCATTGGAAGCAGTCAGTGAGCCTGTTCTTGAAGGGAAAGGATGTCCCCCTTCCTTTGACAGGAGAAAAGTCACCTCAGCCACTTTGGCTCTCACTCAAGCTGGCTTTACTAATTCCTGAAGATGATCCTTGTCCAGGTTCTTTTGCCATGTCCAAATACTCCTGGAATGTAGTTGGTGGAAGAGCCAACAGTGGAGGATGTCCTCATAAATCTGTATGAATACACTGCGACCCCCTTCCCAGGGAACACTGTTTAGTAGATGCTAATGGGAGAGTGTTGGACTCCCAAAGGTGTAAAGATGCTCTCATTCCCTGTACACCAAGCTGGAACAGACAAAGATCTTATTGAAAAAAATAGTGCTTCAGCCCAGTTTTGATATGAGTAACCACAGGGAAGGCTTCAGTTCTTCCAACTGCTCCTTTAATGGTAGCTGGTAGCAAAGTCTCTCTTTGTTCCTCATCCAGAACAACAGTAGACTCTGTAATGGAAACATCTGATGCAGCTTCAGCAATGCCGGTTGTCGCGGCAGGTGACAGTTTTGGAGATGCAGTGCTGCCACAGGTTTTTCTTCAAATGATGGTAAGTGCCCCTGCAAAGTAAGAAACGCCAACAGTGGCTGTGACACAGGATCCAGCATCTCTTGGAAAAATAGCTTGATTTGGCAATCCTCAGAGGCCAGCAGCACAGGGAGCCAACACTGACGCATGCGGCACACGGTGCATTCATAACAAATCAATGGGGTGGCATCATCGAGATCTAGCCAAACACAGCCCCTTCACACTATAATCAGTGGGGTTCTTGAATCTATGTCTGCCAAGCCATGCTTACTTGTTTGTTGCTGGGGTGCTGTACTTTGAAGATGGTGGTGAGGCTTAGTGTCTCAGATACCCGATGGAGTCACACCGACCAGCCTGTAAGCACAGCATTGCACAGCTTCAGCAATCACAAACCACTGGGACCATGAACAACGTTGAAAGTGTCAGCAATCCTTGAATAGGAACTATGGTGGTCACAATTCCAGTCTGTTGAACTAACAATGACTCTCGTGCTTGCTTTCTTCTTTGCAGCTTTGCTCCTCTGTTCATTTTCTTAGCAAAACCACACCTCTTCTCCTTGTGGATTTCATACCCAGAGCAGTGATGTTGGCAGTTTACTTAGCATGATGAGGTTAGCGCTCCATGTAAGAGCTCACAATTCGTCAGCGAAACCTTGGCCACTCACACATGCACACTGGTCCCCAATGGCAGGAGTTATGACCGTGTTGATTTTACTATGCAGTTAGCAAAAACACAGTGGTTTGGGTACAAACGCAGTGATTTCATTCAGAAATAGTCAAAAGACATTTTCTTCACAAAATTCAATAAAGGCAATGCTCTGTAGTTTCCCTATTCGGGTATGTAACCCCTGTAATGGTTCCAGAACCATATCCCAAATTTCTATTTTTATATGGACACTGATATTATACCAAATGATGTACTTCCAGGGTTTCCTGCGAGGGGGAATAATCTCTTTCTCCCTCCGCACTGCTATATTTTAATTCCCATATTGCAAACTGCAGTGATGATCAAAGCATAAGTGAGTATTAAAGTCATTACTCAAGGAAACACATTAGAGTCTTTGCTGGTTTCCAATGATATTCTTTACTGATAAGGTGCAATTGATGAAATAAAGCAAATGTTGCTTACCTGATGTAACAGGTGTTCTCACAGGACAGCAGGATGTTAGTCCTCAAAAATGGGTGACATCGAGGATGGAGCCCACCACGGAAAAACTTCTGTCAAAGTTTAACAGAACTTTGACTGGCCCCTACTGGGCATGCCCAGCAAGGCACTGACCCTGCAGCCAGCAGGGGTCTCCCTTCAGTCTGATTTTCAAAGCTACAGGCAGTGCCTAAGAAGTAAAAAGAAAACGAACCCAACACCGCGGGGTGGCGGGCGGGTTTCATGAGGACTAACATCCTGCTGTCCTGTGAGAACACCTGTTACATCAGGTAAGCAACATTTGCTTTCTCACAGGACAAGCAGGATGGTTGTCCTCACAAATGGGTGAGTACCGAGCTGAGGATGTCCTGACTTGCACCAAATGCACCCAACGACGTGCAACAGGCACAACAATTGGGGTGGAATTTGGTAAAGGGCATCCGCACCCTACCGGGAAGGTGGAAGGGTGTTGGTACATCAGGTTGGAAAAAGGTTACGCAAGACAAATTGGCCGAAGATGGAGTCCTTTTGTCCAAACAATAATGGGCTGCAAATGTATGGAGGGAACTCCAGGTTGCAGCTTTGCAGATGTCTGGAAGCGGCACTGATCGAAGGTGTGCCACTGACGTCGCCATGGCCCTCACAGAGTGTGCTTTAACACGGTCTTGAAAAGGGATGCCAGCTTGCTCATAGCAGAAAGCAATGCAGTCCGCCAACCAGGAGGAAAGAGCCTGCTTACCCACAGGTTGTCCTAACTTGTTAGGATGGAAAGGGACGAATAATTGAGTGCTCTTCCTGTGAGAAACTGTACGGTCTAGGTAAAAAGCTAGAGCCCACTTACAGTCTAGGGTATGCAGGGTCTGTTCTCCAGAGTTGGAGTGGGGCCTGGGAAAAAAGATAGGTAGTATGATGGATTGATTAATATGAAACTCCGAAACTACCTTAGGTAAAAATTTAGGGTGAGTGCGAAGTACCGCCCGGTCCTGCAGGAGCTTAGTGTAAGGCGGATAGGTAACTAGGGCCTGTAATTCACTAACCCTGCGAGCTGAAGTAACAGCCAAAAGGAATAACACTTTCCAAGTGAGATATTTCAAGTCACAGGAGTGCAGAGGTTCGAAAGGTGGTTTCATTAGACGACCAAGAACCAGGTTAAGGTCCCAGGATGGGGCCGGAGGACGCAAGGGTGGCTTCAGATGGAGCAAACCCTTAAGAAAGCACGTTACCAGGGGTTGTACTGAAATAGGACTACCCCCAATACCTTTATGGAAGGCGGCTACCGCACTGACATGCATTCTTATAGAAGAGGTTTTAAGACCTGATTCAGAGAGATGCCATAAATAGTCCAAGAATTTCGAGATTGGACAGGAAAGGGGATCAAGGGACTGAGAAGTGCACCATGATGTATACCTTTTCCATTTGTATGAGTAAGATCTTCTTGTGGAAGGCTTTCGTGAAGCTATTAGGACACGAGAAACGGAATCTGAAAGGTTAAATGGTTGAAGGACTAACCTTTCAACATCCATGCCGTCAGGGACAAGGCTTGGAGGTTGGGATGGAGGAGGCATCCGTCGTTTTGAGTGAGCAGATGCGGGTCCATTCCCAGAGGAATGTGCCTGCGGATGGAGAGATCCTGGAGTATTGGAAACCATACTTGGCGTGGCCAGTAAGGTGCTATCAGGATCATGGTTCCTCCGTCCTGGCGTAGTTTCACGAGAGTCTTTGACACAAGAGGAAGTGGAGGGAATGCATAGAGCAGACCGGTTGTCCACTTGAGGGAGAACGCATCCCTCGGCCGAGAGTGCTGGCTCCGAATGAGAGAGCAGTAATTGTCCACTATGTGGTTCTGAGGGGACGCAAAGAGGTCTATGCGGGGAAAACCCCACTCTCGAAACAGAGAGGTCGCTACGAGAGGGTTGAGTGACCACTCGTGTGGTTGGAAGACACGGCTCAGCTGGTCTGCCAATACATTGTCTACTCCCGGCAGGTAAGTGGCCCTGAGGTACATAGAGTGGGAGAGGGCTTCCGCCCAAATCTGCGCAGCCTCCTGACACAGAAGGAAGGATCCTGTGCCTCCCTGCTTGTTTATGTACCACATGGCCACTTGGTTGTCCGTCTGGATCAAGATTATCTGATTGGATAGATGATCTTTGAAAGTTCGGAGCGCATAGCGGATTGCTCGAAGTTCCAGGAAATTTATCTGGTGTTCGGCTTCCTGTTTTGACCATAACCCTTGGGTTTGGAAGTCGTCCACATGGGCTCCCCAACCGATGTGAGAAGCGTCGGTGGTTAGGATTACTTGCGGATCCGGTGGGAGAAAAGGTAAGCCCTGAAGGAGGTTGACCTGAGTCGTCCACCAGGTTAGAGACAGGCGCATCGCTTGAGTAACAGTGACTATGGAGGACAGAGGCTGAAAAGCTTGAATCCATTGGTGTCGTAGAGTCCATTGTGTTACTCTCATGGCTAGTCGGGTCATGGGAGTGACTTGGACCGAGGATGCCATGTGACCTAGGAGAATGAGGAATTGGCGAGCCGTGGCAGTGTTTTGAGACTGGAGCTGGCGAGCTAGGGAGATTAGGGTGTGAACCCTCTGATGAGGAAGGTAAGCCTTTGCCTGTAAGGTGTCCAAGTCTGCCCCAATGAAAGATAAGGTTTGAGATGGGACTAAGCAAGATTTCTCATAATTGACAAGAAACCCTAAGGAAAGGAGTGTTTGAATTGTCAATGTTAGGGAGGACTGGGCAATCTGTTGGGTGGAAGCCCTGATTAGCCAATCGTCCAGGTAGGGGTAGACGTGGACACCTTCCTTCCGTAGGAATGCTGCTACCACTACGAGACATTTGGTAAAGACTCGTGGAGCAGATGCCAGACCGAAAGGCAATACCCGGTATTGATAATGGTCGCGGCCTACCAGAAAGCGCAGATACTTGCGATGGGATCTTGTGATCGCAATGTGAGTATAAGCGTCCTTGAGGTCGAGGGAACACAGCCAATCCCCCCTTTGTAGCAGAGGGAGCAGCGCGCCAAGGGTTACCATTTTGAATTTCTCTTTTTGAAGGTATTTGTTGAGGGCTCGAAGGTCCAAAATGGGACGTAGTCCTCCTGATTTCTTTGGTATTAGGAAGTATCTGGAATAGAATCCCTTCCCTCGTTGAGAGGGAGGGACGGGTTCTATAGCATTTGATTGCAGAAGAAGAGATACTTCCTGTTGTAATTGAGCCAAATGGGTGGTTAGACTCCATGCTTGAAGAGGCGGGGAGTCTGTCGGAAGAGTTATGAAGTTGAGGTGGTAACCCTGTGCGATAATTGCTAGTACCCACTGATCTGAGGTGATCTGCAACCAAGCTTGTAAAAAATGGTACAGTCGACCTCCTACAGGGATGTCTGGAAGAGGGGTTTGGCATGTGCTTCCTACAGGGGAGTCAAAGGCCAGCCGCAGGCCCAGGAGGAGGGGCTACAGTAGGCCTTTGTTTCCTAGGCTGACGTGGCTGAGGTCTGGTAGAGGATCGAGCTGGACGAGGCCTGGCCGATGGAGGATAGTAACGACGTGGCCGAAAGAACGACTTTTTAGAGTCCTTCTTAAGTGGTTGTTTGGAGGAAACCTCAGACGGAACAGAGGAAAGCTGTTTCAACGTCTCGTGGTGATCTTTTAATTCAGCTACAATTTGCTGAATTTGTTCTCCAAACAAATTGTCCCCTAAGCAGGGTAAATCCGCTAAACGATCCTGGACCTCTGGGCGAAGGTTGGATGACTTTAACCAGGCCCAACGTCTGGCCGAGATGGCAGTAGCTGAAACTTTTGTGGAAGCATCGAAGATATCATAAGCCGTTCTGATCTCGTGCTTCCCCGCCTCAAACCCTTTGTTAAGAAGGGCTTGAAGCTGTGGCTGGTACTGGTCCGGTAATGTGTCAGCGTAATCTTGCATCTGTTTAAGGATGGCTCTGTTATATTGAGTCATGTAAAGTTGATATGAAGCTATGCGAGAAATCAACATAGCTCCATGGTACACTTTCCGTCCCACACTATCCAGGAATTTATTGTCCTTGACAGGTGGAGTGGAAGAGTGTGGCTTTAGACGCTTGGCCTTTCTTTGAGCGGACTCAACCACAACAGAGCGATGATCCAGTTGAGGCTTTTGAAAGCCTGGTGCTGACTGGACGAGGTATGTGGAGTCAGCTTTCTTGTTAACTGGTGACACAGATGAAGGAGATTCCCAGTTTTTCTTTAAGAGATCCAGAAACACCTGGTGAATGGGGATGGAAGCGATGATTTTTGGAGCATCCAAAAATTGGAGCAGTTCCATCATCTGGTGTCTGTCATCGGTCTCAGATTGCAGCTGAAAAGGTACAATGTCTGACATCTCCTTTACAAAATTAATAAAGGAGAGATCCTCTGGAGGAGATCTTTTTCTACTCTCTGTAGGAGAAGGTGGTGATGGTAAATCTGTGTCAGAAGATGTATCATCACCCCAGGTATCGTAGGGATCACTTGGGGGTTGAAGCCCTGACGGACCTGGCTGAGGATCCGAAGGCATCGAAGGAAACCTTGAAGGAACCGGTGCTGCAAGCGGTACTGGGAATGGCATCGAGGGCTTCGGTGCTGCCGATGGAATCGGTGCCGGTCTTGGAATCGATGGAGCCGAAGGATAAATCGGTGGAGATATACGAGAAGGCACCGATGGGACCACCCCGGAAGGGGGAATCAGGAACGGTGTTTCTCCTGCCGATGAGAATCCTGTCGGAGATGGTGGCGCTGTCGGTGCTACTGGAATCATCGATGGAAGGGCATGTACAAGTGCCTCCATGCGGTGTAGTAGCGGTGCTAGCGCCTCCACCAGAGGCTCGGTGGACGGTTCCCTCCTCGGTGGCGGAGTCGGTGCCGGAATCGGTGCCGGAGACGGTGCCGGTGGAGGTTGGAACCTTTGCATCGCTTTCTCGATGGCCTCCTGGACCAGCCGGTCCAGTTCTGCCCGGAGACCAGGGGTAACAATACCCGGCTCGACGGGAGAGGGAGGCTGAGGCAGAGCCGGAGGGACCACCGTAACCGGTGGGATCACGGCTCCCACACCCCGAGAGGGTGAGGGTTTCCTCGATGCCTGCGAACGAGACGTGGACGGTGCCAAGTCTGATCGAGGCCTCTTAGTCGGTGGCTCGGCTTGTTCAGAGGTCGATGACTGTGGATCCTCGACAGGCCGAGACTTGTGCCGTCGATGGCGATGCTTGTCCTTTCGGTCTCCTTGCCCATCCGGGGAGGGGACAGGAGTCGACGGCCGAGAAGTCATCGATGGTGGACGGTCACCGGAGGGTTGACGATGGTGGTGCAACTTCGACGGTGCCGGTTCTGATGACGTCGATGCTATTGATGGCGTTGGGGTGGGTGCATGGAAGAGGAGCCCCATCTTCTCCATCCTGGCTTTGCGACCCTTAGGTGTCATTAAGGCACATTTGGTGCAAGTCAGGACATCATGCTCACTACCCAAACACAAAACACAAACCCTATGGGGGTCTGTGATTGACATAGTCCGGGTACAGTCCGGACAACGACGGAACCCCGTCGCCATGGCCTAGGGCCAAATTTAGCCGCGGGATCGGTAAGTGCCAACAGGCCTCGAGGGCCAAAATCGACGGCAGTCGATGAGAAACGGCAAAAAACTTACCGGAGTCCGCGAAGGTGACAAAAATTTGTCGAAGGGAGACCCCTGAGGGGCAAATTTTTCTTCGGAAAGAAAAACCGAATTCCTGTCAGGAACGTGGTAAGAAGAGCTCCTTTCACCGTGTGGCAACTGCTGCGCGGAAAAAAGAAGATTGAAGGGAGACCCCTGCTGGCTGCAGGGTCAGTGCCTTGCTGGGCATGCCCAGTAGGGGCCAGTCAAAGTTCTGTTAAACTTTGACAGAAGTTTTTCCGTGGTGGGCTCCATCCTCGATGTCACCCATTTGTGAGGACAACCATCCTGCTTGTCCTGTGAGAAAGTTCTTTACAGCTGTTGTGTTCTCTTTCAAGATGGTACAAATGCTTTTTAGTAAGTTTGAGATTTCTTATAGTGTTTCTTAAGTTTAAGATGTTAAATCCAATTGAATCAATTCTTTTAGTTACATGATCTTTTCCCTCCCATTGGCTGCAGGGCTAGTTTGGTACTTCCTTCCCAATGGAGAGGAAGTATCAATGATGGGATTTAAGTTGCATAGTCTTTTGTAGTTCTTCTCCTCAGAACTCTTTAGTTTTCTCACTGTAGCTTAAAGGCACAAGTCCTTTGATTCCTTTTCTTTTCACATAGTATTGTTGAGATGCATTGAAAATAAGAATGCTTAAAGCCACTAGCTGTAGAGAAAAGTTTTTATTAAAATGCTATAAAATAATATAAACCTTATACATTAAGTAATAAGAAACCTTATAGAGAAGCAGAGTGCCAACAAGACACTAGCATAAACTCCCTCTTAAATGATTTTACTGATAATATAGCATTATAATCGAATTTCAGTTGTATATTTCCAACCCCTAAACTAGATTACATAATTGTCAAACTTTATATGATTGGCTTTCTATTATAAACAAATAATCTGAATGGCTGCATGGTAATTTGCTTTCATTCTCCAAGTTAATTAATCCTTGTCTCATATGTTATTTGTTATTTATTCAATGTTATTTACTCATATGTTATTTGTTATTTATTCAATTTTCTCCAAGTTCATTTTCCTGTTCTATGTAAGACACACATGTTAAGTCAATCCAATGTTTTATGTAAACCGAAGTGATTAGCAACATTGTTGCTGGAACTTCGGTATATAAAAAAATGTTAAATAAATAAATAAATATGTAAATGGTTTCTTGGAATTTGCCAGCATTAACAACCTTGTGCTTGTTCTAAGAATATTTTCTATAATCTTAGATGGAATGTCAATTGGCCTTGTCCTTGTTCTAGTTCTAGATATGCTTCTATATTCTTAGATGGAATGTCAATTGGCCTTGTCCTTGTTCTAGTTCTAGATATGCTTCTATATTCTTAGATGGAATGTAAATTAGCCTTGTCTCTGTTCTTTGACAGAATGTTATCTAACCTTATATAAGTTTAAAATGTTCTACAGTCATATTTCTGCATCTTTTATCTAACTTATGGAGTCTTCTGTCTAGGAAAAACAAGTACAAGGCTGAGACTATAATGTTGCTAGTATTTACAAAACTATTTATGATCAAAATAAAAAATCCAGGAGTACAGGAATAATGACTTCATATGTGCCATGTAAAAAGTGTTTCACTGAGACTAAGGGCCTATGAGCACCCTCATCAGTATCAGGATGATAGTCTTGTAGCTTCTTTTCTCCTAATCTCCTGTAGATATACCTTGGACCTTGGGAGGGTTGCAGCTCCTCTCCTCACTCTTCTTACTCCTTTTCTCCTCAACATGGTACAAAGTCATCGTCTCCTTGGATCTTGATGCTCTCAGGTTCATCTTGAAGAAAGTGAATCTCTCTCAGTTGATAGTAGAACAGAAATTAAATTAGCTTACATGAGTCCCAAAGTTTCTGGATACTCCAAACCTAAATAAATTAATCAAAGGCTATAGGGAGGGTGGAAAGAAACTCCCATCTAAATAAAAGGCTCTATAGAGACAGAAACTTAATTACTAGAAAAATCAGAGAAGAGCATAACACATTCTGCCTCTGAAAAAAGCAAAAAGGGAATCCACAATGTACAATCGTGGTCAGGCTCTATATGTCAGAAGGTCACATCCATTACTAGCTTCCACATGGGGAAGCTATACCCACAATGATGCTATTATTGATAGGTACGGTGGACCCTTGAGCCGAGACGAGGTTGTCGCTACCACCAGGAGAGGGCCCCTGTTGGTCCTTGTTGTCGGGAGGCAGTACGGGGAGGAAGACCCAACTGGACCTTCTCCTATACCAGCCCTCATTCCCTGCAGGTTGAGCCCTTGGGTACCGGTGCCGGCAGGACTTAAGCGCGGGTCTCTCAAGGTGTGGAACTGGAAGATGTAGCTGAAGCAATGTCGGATGAGCCAGGGATCGAGGCAGGCAGCGGACAAGCGGAACCAGGGTCAGGCCAGAAGTCGGGACAGGCAGCAAACAAACGGAGTCAAGAGGTCATGCAGAATGTCAGGACAGGCGGAGATCAGGCAGAGATGAGACACTAGGCAAGAGTCAAGGCAGGCGGAGGTCAAGTGGAGTCAGGCGAAGTAGAGTCAGAACCAGAAGATCAATTCATAGGGATGAGGAGCAAGGCAGGGACTGGAGACAAGGAGCAGGAATGCTGGAACCAGGAATCAGGAACAGGAGGCAAGGCAGGAATACTGGAATCTAGGCAGAGATCAGGAACGCCAGCAACTTGCACTCAAGAATGAGCAGGACCCGTTGCTGAGGTGAAGTGGTGGTGTCAGGGTATATATACCCTCCCTGCCTGACATCATCAACGTGGGCCGCAGGGAACTTTCCAACCGCTGGCCCTTTAAAATTGCTGCAGAGGTGCGCATGCGTGCCTAGGGAGCTGGACTTGGAGCTCGGCGTCAGCAGCATGTGGGGGTTCTGCGAGAGCAGGCCGCTGTAGCGGCGGTCGATGTTGGCAGTGGTAGGCAGTGATGAGGAAAGCAAGAACAGGCCTCCTTCCCATGCAGGTGAGGGGACCCGGTCGCGGTCTCACATGGCCAGGGATCCTAACAATTATTTCTCCTCCCCACACTAATGGTACCTTTTGCTACCTACAGTAAATCCTAGTAAGGGACTAACAGGAAAGTCCAGAAAAAAAACAGAAAAATATCAGTCAACTGTCCCAAGTATACAAGAGTAACTTACAAATCTCAGTGATTAGTCACTTTTCTTTCAGGCAGCTTGAGTCACCAAATAGAACAATTTCCCACAGATTACCACCAGGACATTTTTCTTCCTGAGGCCTCAGTGACAGGAAGGAAACCTCTTCTCCTTTAGTCAAAACTCCCTAACTTTCAACTTCTCCAGTTGGAATGGTGTCCTCATGCATTAGGGGTCCTACTCCTTCTAGAGGGCCTGACATTCCCCTAATTTGTCCAGGCGCCTATAGAGGGATTTGAGTAAACCGAAAGTCTTCTCTATAACAGCCCTGGTCTGTTTCTGACTCTCATTGTCGTGCTTGTCTGACATACTGTGGAAGCATGCTAGGGAGATCATAAGCCAGGCTGTGAGGAGATAGGCACTGTCACCTGTGGGGGACAAGTCAGAGTAAAAGATATATAGAGAGGTAAATGTGGAGTGCACGTTTGCTGGTCCTTCATGAGGCAGAAATGAGCCTCTTTGTGCAGAGCTAAAAGATCTGTTAGAAGCTGAATGAAAGAAGTGAGCAATGATTAGGTGGAGACTAGTGTTTGAGTGAGCTGCATACATAGCTAGAAGCCATCCCCCAGTGTTGTTGCTATACTCAAAGCAGTGATGAATACCTGGCTGTGAAAGAATATAGGCATCATAGCAGGAGCTTAGGCACCTAGATGTTGCATCAGTGATGAGAACTGTGATATTGCAGGGCACCTGCATGTTGAGAGAGCAAATGCCCTTGCAGTTTCTATAGGTGATCCCACACCGTGCAGATAACCTGATTGTTATGTGTGTGCAATTAATTGCACCCAAAAACTGATGGAAAATGAGACATGCCATAAAATTCTGTCTTGGGCCTGATTTACTAAAGCTTTCGCCCATTCTGTGTCTATTGGAAAAATGTTTTGCAAATAACCCCCTTGGTTTGCTGTTGGTGCTGTCTATCAGCAGGAAAAGGAATATATTGATTTTTTCTCCTGAAAAAAACCCATCATATACTGTGAGATCACGGGCAAACACAAGAGACTGATTGCCAAATGGACAGTGGTGCATCAGTGAATGTGATAGGCTACTAATATTTTATCAGCATTATGCAAGCTGGAACAGCAAAATTACAACCAATTCAATCCAAACAAACTATGAGATGGAACAATCATCACACCATGAGCACAATATGTGCTACGAGCAGAACATTATGGGAATTTTCAAATTGTACACTCCAAAACCAGGGGTTCCCAAACTAAGACCTTGAGGGCCACAACCTACTTGGGTTTTCAGGATTTCCACAGTAAATTAGAGATGCGATTCGGCCGAATGTTTTGGTTCGGTCTTCGTTATTGGCCCGCCATGGGAAATTTTGTTTACCCGCGGTTCAGGCCGATTTTATTTCAGCTGCCCTCGAAACAAAATCCGAAATCCGCCCTAACCATTCAAATTTAATTAATTACAACGGGGGGTTGTAAAAAAACAAAACAAAACAAAACTCCAAACCCACCCTAACACTTCAAATTTAATTAATTGCAAACCCCCCACCCTCCCGACCCCCCCCCAAAACTTGCCAAAATTCCATGGTGGTCCAATGGGGGTCCCAGGAGTGATCTCCCACTCTCGGGCCATCGGCTGCCAGTAATCAAAATAGCGCTGTTGGCCCTTTGCCCTTACCATGTGACAGGGGCTATCGGTGCCATTGGCCGGCCTCTGTTAAATGGTAGGAGCAATGGACGGCCGGCACCATCTTAAAAAATGGGGGGGTCGGGAGGGTGGGGATTGCAATTAATTAAATTTGAAGGGTTGGGGTGGGCTTGGGGTTTTTTGTTTTTTTTTTTAATGTGCCCTTTCTCCCCCCTCCAAAAAACAATAAGAAAACCACACGAAATTTCATGGAAATATCATCTCTATTTCCTATTTTGTCGCAAACGAATGCATATCCCTACAATAAATATATGTGAGATCTATTTGCATGCACTGCTTCCAATGTAGGTGTGACCCTCCCTTTGTCGCACAATCACCTTCAGGCACTGCAGAGGAGGAAAATACCTGACTGCAGTCCCAGGATCAGGAGTCCTTCCATTGGGGAATTGCAGTTGATAAGGGGCACAAGGGAGAATTAAAAAAAAAAAAATAGAAGAATAATTAATTTGCAAAGTTCAATTCATTGTCCAGAAAATCAGAAAAAAGGGAATGGAAAGTTGGAAAAATAAAGTCCAGCACTTGAGAACAGAGACAGCTTCTCTTGTCCAATCACAAAACCTTCACAGTTGTTCACAATTTATTCGAAATCATTGCAGCAGAAATCTTCCAGTTCAGTGCTTCCCAAACCTGTCCTGGGGACCTCACAGCCAATTGGGTTTTCAGGATCTCCACAATGAATATGCATGAGATAAATGTGCATATACTGAGTCTTCATGATCTTCCAGGTTTGGGAAGCCCTGCATTAGATGCAAGTCCTTCTTAAGCTCCCCACCAAGGTCTTTTTCTGCCTTAAGACTCCACTGAAGAACAGCAGTCTGGCACAGAGGTAAGAGCTTATTTATTTTATTTTATCTAGAAACTTTTATATACCATCATTCTAACTTATAATCATAATGGTTTACAATGCTAAAAAAAAGTTTAAGAGCAAATAAATAATTATAAGACAGGTTAAATCATAGATATCAAATGGCTTAAACAATATGATTCTTGCCACAAGTATCTGTACAACCACAATTTAAATACCGTAGAAGAAACGGAATACCGGCAGACGCCGCCATCTCCAGCCGCTCCATTATCATCTATTTCGGCCCCCGACGAAGGCACGCGCCGAAACACGGATCCAGTGTCGGGCTTTTTCCACGCTAGCCTCCGATGAAGAAATATGGCGTTTCTTCACCACAAGAATTAAGCTAAGTGCTGGTTAAATATGATAAAACGAAAAGAAGTGCACAGAAAATGGTTGTGTTGATTTAAAGAGACTATTTTATTTACACGATTTGGAACATTGTTCTCACGAAAGCAAAGAAAACAAAAGAAAAATTTTGTCTATCAGTGACCTGTGATTATAAACGTTGGCATACTCAATATATGCTAAATTAGCATTACTACCCATGCCGTTGTATGAGGTCTGGTACTTGGAAAACTATTTTCTCTCACTTGAGGTGATCAATTATTTGGGTATTTAAATTGTGGTTGTACAGATACTTGTGGCAAGATTTATATTTCACTGTCTCCACATTACATAATTGTTTGAAGAGAGTCTTATGGACATATATTAAACAATATGATAACATTATTAAAGAATAAATACATTTATTTATTTTTATTTTATTTATTTTTAATTTTTATATACCGAGGTTCTTATAGAGACTATAAATCACTCCGGTTTACATATAACGATAAACTGCCCAACAGAGATAAGGGGGCTTTACATAGAACAGTGGTACATATGGAACATTATAACTGGATGACAATTTAACATAATGATAATAAATAATATAGAATAGTTTTACTTGTAATTAATAAAATTATGTAATATAAACTGTATAATTTAAATATTTAACTTGGATATAGTGACATATTAACCATGCCAAATATAAATAATAAGATAAAATGAATTTTGAACTTAGAAATTGTAGTCCAGTTGCAGAGGAAAATATAAATAAGATTAATTTTTAGAACTCAAAGATTGTTGTCCAGTTGCAGAGACCTGAAGGTAGGACTTGGTATGGTGACCATAATTAGGGGATACTTCTTATTTGGAAGACTTTCCGTCTTGGCAGGATTGTGAGTCTGGGAAGGCTTGTTGGAAAAGAAGAGTCTTTAGCCTTTTTTTGAACTCTTGATGATTGGGTTCAAGTCTTAGATTTGGGGGGAGCATGTTCCACTGGTGGGGGCCTGCTAAGGATAGCGCTCTTTTGCTCAGAGATGATTTTACTTGTTGGGCATGCAGTGATCCTTTGTAAGCGCTTCTGATAGGTCTGGAAGATGTGTGCGGTTGGAGTTGAAAGCTTAACGTGATGGGAGCTATTTTGTTTGTCGCTTTGTGGATGATTGTGAGTACCTTATAGAGTATCCTTTGTTTAATGGGAAGCCAATGTAGATTACTAAGGATTGGGGTGATGTGATCTTTTTTGTTAGTGCTTGTTAGAATTCTGGCAGCAGAATTCTGTACCATCTGTAATGGTTTGATCGTGTTGTTGGGTAGACCTAGTAGCAGGGAGTTGCAATAGTCGAGCTTTGATAATATTATGGATTGAAGTACTAGCCTGAAGTCGGAGAAATAAAGGAGGGGTTTAAGTTTTTTGAGGACTTGCAGTTTGTAAAAGCAGTCCTTCGTGGTATTGTTTACGAACTTTTTTAGGTTAAGATGATTGTCAAGCCATGCTCCAAGGTCTCTGACGTCCGGTGAGAACATGTTATTAGCGTTTGGTAGAGAGAAGCTAGAAGAGATTGTGAGTGGATCCTGAGAGACAATGAGCATTTCGGTTTTATTGGCATTCAATATTAGGTTGAGGCTTGAGAGTAATTCCTTAATGGGCTGTAGGCATTCGTTCCAGTAAGTGATGGTTTTTTTAAGGGATTCTGTAATCGGGAGAAGGATTTGAATGTCGTCTGCATAGAGGTAATGGGTAAGCTTGAGGTTTGAGAGTAGGTGGCAGAGAGGGAGGAGGTAGATATTGAATAGGGTGGGAGAAAGTGAGGATCCTTGCGGGACTCCTTGCTCTGTAAGGATTGGATGCGATTCTTTGTTGTTTATCCTTACTTTGTAGAATCTGTTGCTTAGGAAGGAGTGAAACCATTTGAGAGCTGTGCCTTTGATCCCTATATTAGTTAGTTGGTCTATAAGTGTAGTATGTTTTACCGTATCAAACGCCGCAGAAAGATCTAGTAGAACCAGCAGGTAAGATTGTTTTTTCTCCAGGTTCACGAGGATGGTATCAGTGAGTGATAATAAGAGAGATTCGGTGTTTAGTCGTTTTCGGAAGCCATATTGAGCTGGGGATAGAATGTTATGATCTTCCAGATATTCTGACAGTTGCTTGTTGACAATTTTTTCCATCAGTTTGGCGATGAGTGGTAAGTTTGCAATCGGTCGGAAGTTAGCTGGGTCTGATGGAGAAGCATTTGGTTTCTTCAGTAACGGTTTCAGGATTGCCAATTTTAACTGGTTAGGAACTGAGCCTTGAGACAGGGATGTGTTGATAATTTCTGCTATTGGTTTTGAGATGGTGTTTGGTATGGCAATGAGGAGATTTGTTGGTAATGGGTCTGATGGGTGTGAGGATGGTTTTAGTTTTTTGAGTGTATTTTCGATCTCCAGTGAAGAAGTGAGCTCGAATGAGTCCAAGCTTGTGTTTTGTTGCGGCACTGTTGTTAGATGGTGTGTTAAGGTGGGGCTATTGGATGTAATTGAATGGGTAAGGTTAGTGATTTTTGTCTTGAAGTAGTTGGCTAGCTCGTTAGCTTTGTTGAGCGCTTGGTGGTCTGGGATCGTGAGAGGAGATGGTTTGGTTAGAGAGGAGACGTAAGAAAAAAGGGCCTTTGAGTCGAAAATGAAGTTGTGTATTTTTTTTGCATAGAATTCTTTCTTTGTTCTAAGGATAGTATTCCTGTAGGAGTTGAGGTGGGATTTGTAGATGGTTTGTGTCGAAGTGGATGAGTTTTTTCTCCAGCTTTGCTCTTTTTTTCTAAGAGATTGTTTGAGGGATTTAAGTTCGGCTGTAAACCAAGGTTTTCTATTGTCTAATGTAGGTTGTATGGTTTTAGTTGTGGTTGGGCAGATTTTATCTGCAATTTTATTGTTAATATTGATCCAAGAGGTGGTAGCAGTTGTTGCGTCTGTGAGGTCAAGTTGATTTAAAGCTTCGGACATCTTTTCACTGAGTATGTCTAGAGAGCAAGGTTTCCTGAATTGGATGGTGGATTTGGTAGTGATTTGAGGTGGAGGTTTGTTGATCCTAAGGGTTGTGTGGATGACTCTGTGGTCTGACCATGGAACTGGTAAACAAGTGGGGTTGGTGTAAATGTTGAAGAGTTCGTTAATAAAGATGAGGTCCAAAGTGTGGCCTGCCTTGTGGGTAGGACTGTTGATAATTTGAGCGAAGCCCAAGTGGTTGAGTGAGGAAAGAAAGGTTTGGCAGTTGATAGATTGTGGAGTAGCGTCTACATGTAAATTAAAGTCTCCGAGGATTATAGCAGGTTTTTCAGTGTTTATGTGTTTAGCTATAAGTTCGATCAGTGGGGAGGGATCCAGTTCTAGGGTACCTGGTGGGGCGTAGACTAAGGCTATTTGGATTTGATCCGATTTAAAGAGGGAGAATTCTAGTTTGGTGGAGGCGTTGGTAAGTTGTAAAGTTATATTAAGTCCTTTTTTTGCTGCAAGGAGGAGTCCCCCACCTCTTTTTTTGGGTCTGGGGACAGAAAATAAGTCATAAGATTGAATGGGCAGTTGATTTGTAAGTACAGTATCTGTGTGTTTTAGCCATGTCTCTGTAATTGCACAGATATCTGGGTTGACTTCTATGAGATAGTCACTGAGGATGTCCATTTTTTTGGAAAGAGACTGAGCATTGAATAGAGTTAATGTAAATAAAGAGAGTCCTAAGATTTGTGTTATAGGTGATATCATTATTGGTAAAAGCCTTTGTTGTCGTGCGATGTGATGAATTGCAGGTTTTGTGTGCTTTCTGAGGTTATGCCAGATTTTGGGTATGGTGCAGAGGTGCATTGTTGTGGTTCAGTTGGTTGGGAGCAATGTTTCGATATTGAAGATGCTGGGCTAAGTATTGGTGAGGTTGACTGAATGCTGGACTGAATGCTGGAAAATGCTGAGTGAAAGCTGGAGAGGCTGACTGAATGCTGGAGAGGCTGGATGAATGCTGGAGAGGCTGGATGAGTGCTGGAGAATGCTGGAGAGGCTGGAGAGGCTGGATGAATGCTGGAGAGGCTGGAGGCTGGATGAATGCTGGAGAGGCTGGAGGCTGGGTGAATGCTGGAGAATGCTGGATGAATGCTGGAGAGGCTGGAGGCTGGATGAGTGCTGGAGAGTCTGATTACATGCTGGAGCAGCTTGTGAGTGTTGGAAAGGCTGTTATGTGTATGGGCCCTGGAGAATGAGGTCGCTGGACAAATGGTTGGATAACGTTGATGTAGCGTGCTTCGGTAGTGTAGGCTGGGTTGTGTGGCAGAGTCGTTTAGCATAGGTGGTTTCTTGTTGTGCTCAGGTTCACACAAAGGGGCAAGCCCCTTTGTCGTGCTCCTTCGGCGTGCGACGCACGGCGCGCGACGCCTAGCTGGGTGGGATTTAAAGCTCTGCTGAGCTTTAACTGGTTGGCTAGCTATATTATTTATGGGCGGGTCTTAGCGTGTGTCCCTGCTTTTTTAATCTTTTAGTTTGTCTTTGTATATCTTTTCGTCGAGTTGTGTCCGCCGGATTGGGCCTCGGCGTGCGCGGCTGGCGTTGGGGTCCCCCGGGTGGGGAGGCCGAGCACTGACCTGACCTTCCCCCGGTGGGGCTCCGGCGCCGGTCGCGCAGGTCTTCGGTCGCCGCGTGTAGCAGGAGGAAAAGGAGGTAATGGCGCCTGCAGTCGGGATTTAAAGCCCTGTCGGGCTTTCTCTGGTTGGCTGGTAAGTTTCTGATTTGGGCGGGCCTTAGCGCTTTACCTCGTGGTGTCCGCCGGATTGGGCCTCGGCGCGCGCGGCTGGCGTTGGGGTCCCCCGGGTGGGGAGGCCGAGCACTGACCTGACCTTCCCCCGGTGGGGCTCCGGCGCCGGTCGCGCAGGTCTTCGGTCGCCGCGTGTAGCAGGAGGAAAAGGAGGTAATGGCGCCTGCAGTCGGGATTTAAAGCCCTGTCGGGCTTTCTCTGGTTGGCTGGTAAGTTTCTGATTTGGGCGGGCCTTAGCGCTTTACCTCGTGGTGTCCGCCGGATTGGGCCTCGGCGCGCGCGGCTGGCGTTGGGGTCCCCCGGGTGGGGAGGCCGAGCACTGACCTGACCTTCCCCCGGTGGGGCTCCGGCGCCGGTCGCGCAGGTCTTCGGTCGCCGCGTGTAGCAGGAGGAAAAGGAGGTAATGGCGCCTGCAGTCGGGATTTAAAGCCCTGTCGGGCTTTCTCTGGTTGGCTGGTAAGTTTCTGATTTGGGCGGGCCTTAGCGCTTTACCTCGTGGTGTCCGCCGGATTGGGCCTCGGCGCGCGCGGCTGGCGTTGGGGTCCCCCAGGTGGGGAGGCCGAGCACTGACCTGACCTTCCCCCGGTGGGGCTCCGGCGCCGGTCGCGCAGGTCTTCGGTCGCCGCGTGTAGCAGGAGGAAAAGGAGGTAATGGCGCCTGCAGTCGGGATTTAAAGCCCTGTCGGGCTTTCTCTGGTTGGCTGGTAAGTTTCTGATTTGGGCGGGCCTTAGCGCTTTACCTCGTGGTGTCCGCCGGATTGGGCCTCGGCGCGCGCGGCTGGCGTTGGGGTCCCCCGGGTGGGGAGGCCGAGCACTGACCTGACCTTCCCCCGGTGGGGCTCCGGCGCCGGTCGCGCAGGTCTTCGGTCGCCGCGTGTAGCAGGAGGAAAAGGAGGTATGGCGCCTGCAGTCGGGATTTAAAGCCCTGTCGGGCTTTCTCTGGTTGGCTGGTAAGTTTCTGATTTGGGCGGGCCTTAGCGCTTTACCTCGTGGTGTCCGCCGGATTGGGCCTCGGCGCGCGCGGCTGGCGTTGGGGTCCCCCGGGTGGGGAGGCCGAGCACTGACCTGACCTTCCCCCGGTGGGGCTCCGGCGCCGGTCGCGCAGGTCTTCGGTCGCCGCGTGTAGCAGGAGGAAAAGCAATACTATAAAACTAATTAAAAGGAAATACTAATAAAATAAAAAGAGGGTAAAAATTACATAAGAAACAGTGAACGACCACCACAAAACATTTCTTTCCCCTCTGTGACTACTTTGACTATACCCTCTGAAGTCCAAATCTTCTGCTCCACTCTTCTGCCACTGACAGAACCTCTCAAGAACCCATGCTTTGGGATAAAGGAGGGTCTCACTTAAAAGGTATCTTCAAACAAGCAAAAAAATGTATATTTTCTCATTTGGGTTTCCAGCAGTCAGATGTAAAATTCACTGAATTTTTAGGATTCACAGGTTCACAGCATTGATTTAGCAGCAACATTAGTAACATGAACAACAAACCCTCTAGTGATCTCTTTTTACAAATAACAATATTGTTTGTTTCTTCCTGCTTCCCGTCTATCATACAGCCAGGAAAATTAATCCCTCTTCATTTTGGAAAAAATAGCATTCACTACTCACACACTCTTCTTGCCTGGCTAGGAACTGGGTTCCAACCAATCTGATGATTCATGATTCCTCCCAGGTAGTTCAGTAGGCACTGCTCAGGAGCTTAGTTTTGAAATCCTAGAGCCAGAGCCTTGCTGGTATCTGGCCTGTGGCTATATGGAAAGAGACCTCCCACCCTAGCCTCACTCCAACTTCTACAACTGCTCCCAGCAAGAAAAAGGCAGAGAGAAGCCCACTCCCACTCTAAGCATTCCCTTATATTGTATCAGGATACACTCCCCCTAGTGGCTCTCTCTCAAGCAATCCCTTAAAGCAGTGGTTCTCAACCTTTCTAATGCCGTGACCCCGCAATACAGTTCCTCATGTTGCGGTGACCCCTCGCCCCGCCCTCGCCCCGTGAGGGTGGGGTGAGGGCGGGGCTTTGGTCATATGGGGGCGGGGTTATGGATGGGGTTGGATTTTAGTGCACACTTATCATTTAATTATGACATTTATAATGTGAATGTAACTCAACTCACCATAGGTTCTCACATGCATGGCACACTGACCCATGATCGTCACGGGGCTAGATGTAAAAGTACAGTTTGTATCCACAGGAACCCCCCTGACCCACAATAATGGATGTAAAGCAGAATTATGACATTCCCCATACAACTCACCCTACAAAAAAGATATTCTGGTTCTAGTGACATCTCAGTAACAGCAACTCAAACTCCTTCTATTTCCAGGCTCAATAGCCCTACTTATGAAAAGACAGCAGTTTACCACCAATGCATGTCCTCTGAGAAAACACAACAAATAAGACCGATACAAACGCTTACATGCTAGCAAAATATCTCATCTCGGTAACAGACACAGAACCGACCTAACATACTCCCAGGATCTGTAGTAATGCACATAAACTAATCCGCACACAGTTACACCTGTATTATGGAATACACTCAAACAGGAGCAACCCTATCTATGAAAAGGCAACACTACAAATATTAAATCAGGTCCTAAAAACCAATACACCTCTTATTAGGAAAACAGAACTAGCAAGCAGCTATAGATCCCCACACAGAAATAATTGTAAAACTATACTAATAAGCAGAATAAATGTTTCAAAACAGCTATGAACATCCAACAATTAAAAACGCATAAAAACTATTAAACATTCTCCAAACACCAATAAAATATTTCAAAAAAGCAGACATCACACAATTAAAATGGCAGTCAAGAAAAATAAACTTAAAAAGCCACCTTTACTTACCCCCTCCAGCAGCTCTCCTACTCCCCTTCCCTGCAGGCCGTGGCACTCACCAGAAGCAGCAGTAGAAGCTAAGCTCTATACTTATGGTCCTCTTCCTTAGTGCCCATGTCTCTCACACACACACACCATACCAGTCAAGCCCCCATGACCAGTTTCTGTCTCTCACACACCAATCATCTCCCAAACAGTCTTTGGCACACACACACCAGTCACCTTCCTGAACAGTTTCTCTCATGCCATACACACACACACACACACACACAGGCTTCCCACTCCCGTGTTCTACTTACATATACGGGCTTCTCACTCTCATAATCACTTTCTCACACACACACACACCAGTCACCTTCCTGAACAGTTTCTCTCATGCCATACACACACACACACACAGGCTTCCCACTCCCGTGTTCTACTTACATATATGGGCTTCTCACTCTCATAATCACTTTCTCTGTCTCTCTCTCTCTCACACACACACACACTCACTCACTCACCAGTCTCTCACTCCCATGCTTGTTCTCTCCACATGCACAGGCTTCTCATTCCCATAATCACTTTCTCTCTGTTACACACACACCAGTCTCTCTCATTTCCATGCTCACTCTCCACGTGCACAGGCTTCTCATTCCCTGAATCACATTCTCTCACATTCACACACACACACACCAGTCTTTTTCTCTCACACACACCATCACCTTACCAAGCAGTCTCTCTCTCTCATGCATGCACACTCACCCTGGTTTCTCACTCCCATGCTTTCTTTCACCCCCACAACACCAGGCTTCTTACGCCCATGCTTTCTCACATACCCAGACTTCTCCCTTCCATGCTTTTTCTCTCTCTCACACACACACATCAGTCACCTCCCTGACTAATGTCTCACACTCTCACACACACATCAGTCATCTCCCTGAGCAATCACTTTCATTGTCTCTCACATACACACACACACATCAGCTCTCTGACCAGTCAATCACACACAGACTGGCTGGCTGCTTCTCTCTCTTTCTCTCACTCACTTCCTCTTCTCCCCCGAGCACAAATGGGAGCTGCAGCAGCCTCGCTGGCCAAGAAAGAAGAATCCCATCGGCCGCGGGAGGCTCGTGCTGCTCTCTCCTTTCTCCATTACCGGCTGCTTCAACTGCTCGGGGGCCGATGCTGCAGCCGCCGCTGCTACTTTTTCGCGCGGCTCTCTCTCCTTCCCGCGCACCACGATTCACTTCCTGTTCCGGGTCACGGGAGGGGGGGGGGCAGGCGCAGGAAGAAGAAAAGGCCCAGCCGCGGGTGCAGAGCTTCTTCTAGCGCCGCTGCCGTTCCCGCTGGGCTTGAACGTGCTGACAGCCCGGCGGCAACGGCAGCGGGAGAGACCGGGAGCGCGCGACCCCTGCGTTTTGGGCGTTCGACCCCCGCCGGGGTCGCGACTCATAGGTTGAGAACCGCTGCCTTAAAGTGATATTCAAACCTCATTAAGGAACTAATATAATAATGATTCATAATCACAACTTCAAAGGTAGAGTTTAAGTGACATTTAGATTTAGATTTTATTAATTTATGAATTGCCTGACACAAAAGAGGACTAGGCAATGTACAAAAGGAACATACATAATAAAATGTAAGGACAAAATAAGACTTAAATAAAACAATAAATAAATCATAAAATGTTACAGCATCAACGTAAAACTAAATAAAACAATTCTAAAAACATAACTTCCAAAAACAGTACAAACAATAAAAAGTAAAATAAGTATAAAAATTAAGCATGATTAAAAAGATACGTTTTAATTTACGTTCTGAAATTTTTGATGGTGTATGATTGCCTGATTTCGAAGGCAAAAGAATTCCAGAGCTTAGGACCTGCTATAGAAAAGGCACATTCACATCCCTTGAAATTTCCCCAAGGACAAATTTCTAGTGACCAGGACCCAATTTAGGGCTCCCATCACAACAAAAAGACTGGAAACACCATGATGAGTTTAATGTATAGAATGACAGAATCATCATACCTGAAGCCATGGGGCTAGAGACCTTATCATGGATACATCACATCCATTCAGGGTGTGATGGCCAGATATTAATAATATCTGGTAGAATGACAAGTAGTATGAGAATTAGATTAAATGAACATATGTCCCGATTGAACACCCAGACACTATCTGCTCCAATTGTTGCACATTATGTACAATACAAACATACTTTTTTGCAACTAAAATGGAAAATTTTAGATCAAGTCCAGTTATCACTACGTGGTGGCAATCGTATAGATATTTTGAATCAAAGAGAGGCATTTTGGATTTTCATATTACAAACCCAAACACCGGGCAGACTCAATGAAGAACTAGATTGGAGTTATTTACTTTAAAAAAACATGATGTCGTATAGACGTGATTTTCGGATTGGTGATTTCTGGAACCAGGAGAAGTATATAAAAGAAGTCAGCAACATGGGGATTTAACGCAAACTAGTGATAAGAGATCACACTCACACTGTGAAGCTTATTTCAGGATGTAAAGATATGTTGTAAAATGAAGCACTGAACACTTCCGACAGTTTGAAGGAGACAGAAAATCCCCTGAAGAAAGATCTACGGATCTGAAACGAGGCCCCGTTGGGAAACGGCTATTCTAATCAGATAAGCCAGTTAATGTTTATATCAAAGGATTTGTATTCAAAGAAAGCTGGTGCTTTAAAGTCGACATTCAGTCAGCACTTAGAAGTAGATAGTTAACCGAAGGTTGACATCTAGCCAGCACCCTGAAATTGACATTCAATTGTTTGAACAGTCGGTACAAGAATAAATTTTGAAAACTTTTTTAAATTCACGCTGGACACATATAAACAAAGAAAAACTAGGTCGCAGGAGGTTGGTTGATGATTATATGGAGTACATTACTGGATGATAGTGACATAATAACGTGGTATGAAACCTTCCTCTCCCTCCTAAAAATTGTTTTTGACAAAACAATTGTTTTTTTGATATAATTAGTAAAAAAAAGTGGTTAAGAAATATTCATCAACTCGCATGGGTGGCCAAAAGTTAAAAATATATAAAAAGAAATCATTCAAACAATTTTATTAAAGAGGTGATAATAGTTGAATAATACAGATATTAATAATGACATTAAAGACCTCATCTGGAATTGTGAGGCATGTGTAGATGCTCAAACAAGGCATCAGAAGAAAACTTTGAAGGCACTCAGTATCCACAACAAACCTCGGAACAAGGAAGACATTGACATTTGTGTGATAAATAATACTAGCTACTTTATCATAGTAGATTATTATTCAAATTTTTACAAATACTCTCTTAAAGTTGAATAAAGACTACATGTAGCAAGCCATCTTGGAAATGCAAAATATTCCTACTGAGGGCATGACGTGCAGTCTGGTTCAATATCTGAAGTCCAAGGGTACATGTATCTTAGGGCCAATAGGCACTCAGCTATTAAAACCAGAAGTGGTGGAAAGAGACACAGGTTGAGCCCCCTTGGGTTTTAGCGGCTGGCAAGACCTAGGCCGGTTCCTAGGGCAGTGGAGATAACTAAAGTCCAAACGCACACCGGGGTCAGGGCAGGCAGTGGACTAACAGAGTCAGGCGCAGGTCAAGGTCGGGGCAGGCAGTTAGCAAGAGTGGTAAGGTCGAGGCAAGACGTCAGGTCCAGGCAGCAGGCAATTGTGGTCAGTTCCAAGCAAGAAGTCAAGATCTGAAAAGTCAAGCCATGGGTGGGCGGAGACCAACTGAAGACACTGGACGAGTAGGACAAGGTGAGGCTGGACGAGGAGAGCTGGAGGAGACAAAAGCTGGATGAAGCAAAACTGGAAGTCGGGACACAGGAACCAGGAACACACACAGGAATCGGGAACCAACATGCAGGAACAACACGTACTACTTCAGGAGTAGAAGACCCGTTGCTGAGGCGAGGAACTGCTGTGAGCCTTTAGCTTATATAGGACACTGACATCATCTGGAGGCACCGTTCCATGTTTCCCACCATGGTGTGCATATTATGTGCACACATGCGAGCGTATGTGCCTATGGGGAGGCAGCGGCATGTCTGGGATGGCGACGGCAGCTATGGTCGGTGGAGTTCGGTGACGGCAAGAGAGGCCCCTGGCAGCATCGGGCAGTGGCATGAGCGAGTGCAGGAGCTCACAGGAGCAACCTGTGAGTCACTAAATGTAACAGCAATGGACAATGAAAGATACATTATCTACACAACATATGCAAAGGACTGTCTGAATCCAATACAGATGTAATGAAATCTATGCCGAATGCAACTCTCCCTGGGGAAGATATCAACAAAGATTCAAATACCCAATTTGCAACAAACATTCCATTAGCTACACAAGCAACATGCACATGCAGAAACATTACATCACCTTTCCTTCTTGTTAAACTGTGTTTTTTCTCACACTTATATACAGTTTTATTGTGATGTAGTGTGCAGGTTAAGGATACTGTCGCAAGCAAATATGAGAAAGGGGAATGTTACAATAGACAGCCTCCCCTCCACTAGGCAGACATGCAGCTATGACCTGCAGAAAAATGAGCAACATAACATCCTCTACGGCAGTCCTCCAGCAGACCAGCATTAAGACAGAGGGCAGGCTACAGGAAGCAGTCATTGCTAGAAAGCAGTCATAGTAGCAGGCCTGTAAATATTCTCTTTCAGAATAAAATTGTAGCTCCTCTTCTGGTATTCAACCGAGAAGGCCAGGGGTCACACGGGTTCCAAATCCCCTCTCAGTCTCTCAGAGCCTGGGGTGGGGAAGGGGGGATTTTCCAAAAGGGCAGGGGTACAATATACCCCTAGAACCCAAAGTGTAGGGGGTGCGAACGTTTCCATGGGAAATGATATCAATAGGTGAAGTGTGGATGTACCTTTATGCCAAATAACCAGGCTGGATGCTCTGTTGTGGTGTTCCAATTAAAACTTTACTGCTGTAGATCTTCAATAGTAATCATTTGGTATCATACACACTTGTTCTTTCTTATATCCATTTCACAACTCAGATTCCAAACTTCTCTTGATCTGTAAAAGTGTCGCTCAACCTTCCAAGACTTTTAACAATAAGTATCCCAGTATGGTTTGGGGGTCTCATATTGTTCAAATCCCTTTCTCAAACACTACCTGAGATCCAAATGTTCTCCAACACTTCACGGCTCCAGCACCTCTTCTCAGTTCCCGAGGGGATCTCCAGATGAACAATACCCTTTTTCCTAATTGTCCTTTGCAGATGGTAAAACAAGATCTTCTCTGGAGAAGACTTCCAATATTCCATTCAGCTTTCCTTCTTTTGGGTAGGAAGTGTGGTGGTAAAACTTTCTCCCAAACCAAAACAGCAAAACTTCACAAAATGCAAAATTGGGGCTACACTGCAGCGAGTCATCATGGTACATCCACTGGATGTAAGATGGAGGTAGGGGAATTTTTTCCTTCTGGGCCAAGAACAGGGATTCTCATGAAAAACTCCAAAAATCAATTCCAAAAATCTCTTAAACTTATGTAACCCCCCTCTTGGTTTTCTGTCACCTAATCGAAGGGTCAAAACAGAGTCCCAGGGCTGTCTTCATTCTCCCGGATCTCCAAAAAACACTCTTTTACCAGCTTGAGTCCTGGGGGCCAGGGCTCTTCCGTGGGGAGGAAGCCTAAGCTTCTGGGGCCCTATGTGCTGTGGTGGGGTTACCAGGCTGCTCAATCACTCTCAAATGTAGCTCAAATCCTCGCAGCGAGGGGATCTGATGATTCAAAGGCACACTTGAATGAAAAGGCTCAGAATCCAAAGGCTCAGAGTTCAAATAATAAAAGGGATTACTTAAGTTTGAAAGGTAGGATCCATGCAATGATTCCAAAAATCACGACTAGCATAAGGAAAATACAAATCATGAAAAAATAGGTTTCTCTGTCCCCAGTGCCTTTTTTTGATGATACTCCTGCTCTTAGCTGTGTCCTAGTCCAAAGTGCCTTCCCCAATGAAAGTAGCTAAATTCTCCTTCAACTCCAACATGTATCAGGGATGTTGGAAAAACTTTCCCCTGTTCAAAATAGGTTGAGTCTTCAAACTACTTCTCAAAATTATTAAAAAAAAACAAAACAAAAAAACTCCATAAAAATACAATCTCTCAAAAACTTTGGTCTCCCTTCTACCTTGCTATTAGAAAGATACAAAAACAGGGACCATCCTTTTCTTCAGAAGGTGCTCCCTCTCAGTCAGGAGCTGATCCAAAAATCCTCTCTTAAAACCTTAAAAAACTCTTAATCTCAAATGATTCTTCACTTGACCAGGCCTTGAGGGCCTACCCATCTTCTCCTACACTAACTCTGCACTGTGAGATCCAGGGATGATCTCCTTAGAACCCCATCTTCTTTGTGCCACCAACTCTCTGGCCTTCTCCTTCCCTCTTCAGTATCTCCTAACCCTTTGACCACTGCACACTCTCTGGGGCTATTTATACCATACAGACCAGTCCCAAAAAGAGCATAGCCTAACAGTTGGGGAGGTGTAGGATATGCAAAAATCTATCTACAACATCTCACCATAACCATATGGAAAATATTAGACTTGGTTGTAATTTCTGTTACACTCAAAATGTGAGACAATTCCACCAGAGCGGCTGAGTACTAGCAAGGAAGCTGCCTTCTTTCTATTCTGTGTAACCAGGGCGGTGAGGCCTAGCACCCCTAAAATAGGGAAAGTAAAAACAAATATCTCCTTCTTCTCCAAAAACTACCTCAAAAGGCTGCATCAATCTCTGAAGCTGCTTGCACATGACAAACAGGAGCCTACCACTACTACAGCCACCACACAGAGGGTGCTGTAGCAACGTGATATGCTCCACTACCCCAGGTCATTGACTAGGGCCATCTAGTAGAGATCCCATCGGGGGCCACCATAAAATCAAAGTTGTTATAAAGCAACCTATGAGTCTGTCTGGATTCTGCCCCACAAACAGTAAGCAGCTGTGTTGTAAAATTATAGCCAGATCCAACTGATAAGAGACAGTGGAAACTATGAAAGAACATGTGGCTTTCGGCACTTATTAGGTAAAGTAGTATTTAGAGAAGGAACACTGGGCATGTTTGTGGTATGAACTACAGTCTCTCATTGTAGTGCTGCTGGAAGATATAGTTGTGGAAGGATTAAGGGTGCAGGAAAGTTTCTGCAGGTTATCACATCTGTTCAAAAGTCTGATGGTCAAGCAGCAATTCGGATTTAAAACGTTTTTGGTTTTCATATTCACCCCTTAAGGTCAACTTCCACTGCTAATATCTATTCTCGCAATGCTCACTGACAGTAGGATTACTGTGGGGCAGTTTCACCTCACTACAGATACCATAACCTATCTACCATACAAACACTGCTATACCAACTGACTCTTGTGCAGGGAATGAAGGGGAACACATAGCACCACAGCACTCTTAGCTACCATGTTCTGGCCGTTTATCTTTATTCCCTTGCTGTTTCTCTTACCCTATATTTATGTATTTATTTATTTTTCTATACCGACATTCGATTTGACATATCACATCGGTTTACATATAACAAGATGTCTAAGGCTAGCCTTATAATGACATGATACAATGTAACAGCTTAATTGAGTAACTAAGTATATATAACTTTTACATGACATGATACAATGTAACAGCTTAACTGAGTAACTAGCTAAGTACATATAACTTTTACAGGATAGTATTATAATATAACATGTATATTAGCATAACTTTTACTGACTATATTAAGAGTTAAATTAACTTTGTACAGTGGCAGGGTGGGGGGGGGGAACTGGAGGGGTAAGGGGGCGGGGTGATGGGGAATGTTATTTGCATAAAAGTATAGATGCAACCTGGTTTTGCATGTACTTTTATGCAAGCTGGCAAAAGGTGTTCCACAGGGCAGAATTGGGGTGGAGTTTGAACTTTTGGTTTAAAAAGTATTCACCTAAATTAACATGCACAAGTTGTGCCCTCGATAGAGCAGGTGTAACTTTGTGCAGGTAAGTTTAAGTGTGTACTCGAGCACTTACATGCAAATTTTCAAAGCAAGCATATGCAAGCACGTTTACTTAGAAACTTTGGGGTAAAATCTGCATTTAAAATGGTATATATGTAGACTTTACCTACGACCATAATTATGAAATTATTCTCCCTATGTTTGATGTATTTGTTTTATCAATTCTGTATTTCTGTGTTCTGGATTGTTAAACCGCCTTAGGCATATTTCTTTGGCAAGGTGCAATCATGCTAGGTAGAGATAACATGATGCAAATCTACTCTTTTTTCAACTTTCATCACTCCAAATCACATTAAATCTTCACGGATGTTAACTGTGCTGTTTGTACATATGACTGTGCATGTTAAACTGCCCCTCAAAATCCAACTCTCCCAACAAATCTCACCCCAAGTTACTAGCACTCCCTCTTACACTGGTATAAATAGTTAACTATTCTATAACCCTCTACAGAGGTGTGTTTTCTCCCATCTCTCTCTCAGTAGTTACGGTGTGTGTTATGTTATTGCACACAATATTAAACAGCCCTCATTTCCATTTACTCTGCCCATACCCCTCCCACTTGAATAAATGTTTCAAATTTGCAAACACATTTTATGATGCAATATTTCAAATTTGCATACGCAATGTATGTTGTAATATTTATCACATGCATTATCACGATAACGGCCTAATGCGATTTGATGAATGACCCTGTAAGTTAGTCAGACACAGCTGAAAATTGACTAAGTTAGCCAAATAACTTAGGGGCATCCTGGAACGCCTCTTTATTATCCAGCTAGATTTTAGCTGTAGAATGGCTTATCTGGCTAAAATCTAGACAGATAAGTTCCCCAATATTAAAAAAATTGGCATTTAGTAGGTTACCCGGTTAAATAGCTTTGAGTATTGACCCTCAAGCATCTGTATCAATTATTCATGCTTTGAACGTAAAGAAGCTGCTTTAAAATAGAAGCATAGAATATCACAGCAGATAAGAACCAGAAGGTCCATCTAGTATGACCAACGTAAATCCTGTCGTAATGTCATAGATTCAAGTAAATCTCTTGCTTTTTCCAGACAACTTTTGCTTTTGCAAAAAGAAATGTAAACAGAAGTACATGGAGCTCTTTATCCAGTTGGTTACTAAAAATATAATGCTACAAATATACATGGAACAAGAATGTTTGATGTGAAAATTGCATTAGAGTTCTTAACCTATACTGAGAAGAACTGCAAAGAAATGAGCAGAATGACACAAAACTGTACTAAAATCATACTACTTAACAAACTGAAGAAGTATAGGCCTTAAATGTAACACAAGGAGGATGTCTTTCCTTGTCTTGTGCTTTAGGTATTGTTTCCCCTGCTCTCTCAGCAAATCTTTTGGGCACCTTCTGCTTAGGCAATTATGGTAGGCATATTGGGCCAGATTTTCAAAGGGGTACGCGCGTAAGATACGCGAGTACTCCCTGAAAGCCTGGCCCAAACTCCCCCTATGAGCGCCGAACCTATGTTAAGTAGGCTCGGCGGGGAGCGCAAACCCCGGGACGCGCATAAGTCCCTGGGATTTCCTGGGGGGGCGTGTCGGGGGCGTGTTGCGGCCGGCGCGTCATCGGGGGTGTTCCGGGGGCGTGGCCGCAGCCTCCAGACCAGCCCCCGGACCGGACCCTGACACGCGCAAGTTACGCCTGCTTCGAGCAGGCATAACTTGTACAACAAAGGTAGGGGAGGTGTTTAGATAGGGCTGGGGGGGTGGGTTAGGTAGGGGAAGGGAAGGGAGGGGAAGGTGGGGGGAGGCCGAAGGAAAGTTCCCCCCGAGGCCGCTCCGATTTCGGGCAACCTTGCATGCGCCAACCCTGGATTTTAATGGATACGTGCGGCTACGCGCGTATCTATTGAAATCCCACATACTCTTGTTCGCGCCTGGTGTGCGAACAAAAGTACGCATGTGCGCAAATTTATAAAATCTACCCCATTGGCTCCTCAGTCAGGCCTGGATTTTAGGCACAGGCAACATAGGCAACTGCCTCAGTATCAAAGTTTGATAGGAGCTGGAACGTTGTCACTGCTGCTATGTTTCCTGTCTTCTTACCCGAAAGCAGCAATGTCCTGATTCTGCGTGGTGGCAGCAGCAGCAATTTAAAAAGAAATTCAGTGCAGAGGCATCCACCTGCCTCATACTCAAGGCCCTGCCCTCTTCTCCTACACCGGCTTCTGTTACTGTGGAAACCTGTGCACAGGGCAAGGCCTGAGTATGAGGCAGGCCACTGTAGACACCTGCTGAATTAATTTTTTTAAGTTGCTGCTTCTGCTGCCATGGATTCAGGACATCCCTATTTTAAGTAAATGGCTGAGAGTAGGCCCATCCCCATCTTGAGAGAGGATGAGGGAAGGAGGGTGTGACCACCATCCTCCCCCGGCAATGCCAATGGGTGCCTCGTACCAAATTTCAGCCAAACCTGTCTATGTCGAGGGCCTCTGATACATACATACATACAGACTGAGAAGCATAGCTACTGCAATATACACTTTGTATTGATGAAAGATTTCAAAAGGGAACAAAAATATAAAAGGCAATAAGGTCCTTTATTCAAAAAACTTGTCCGGCTAAGATAGCTGGACCAACCTTCAGGGTTTAAATTATCCCTCGACTGAGCAGGTAAATTTTGTCTGGGTAAATCATTGTCTGCACAAAATCTACCCAGATAAAGAGGAGCACTGGAGACATCCACCATTTATGGGTAAACTCTAAGTGGTCAGCTAAAGTTAGCTAGGTAAGTCTGGTCAGATAAATCACTGTCTTAAAGCTACCTGGGTAGCTTTATCCGAATATATTCGGAGGCACCATTACGAGGATATTCAGCGGCACTTGTCAGGGTAAAGTTATCCGGGAAGCTTATCCCCTCAGCAGGTTGCTGAACATGAACCTCTGCACTTCAGTGAAATGTGCCAGCTTTCTAGTAAAGCTGAAAATGAAATTATGGAATATTCTGTTGTTCTTCTACATGCAAGCAGCGCACAGATGAGAAAAGTAAGAGGTGCAATGCACTCTGCAACTCAAAGCAAAGCTAACTCCTCATGACCCGACCTGTTGCACAGTGCGGTAGCACCACACAGATTGATAAAATTCATCCAGTTCTTCTCGAGAAACATTGCAAAGATGTAGGAAATCGGAATATTTCCTGGACAAGCCAAGATTGGGCCTGGTTAAGGAGTCTTTCTTTGCTTTCAGCACAGGTGTTGGAACTCTAGGTGTTGAAAGTACAGGCTTTTAACAGGAATGAGTCAAACATTTTTTTTTACATACCCACTATGACAATGGTACCGACTTCCCTTGGCTCTGTGAACCAAGTCAAGTTAATCAGCAATGGAAAACCAAACAGGAATTTCTCACCAAAATTAAAATATTTTCTAACTTTGTGCATTTCAGATTTGATTTATTCATTCTCTCTGCTTGGTCCATTTTTTTTTTGTCTTCGTCATCATCTCTCTTCTATCAATTTCCTCAGTACCTTTCCTATTTTCAACCTCTTCTCAACTTCCAGTCTCTTTATCATTTCTTCTTCTTCTCTTTTTTTGTCCCTTCTCTTATTTGTGTGCCTAGCTTTAAATCTGCTATTGCCTCTCCCAAGCTCAGTTTGTCCCTCCAACCTCTCTCCCCAAAATTAGATGGTTTCTCCACTTTATTCCCTCTGTCTCCCAGCCCAGCTGAGTTTGTTCCTTCGTTCTCTTTCCTCTTGAGCCGCTCACCTCTTGCTTCTTCCCTCTATCCGGCTCTCTGCCACCCCATCTGGTTTTTAAGAACCTGCTTCCTTTCTTCCACTGTCCCATCACCCCCTGTGGCCTGCCTTTTTCCATTCCTCTTCCTGTTCTATCCTCCCTGCTTACTTATTTATTGGTTTTTAATACCATCACTCGGGTTCCATCATAACGGTTCACAACAATAAATAATAATGCACAATAAATATTCTAAAATCAACTTCCTAGGACTAAAAAATAAAACAAATTACAACCATTCCATTAAAAAACAACTCATAAACCAATTAAATAAACTTATCATACGACTTATGACCAATGTATGGTGGAAACAATAACACCCAAACCATCTTCTATAAAACAAGATAAAAAAAAGTTAAAGCTTTTAAGAACATAAGAACATAATTTAAGATGGGCTGGGGTAGGCCTCCTTAAAAAGCCAAGTTTTTAGAGCCCTCTTAAATTGTTTAAAATTCGTCTCCATTCGAATCTCCTTGGGGAGAGCATGTTCCATATTTTAGGACCTGCCAGGGACAGAGCCCTTCATTCAGCCGTGCTGACTGTACTGCTGGAATAGTAAGGAAACCTTTATTGGCAGAACGTAAATTTCTCCGGGGGACATGTAATTTGATGGCAGCATTTAGCCAGTCCACCTGGTCACCATTAAATGAATCTGTGCAAAATGCAAATTGATTTAAATTGAACTCTGGATGCAATAGGCAGCCGGTGCAGGTTGATCAAAGTCGGGGTGACATGATCGGGTTTCTTTTTTCCTGTCAGGATGCGAGCTGCTACATTCTGTAAAACCTGTAAAGGTCGGGCAGCGGACGCAGGTAATCCTAAAAACAAAGAATTACAGAAGTCTAAACTACCAAACAGCAGGGACTGCGACACAGTACGGAAATCACCCCGAAGAAGTACAGGCTTCAGGCGTCGTAATACCAGGAGCTCCGCGTACCCTTCCTTTACTTTCGTGGCAATATGTTTCCTTAAACTAAATTCAGGGTCTAAAATAGATACCAAGGTCTCTTCTCTCCCTCTGCTTGTTTTCCCCCTGTTTTCCTCTCCCTTACTTTCCACTCCTTGCTTTTCCCCCCTCCCTCTCCCCTGCACTCATTCTCCCCCTGTCTCTTTGCTCCTCCCCGTTCCCCTTCTAGCTTCCTATCTCTCCTGCGTCTTGCTTTCCCTTCCTCATATCCAGGGCCAGTTTCAGGGGGGGGAAGGGGGGGGAGGGGAAGGGCAAACAAGGCAACTGCCTGGAGCCGCAGCAGCACAAAGCACCCGCCCCCCCCCCCCCCCTTTGTGAAGCTGAGTGACATTATTGAGGCAGACCTTCAGGTTGCCAGGGCCCCGTCTTTAGCTTCGGTCTTCAGCCTCGGTGTATCTCACACCAGCCCTGCTCCTGGCCTCTTCTCGCTTCTATCCCCGTCTCCCTTTTGCTTTTTTCGTTCCCCCCCCCCTTCCTTACTACCTATACTCCCTTGGCATTTCTTGGCCCAGTGAAGCTCAGCCAAGTTGGAACTGCGCAAAGTAATTGCCCTGCACAATCAGAACCAGGAAATCACAGCACTACAAACACCGCGCGGCACTACATGGGGCACAGAGAGTGAGTGGCGATGTTTACTGCCTAAGTAGGGTGACCGTATAGCTCCATGTCAAAGGGGAGCAGGCCAATCCTGATTCTACTCATTTGCATGGCACATTGATTTCCC
Source organism: Rhinatrema bivittatum (assembly GCF_901001135.1). NCBI lineage: Eukaryota > Metazoa > Chordata > Amphibia > Gymnophiona > Rhinatrematidae > Rhinatrema > Rhinatrema bivittatum. Next base: position 564,500,420 of record NC_042615.1, on the reverse strand, counting down.
TAAGAAAAATAGCTCTTATTTTATATCATTATCATCTGATCCCACTTAGTGGTGGAATCAAGCCAAGAACAAATACCTAACGGCCCATTATTCAGCACCACTTAGTTGTTTAAGTTCAGAGTTAGCCGGCCTTTTGAATATCCAGGCACAGTCAACAGCTGTCAGTGAGCTGGCTAACTTTTTATCTAGTTAAAATATTAGCTGGCTATGTGAATGGTGGCTTGGGGCCTTCCAGGATGGAGCCAATTTTATGGCCAACTTAGCAGATAAACACCGACATTCAATGTTATCCAGTTTAGTTATCTGGATAAATTTAGGATGAACATTCGGCTCTCCTAAAGTTAGCTGGATAAACTTAACCAGCAAACTACATGACAGCTGATCATATTCAGCAGCGCAGCCACGCCACTGAATACCTTGGCTAACTTGCCCCGGGATTCATCATTCCTCTATAAATATGGCGGAATGATGGCCCGCGAGAAAAAAAGGGGTGGGGGTGGTGAAAGTATGCAGCCGGCCACATCGCGGTGGTGCGTTTTCACCTGCCGCGGTTGCGGGTGGGGCCAAACACTTTCGCCCCCCATAGCGCCATGGGAAAAGGTGTTGTTATTTCCCGTGGTGCTGCCGGTGATAATGTGGAAAACATTATCGCCCACACGCTGCCAAACCATAACACCGCCCAAACTTCACCCACACTCCTCCCCTCCCTCTGATTTAAATTGTACCACCGCAATGCATCCGATATCATGTGCGTTAGGACCTTATCTCGATAGAGGATCTGAGTCTGATGTTCCCAGGTCCCAGCATGAAGAAATGTGCTTCACAGCAAAGGCAATCTTTACAGAACATCTGTATGGATGTCACAAAGATGCTGCCCTCCAATAGCTGTTGAAGTGCTTGGGACTCTGGTGACTCAAAACCCACCTTTACAGATACAACACTGTATTCAGTGAATGGTGCCAACCTAATGGCATGGGACGTAGTCTGTGACACAAATTGGCTAGAAACATGTAATCCCTCAATCTGGAAGAGGGACAACCCATTCTCCAGCACTCTTACATAAGGAGTCAGAAGCCCTAGGATGCTGCTGCTATCAATCATCACTCAGGGAGAAGTGGCACATCAACCCCAAAAGGCTGGTGATCTCTGGGATAGTACAATCCACAGCCTCAAGGATGCAGTTAGAGTCACCCCAATCATCATATTCTGGGTGCCATGCATAATATCCAAATAGGCCAACATGCAGCTAAAGAAATGCAAGATCCAAAGATGAAGCAGGTGTAGCAGCTTTCACATTAAGCGTCTCTAGCTAGTAAGGAGTGGTAAACAGTGTTACCACTATACAAGATATTGATGTGAGATGACTGGGGAAAAAAAAGGTTGTAACACTCCAGAAGCCAATTGGTTTTAACTGCTGGAGTGGAATAGGTTTCTCATAGGAAACTCACAGTATATCCTTCCATTTGCAAAAAAAAAAAAAAAAGGAATACCTGGAGTCTCTGGGATCCTTCCTACAGTCATTGACATTGAGCGTGCCTATGTAAAGAGTCATTCTCTGTCAGCTGAATTATCAAGGGCATTAGTCAAAACACTTGAAGTGACTGTAACAAGTATGAACACAGGCATTTTCAGCTATTCCTGGGAGCTTGATTATCTTGGGGGGTGGAGGAGGGATCCATGAACTGGAGGATGCCAGGCAATTTTGTCCTGGACTCTTCCTTCTCCTGCAAACTAAATGGAACATCTGCCATTCTCTTTGCAAAGTTAGTGAAGGAGTGCTCCTGTGGAGGAGAGGAGTCTGAGGGGAGACCTATTGATCACTCCTGTTCAGAGAAGTCCTCGTATCCTTGGATGTACCCCCAGGAATACTCAGTCTGTGCCAGAATCATAGGTTAATGGTGTGGTCTAAATCTGCATCTGGCTTGAAGATAAAGCCCCAGTGATGGCAACTCTTGTCTATTGGAGTCTAGACTCTGATGAACTTCTGTATTAAAACAGGAGTAGGCCACTCCAGTCCTAAAATGCCACAAATAGGGTCTGATTTTCAGGATACCCACAATGAATATGCATGAGATATATTTGTATGCATAACCTTCATTGTATGCAAATACATCTCATGCACATTCATTGTAAATATCTGAAATCCAGACCTGTTTCCAGCAGTCAAGGACTGGATTTGCCTACCCCAGCACTAGAAATTAACATTGGGGCAGCAAAACCCAATATCAGAGACCCTCTGGGAACCAGTATTGGGCCTCTCTGCCACACATCTTTCATGGGGATCCATGATAAACATGATGTGTTCATACCAGGGGTATCTGTTGAAGCCACTGGTCCTCTTCCCTTTTTGGGACATCAGCCAAAAAATAAGCGAGGCATAACCAAATGACTTGATTTTACATAAACTTGACAAAAAAAATATGAAAACTTTAATTTGATTGCAAATCTTACCTACTGAACCTAAGAGGAATAAGAATAGGAGAACCATGAAGCCCCACATGAAAAATCAGAAAACTTTTAAAAAATTTCTTCAGAGAGAAGAAGGCCCATCATTGGATTCTATTATGAGCGATGTGAGCATGAGCCCCTCTTGCAGTGGCACAACTGATGCAACCTTGTGGCCAGAGCCCTAAGGTCTGTGCCGTCAGCGGGTGAACAAGTCTTTGCACGAGCCAGGCTATGATAAGTCTAGGAGGCTGTGACTACGGTCAGATCTGAAGAGACTAGACAAACAAGGCTGAGGCTGAAAGCTGAAAGCAGATATGGAGCAAGGCTGAGGCTGAAGACTGAAGCAAGGCTTGAAGACAAACGGGCAACCTTTGCTGAGGCTGAAGACTGGAGCAAGGCTTGAAGACAAACGGGCAACCTTTGCTGAGGCAATCCTGTGTAGCACGGTTAGGGTTTAAATACCCAGACGTGTGACATCATCGGAGGGCGCTGAGAGCATGGGTTCCCACTGTGGTACCTTTATAGCTCGGCGCGTGCCTAGGAGGGGGAGCGTGAGCGGTGAAGTTTCCCTGCTGCGTGGGGCGGCAGTCTTCAGCCGGCGTCGTCGGGGGTGAGTGAAGCCGCTCACGGGGCCGTTCCGCAAGTGGTAAATGTAACAGATTCTGCATAAAAAGAAGACTTGAGGGGGCCCTACACAATGCTGTGATGTATGTCGTGCTATATGTTCTCAGTCAAGCACTGCAAAAGCTTTTAGAAGCTTTTGAGTAAGCTTTCCACACTGGGCTCTATCCGATGTCACCCATTTGTGAAGACTTCACACCCTGCTTGTCCTCGGAGAATATCATAATGCCTCCGAATCCATATAAGGTGTGACTGCACCTTAAATATTGTGTGCAGTTCTGTTTACCCCATCTTAAAAAAGATGTAGCAGAACTAATAAAGGCACAGAGAAGGGGAGCAAAACTGATAAAGAGAATGAAACTGCTTTTTTTTATGCAGAAAGGCTAAACAGGTTATGGCTTTTCAGCTTGGAGAAGAGACATCTGAGAGAGGATATGATAGAGTGGGCTGGAACACATACACAGAGATTAGTTACAGTTCTATTTACCATTTCAACTAGTATTAAGACTAAGAGATTATTCATGAAACTAACAGGTTACAGTTTTAAAACAAACTGGCAAAAATATATTTTCAGTTGCTGTGCAATCAAGCTGTATAATCTATTGCCAAAGGATATGGTCAAGATATCCAGCACAGCTGGGTTTAAAAAGGGTATGGACATGTTCCTGGAGGAAAAATCCATAAACAATGATTAGCCATGTAGACCTGAGAAAGCCACTGCCTATCCCTGGCAATGAACAAGGGATTTACAGTGCCTTTTTGGGATCTGATGGGTATTTCCTAGTGAATCAGATTGGTCACTGTTGGAGACTGAATTCTGGGCTCAGTGGACCTTTTGTTTAACCTCGCATGGTACTTCTTATGTTCTTTTGTTTGCTCGGGGGCCTCTGGAGACTCAATTAGGGTAAAGACCTCTGCATTTGACTGCTCTGGATTATAGCTGTAAGGGGAGGCAGGCGACATATACAGGAAGAAATCCATTTTCCTGTACATTCTGCTGGCCACCATGATGGCTGTGGACATAGCACCCAGAGCAAAGCCTTCAAATGAGCCTCGGTGGAGGCCCTGTTCCCACGGCTAAGCAGCTGACCCCCATATTTATGGGATAAGGAGACGTTAGGGCTAGGGCCCAATCCAGATGGGGGCAGGGCTTCTTACAGCCTCACTTGATTTACTTGACCTCAAGGCTCTGCCTGCAGAGCATTCTACCACTCTGCCAGATGTAACTGCTGGAAAGTGGTGCATGGGCAGTGTCGCGGCAGCAGCGGGAATGGATGGAACACAGGGGATGGAACAGAGACTATGCTTAGTGATGGATTCTGCTGTAGTAGGAGCACTAGTGGACTCTGTCTGGAGATGCAGTTCCTTCCAAGGGGGATGGAGGACTGTTTCCAGAGAGAGGGAAATCTGACAGAATGGAAGCTTTGCTAACAGTTAACAGCAGGAGGTGGAATACAACCAGGTTTCTTGGCAGCCTCAGGCAAGAGGGCTTCTGACCCAGAATTAGACTGGGCCGAGTTAACAATATAATTCACAGCAGCAGGCCATGATATGACTAGGGCTTCTGTGACCCAGAGAAAGGGTCTCTGTTCAGCATAAGGTTGTGCCAGGGCAGGAGATACATCACCTGCAATGGCCATGGTGATGTTGGTATTTTGCCACTGCCAGGGTGGAAGCTGTAGACCCCAGGAGTACAGTTCTTGATGAGGCTGGGAGTATGGCTGCAGCCTTGAAGCACTGGTATTGAACTGAGGAAGATCCAATTGTTGGACAAAATTATAGCTCTCTTAGTCTTGGCCAAAATGGAGCACTAGAGCCTACTTGAGAGCACCTCTTGCCTATTATCTACTGCTCAACCCCGTGCCTGGGCTGCTTTTGGGCAATGGGGAGCAGAGAATGGGAATGAAGTGCCACCCTAAAGGCAAAAAAGAAGAGATATCCTTTGTTTTAGCACAGCAAACCAAGGAAGGGAAAGCACAAAGCAGTGCTCTGAACGAAAACAGAAACTCCACAGCCAAAAAATATGAAAAGTAGTGCACAAGAAGGTGTGAAATAAAAAAAAAGAGAAAAATAAAATCTCATCCAGAAAAGTACTCACTCCCCAATGCTTGGGGGAGGTGGAGTGTGCTGCTCTCAGCTGCTTCTTGGGCTACAGTTACAGGTGGTGAAAAAGAAGAAAAATGCACAGAGTGGGGTTTAACCCCTATAAGCCAAGACAAAAGAGGATTGGGGGTGAAAGAAATAAGAAATAAACCCATTTCTCAGGCAATGAGAGAGGGCTGTACAGGAAAGGGAAGAATGAAACAAACAATATAAAACAAAAAGTAAAATAAATCCTACCTCAACCCCCAACTACAAACTGAACGTATCTGCAGGAGAAAACAAGAAGGAAAAAAGGCAAATCGAGATTCAAAAGGATAAGCGAAAAGCTGTAAACCAGCAAATGAAAATTACAGCAGTTCAAATGAAAACAGCAATTAAGCAAGAGGGCTGAGGCCTCAAAGTAAAAAGATCCAAAGAGAAATCAAAATGTATGTAAAATGTATGTAAAACACGAACAGACAGGAGCAAAATCAAAGCCCAGAGACAAAACTCCCTTTGCAAGGCGCAGACTAGGACTAAACTGCATGCAGTGGGGGCCCTTAAAAACAGTTTGTTGCCGCCCCCCGGGACATGGAGCTGTATGGTCGCCTAATACCCAAGTCGGTATAAGTGATCTGGCATTTCTGAAAATAGACTCAGGAAAACAGCAAACGACCGTACATAACATACAAGAACCCGCACCCCCTATTATTAAAACATAAAACCCCATCCTTAGCGTTCCTCACCTATGTAAAAGTTTGTGACAGTCCTCATCTGCCTGTGCTTGCTGATCACATAAATCACCAGGGAGTTTCCCACCAGCCCCACCAGCATGATGAGAGCGAAGAAGAGCGGGACGAGCCAGGCATCGACCAGCACGGGGGGGCTCCGCTGCGGGGCAGCCCCGCCGGAGCCGTAATCCGGAGCCCACTCCGAATCGTTGCGGCAGGCGAGGGGGGAGGAGGAGGACGACGAGAGGTTCCCGCGGGGGGAGGCGGCGCTGCCCCCGGGATCCATCATCGCCGTCCTTAGGGCGCCGGAGCTGGGCGGCTGCACTTCATGTAAGCTCCAGCCCTTGGGTAATAATAAGCCCAGAGCATCTGCCCGCGGGCTCTCTCTTCTTAAGCCTTCTTCTGGGTTTGTCCTGCGCGGAAGGGCTCTAGCAGAGCCGGAGATGATGCAGCCTGGGGTTTTTCGGTTTTGTTTTTTTTTCTTCAGTCTGTTTTCTTAAGTTTCATTCCATAACCATGCATAACATGTAGTTATCTAGTTGTCAGAGGTGTTTCAGGAGGATAGAGAGCTAGCAGAAACCCCCTGGATTACTTCAAACGCTTTGCTGAGGATTTTGGCTCCACTTTATTTTTTTTTTTCCCGCCCTTGCCGGATCCAGCCCACGCGTTTCAGCCGCCCTTCTTTTTTCCCGAAGCTGCTCAAGTCACTTGGGCGAGTTGGCGGCTGTTCTATTGCCTCCTGCTGCTGCTGCTGCTTTTCTTTCTCTGATCCCTCTCGTTTCCTGGGCTGGGACCCTCAGCCGCTTTCTCTCCTGGACACGTGCCGGGCAACGGCGAGTGCAGGCGGCAAAGCTCGCCCCGGTGATGATAGTGGGGTTTTTGGGTTGTTGTTTTTGTAAAGCTGAAGAGGCAGAGAACAGAGCAGCCGAGACTACCTGAAGTCTTTGCAGCTCTTTTTCTTGCTCTGCTGCCAGCTACACAATTCCTTTTCTCCTCCTACTGGAATGGGAATGGCCGAGCCCCGGTGTGCAGGACATCGGCAGCATCCCGTGTCCCGCGAGCCTTTCATTACACAGCCTCCAGGCGGCGAGGCGCAGGCTGCACGGCTGAAGAGCCCGCGCAGGGCTGCACATTCCTCTTCAGGTCTTCAGACTCCCGCGCTTTTTCAGTGCTCTGGGGTGCCCCAAACGTTTTGGTGACTGCCCTGTCCTCTCCACCCATGCCGCTTCTCCCAAGCAGCCCCCCTTTCCAATGACAGGCAGTCCTCTCCTCTACCCTTCCTCTATCCCTCTGAATGCTTCTTTCCTCCCCTGGAAAGTGGAGGGTGCAAGGGGGGGGGGGGGGGGGGAAGAGGAGAATAGGGAGGGGAAAAGAAAGGACACTCAGATTGACATGGATTAGGGGGTGGAGGGGAAGAGTTAGACACTTTTTCTCTCCCTCTTACAGATCTTCTTGCTCTCTTCCCCTTCCTCCTGCCACCCCAGCACTCTCTCACTTCCTCCCTCCCCTGACCCCAGTGCTCTCCTCATATTACTACTGATACCACTGCTCTCCCCCTTCCTCCACCAATAGGCCAAACCCCCACCAGCCTCTAACCAATCTCCCACTTACTAAACTGCTGGTACCCAACTTCAATGCAAAATTGCAAACACCTATTAAAGCAGACTGTGAAGTACTGCTCCCTTCAGTGAGCTCCTTAGGGTGGGGAGTTGACTATTCTTCCCTTCATAGGCGTCACTTTGAGGTGGCAAGTGCCACCTCCAAAAAATGGCTTGCCACACCTTTAGACACGAAGAGCTGGATCGGTGAAAAGGACTTTCATTGAATCTTGCCCGACTCTGGCTGCTGACAAACAAGTGTATAAATATTGGCGTTGAAACAATCGCTACATTAGTACAGTTTCAACCAATGAGTATACTTCTCATACATGGCTCCAATGTATGAAAAGATTCAACTTTCAATACCTTGTAATTTTTAAAAAATAATGTGCTCATGGAAGAGCCATGATAAGCCCCTGAGGCAGCTCCTAGAAGAGCGAAACTCTGCCAGAGTCGGGCAAGATTCAATAGAAGTCCTTTTTACCAATCCATCTCTTCATGTCTATCGCTGCCAGCCATCTTGGATCGCCTTCCGCTTTGCCACCCCAGTTTTATACATTGGATTGCGCAGGGATAAATCAAACTCCTGCCCAATCTGATGCAACGGTGGAGTGGCCGTGCCATCAGCTGCGGATCCTTAAATCAACCTCCCTCACCCGGTAGACAAAAGCAGGATTTGCATTTAAGTAAATGTCATCTCCTGCTGCCATAGGGCTGGCCCCGCGGCAGTGGGAGATGATGTTGCTTAAATACAACTATTCTACTGCCCACCCAGCCATGACCAGGGGTGGGATTTGAAAGGGGGGAGCATTGCCCCCCCCCCCCCCCAAACATGGGAGAACCCAGTAGGCCACCAGGAAGTCTATCGTGTGGAAGTCAAAGAGGATGCACTGGCAGCTGAAGATAGAGGGTCTGGCAGGCCTCTTTGGAGCCCATTCCGTGGCGGCTGAAGAAGCGCGATAGGGACTTGGTGGATACCAATGGATTCCATCCCGCTGGTGGCTGACAGAGAGAGAACCTGGCTGCTGCCAGTGGCCTCTTTCCTGCTGGCAGCTGAAAAAGAGGCCCAGAAGATAGGGGTGGCCCTGAGAGTGCAGGTCTAAGTGAGAGAGCCTGTGTGTGTGTGTGTGTGTGTGTGTGTGTGACAGATCTGTGTGACATCCTGTGTCTGTCGGTGTGTGTGAGTGACAAAGCCTACATGACGGAGAACCTGTGTGTGTGTGTGTGTGTGTGTGTGTGAGTGATAGAATCTGTATGAGAGAGAGTATGTATGTGTGTGTGTGTGTGTATGTGAGCCTGCGTGTGTATGTAAGAGAGAACCTTGTGAGAAAAAGCTTGTGTATTTGAGAGAGCCTGTGTATGAGTATGAGAACCTGTACCTTTGTGCTAGAGAGAAAGCAAATCTGTACATATGTGGCTGTGTGTGTAGGAGTGCTAAGGCTATGCTGTCCCATCTGTTCTCCACTAATCCACAACAACCTCAGGGCATCTGGAAATCAAAAGTGCCCAGGTTGGAGAAAGGGATTTTTTTTTAAAATCTCTATTGTTTTAATTATCTTGTGGTATTTGTTGTGTCTGCTATTTTGTAATATTTTAGATACTCAATGTGTCAGTTTTGGAATATTTATTCTTTTTATGATTGCCGTGTTACATTTCTTGATTTTATTTTTTAATGTTTTATGAAGAATGGTGATATTTCTGTTTTCCCATTGTTGCATTGCTTACAGAGTATGGGTTGTTGTGATTTCCAGTTCAGTTTTGTCTCCATGTTCCTGTTTATACTTTATGGTCACTTTATTCTGTATTTGTTGAGGGTCTGTCTGTGTTCTGCATGTGTGACTGAAGTGAAGGATTCTGCCAGTGTGTAACTTCTGTAAAGATCTGTTGCAGTACAGCTTGTTGTGTTTTCCACATAGGAGTTGTATTCTTCCAGATATTGCGGTGCTGTTTTTTTTCTAGCTAGGGTTGTTGCTGTTTAAATTCTGGGAGTTAGTACTCATAATATGGCAGGGTTGCTTCACAGGTTCTGAGTGGCTTTTTCCGCGGGGTTTTGTGTTACCTCACAAACAGGTTGATGCAATATGGGCGCGCGTTAAACGTGCACTCATGATTGAGCGCCCACTCCCTTAATGCACACCGATCCACCTCTCCCGGGTACCCGATTTAATATTTAAATCGGGTGCCGCGGTAAAAAGGAAGCGCTAAGGGAAATTACCTGCCCCTAGTGCCTCTTCGGCAGCAGGCGCCCAGGAGAGGTGGCTGTCCACCAGTTAGGAAAATGGATGCTCAATTTTAGAGCGTACCTTTTCCTAACCTGTGCACAGCCACAGGCTAGGAAAATGGGCACCCGTTAATTGAGCGTCCCTTTTCCGAACCTGACCGTCGGCACCCTTTTCTTTTTTTTTTTGGGTGGACAATTCTAGTTCCTTCGACTTAATATCACCACGACATTAAGTCGGAGGAAGTACAGAAAAGCAGCATTTTCTGCTTTTCTGAACGCTTTTTGGGCTTCTCCAAAATTAATGCCTGCTCGGCGTTAATTTTGGTGAGTAAAAATGTGCACATCGGGCGCACTTTTCTTTTTTTTTTTTTTTTTTTGCATCAGGGGGAATAAATAATAGCCTCATCAACATGCATTTACATGTGGTGAGCGCTATTACTTATGCGTGTGATTAGATGCGCGTTTTGGACGTGCTAACCCCTGTTTTGCATCAGGGATTATGGATGCACGTGAGTTGAGCCGTGCGCTGCGGTCAGCGCACGGTATTGCATTGGCCTGAAAGTAGTTTGCAATGGAAGATGTTTGTGTTTCTGTTATTGAGGTGACACCAGAATTTGAAAATTGTATTTTATATGAGGGTTTGCAAAGGGAAAAATGGGTGCTTATCCAAGGTCTGTTGTAGGGGATATTTCTGTGGATGTGGAATGTGTTACAGGAGTGGAGGTGGAGATTCTGTCTGTCCATGCACAGATTCCATACTTCACTCTCATATCCATTTGGAAGAACTGGTTGAATGAGGACATTTTTACTGGAAAGGTTAAACTGGCTGGGTTTTTAAAAACTGATCAGAAGACCCTTGGGACTTTTTCTTACTATGCCTTTTATAGCCAGTTTAAAGGCAGAGGACCATATTGTGGGGATGGGCGTGACTGATTTGTCAATAAGCACCCATTGTTCCTGTTCTTAGGACGGCAAAGATTTTGGGGCAGCAGGCTGGCTAAGAGTTGCTGCCTTTGGGCTCTTCTGAATCTCATTCAGCAGAGAACAGCCCTCTGCTACCCTGTAACAATACCCTGAAGGAGGTGGGGGAAGCACCAGAAGTGCCTAGGAGCAGCTCAGGTTATAAAACAGACACTTTCTACCAGACTTCTGAATCACAGGCTTTCTGATCTGGAATATGATGGCCCCCATTTCTGTTTGATTGCCTCTGCCAGCTATCTAATTTTCTTCTTTCCCCTTTCAATTTCCTAATTACTGCTACCGCTCTTCCCAAGTGAGATTCACTTAAAACTGCACCTTTCCCACAGTCTTTGACAAGATTGGCATTCACTTATTTCTGGTATATAGAGCTCCCTCTAGTGACCAGCTGCTCAAAATTCAAGAAAAGCATGTACTGAATAGTCTCCTTTACATCACTGAAACATTTTAGGCATAGTACTTCATATAAAAATAATGCAAGGAACTGACACATCTATTGCTGGCATAAATGATATTCAGTTTTTTGTGCATATTACAACAATGATTAAGGTGGTGCGTTATACTGTTGACAGATGTTTACATGCTATTTGTGAATGGATGCATTCCAACAAGTTAGCCCTTAACATTGGGAAGACACATCTCATGATTGCAAGTATTCTCATTAGAAAACATGCCTCCTTGTTGCTGATTTGAAGAACGGGTAATCTTAATCAAGATCTCACGTTTAGTAAGGAACCTCAGAGTTCAATTGGAATCAAATTTATCTTTGAAGTAACAGATTAAGACAGTTGCAGAAAGAGCTTTTAATGCATTGAGAGTGTTGAGAGGACTTAAGCCTATTTGAATCTGGATGATTTCCGAGTTGTATTGCAGTAGTTACACGATGTTAGGTTCCATGTTAGGAGCTACCACCCAGGAAAAAGATCTAGGCATCATAGTAGATAATACTTTAAAATCGTCGGCGCAGTGTGCTGCAGCAGTCAAAAAAGCAAATAGAATGTTAGGAATTATTAGGAAGGGAATGGTTAATAGAACGGAAAATGTCATAATGCCACTGTATCGCTCCATGGTTAGACCGCACCTTGAATACTGTGTACAATTCTGGTCGCCGCATCTCAAAAAAGATATAGTTGCAATGGAGAAGCTACAGAGAAGGGCAACCAAAATGATAAAGGGGATGGAACAGCTCCCCTATGAGGAAAGGCTGAAGAGGTTAGGGCTGTTCAGCTTGGAGAAGAGACGGCTGAGGGGGGATATGATAGAGGTCTTTAAGATCATGAGAGGTCTTGAACGAGTAGATGTGACTCGGTTATTTACACTTTCGAATAATAGAAGGACTAGGGGGCATTCCATGAAGTTAGCAAGTAACACATTTAAGACTAATCGGAGAAAATTCTTTTTCACTCAACGCACAATAATGCTCTGGAATTTGTTGCCAGAGAAGGTAGTTAGTGCAGTTAGTGTAGCTGGGTTCAAAAAGGTTTGGATAAGTTCTTGGAGGAGAAGTCCATTAATGGCTATTAATCAATTATACTTAGGGAATAGCCACTGCTATTAATTGCATCAGTAGCATGGGTTCTTCTTAGTGTTTGGGTAATTGCCAGGTTCTTGTGGCCTGGTTTTTGGCCTCTGTTGGAAACAGGATGCTGGGCTTGATGGACCCTTGGTCTGACCCAGCATGGCAATTTCTTATGTTCTTATGTTCTTATGTCTCTAGTATTGTCTAAACTGGATTATTTCAGTTCACTCTATGCTGGATTGCCTGTAGTGATATTGAAGCGTTTATAGCACTGTTCCCCAAACCTTTAGCCAAAGCAACCCATTCCAGCACTTGAAAACTCCCAAGACCCCAAAAGATGACCAAAACAAAATATCAGGGTTGCTGTCTCTTTCTAACAATCACTCCACTCTCATCTTGCCTGCAATTTGTCTGATCCCCTTTCTCAACCTCCACCCTCCCCAGTTGATCCTTTCTCTCAACCTTTATCCCTTCCCTCTACCTCCAGCCCCTCCAGGGGACCTCCTTTGTTAATCTCCTCCCCTCCAGTGGACCTCCCTCTCTCAACTTCCATCCCTCAAGTTTATACCCATTAAAATCATCCAGCTGCTCTCATCTCCCTAGCCCATCTTCTCCAGCCCTTTTCGCATCTCCCTAGTTGATCCTCTTATCCCGAGCCCTTCTTATAATCCATAACTGATCCTTTGTCATTCCCTCCCTCTCACCCCTCTTCCCCTCCAACCCTTTCACACTACCCAACCCCTAGCTCCTTTCTTACATCCCCAGTCAACCTTCTGTCATTCTCCCTCTCTCTCATCTTCCATAGCCAATCCCAGTCAAAAATTACAAAACAAAATTATAAAAGATATATCCACGTCATGGCGGGTACCTCGGGGGCGTCCCCTCCGCATAACATCACTCCCTACGTGTACTTAAGCCTACCGGACCTTCCTACCTATGAGTTAGCAAGCATTCCATCTTGCACAATTCCTTCCTCAGAGGTGCTTCGCCTCGCTGTTCCTGCATTCCAGACTGAGTGACTCAGGTACCCGCTCCTCGGGGGCCTTGCTGCACTCAGGGCTATCCGTTCCTCAGAGAGCCTTTTCTACGAGTCTCACATTCACCAGCCTAGTGAGTACCTCTCGCTACTTCTACGGATGACCCTTCAGTGTTGCTATGCTCTGGGTCTCTGCTGCTGCTATGACGATATCTCTACTGCTACACTACAGAGTGAGTACTAGACCTGATCTTCAACTCTGCTTTTCTCTTGCTGTGTGGATCCTTGGGTTACCCCGCTCTGTGGACCACTACCAAATCCACGCTGCCTTGTGCCTACTTCCAACATCTATCTCTGGCCTACCCCGCGCTGCGGACCACTACCGGAGCTACCACGCATAAGAGCTACCAAAAGGGAAGTACTACCCGGATTACCCCGCTCTGTGGATCACTACCGGAGAATCCATCTCAGGTCTTCCTACTCTGGACTGAGCCTACTAACCCGCTCCTCAGGTTTCTCGTTGCTGTATAATAAATATATATCTCTGACTCCTGTGTCCATCACTGCTGAGACCCCGCCTGTCATGGGGAGTTCCCACAGGGCTCCTCCCTGTGGGTGGAGTCAGCTCTCTCCATGGCTCAAGGGCCCACAAACCAAGTTCAAGTATAACAATGATATAGCCCAGAAAAGGTAAGCTCTCCTTCTCAAAGGAGCATTTTTCTAGTTTAGCAAACAGCTGGTTCTCCCAGAGGCATTAGAGGACGCAGGAGACATCCTGGCGGTGGGTCTGAAGGTCCTTGGAAAACACCAGGATGTCGTCGAGGTATACCACCAAGCACTCATACAGCATGTCCTGGAACATCTCATTCATCAGCTTTTGGAAGACGGCCGGCGCATTAGAAATACCAAAAGGCATCACTAGATATTCGTAATGGCCGTCTCTGGTGTTGAAGGTTGTCTTCCATTCATCACCCTTCTGGATACAGACCAGATTGTAGGCCCCTCGAAGATCCAATTTGGAGAATATTTTGGCCCCTTGGAGTTGGTCAAAGAGTTCTGCAATAAGCGGCAGGGGATAGCGGTCCTTTAGGGTAATGGCATTTAGACCGTGATAGTCGATACAGGGGTGAAGCTTCCCATTCTTCTTCCCCACAAAGAAAAAGCCTGCTCCCGCAGAAGAGGTAGATCGGCGTATGAAGCCCTTGGCCAGATTTTCGCGGACGTACTCAGACATAGCTCAGGTCTCCGTGGGAGTCAGCAGGTAAATCCTGCCCCAGGGAGGTTCTGTGTTAGGTATTAATGGCGCAGTATTAGGAGCGATAAGGTGGCAGAGTGTCGGCAGCCTTCTTGGAAAAAACGTCCGCGAAGGACGTGTTCTGGGGCGGCAGACCAGAAGGAAGGAGCGAGGGTGCTAGACAATGGTGAGGGGTGACAGCTTCCAAGCAAGAGGTGTGGCAGGCCGGACCCCAGCGGGATAGTTGTACTGGGTCAGACCAAGGGTCCATCAAGCCCAACATCCTGTCTCCAACAGTGGCCAATCCATGTTACTGTTGCTAGTAATAGCAGTGGCTATTTTCTAAGTCAACTTAATTAATAGCAGGTAATGGACTTCTCCTCCAAGAACTTATCCAATCCTTTTTTAAACACAGCTATACTAACTGCACTAACCACATCCTCTGGCAACAAATTCCAGAGTTTAATTGTGTGTTGAGTAAAAAAGAACTTTCTCCGATTAGTTTTAAATGTGCCACGTGCTAACTTCATGGAGTGCCCCCTAGTCTTTCTATTATCCAAAAGAGTAAATAACTGATTCACATCTACCCATTCTAGACCTCTCATGATTTTAAACACCTCTATCATATCCCCCCTCAGCCGTCTCTTCTCCAAGCTGAAAAGTCCTAACCTCTTTAGTCTTTCCTCATAGGGGAGCAGTTCCATTCCCCTTATCATTTTGGTAGCCCTTCTCTGTACCTTCTCCATCGCAATTATATCTTTTTTGAGATGCGGCGACCAGAATTGTACACAGTATTCAAGGTGCGATCTCACCATGGAGCGATACAGAGGCATTATGACATTTTCCGTTTTATTCACCATTCCCTTTGTAATAATTCCCAACATTCTGTTTGCTTTTTTGACTGCCCCAGCACACTGAACCGACTATTTCAATGTGTTATCCACTATGACGTCTAGATTTCTTTCTTGGGTTGTAGCACCTAATATGGAACCTAACATTGTGTAACTATAGCATGGGTTATTTTTCCCTATATGCATCAACTTACACTTATCCGCATTAAATTTCATCTGCCATTTTGATGCCCAGTTTTCCAGTCTCACAAGGTCTTCCTGCAATTTATCACACTCTGCTTGTGATTTAACTACTCTGAACAATTTTGTATCATCTGCAAATTTGATTATCTCACTCGTTGTATTTCTTTCCAGATCATTTATAAATATATTGAAAAGTAAGGGTCCCAATACAGATCCCTGAGGCACTCCACTGCCCACTCCCTTCCACTGAGAAAATTGTCCATTTAATCCAACTCTCTGTTTCTTGTCTTTTAGCCAGTTTGCAATCCACGAAAGGACATCACCACCCATCCCATGGCTTTTTACTTTTCCTAGAAGCCTCTCATGAGAAACTTTGTCAACCGCCTTCTGAAAATCCAAGTATACTACATCTACCGGTTCACCTTTATCCACATGTTTATTAACTCCTTCAAAAAAGTGAAGCAGATTTGTGAGGCAAGACTTGCCTTGGGTAAAGCCATGCTGACTTTGTTCCATTAAACCATGTCTTTCTATATGTTCTGTGATTTTGATGTTTAGAACACTTTCCACTATTTTTCCTGGTACTGAAGTCAGGCTAACCGGACTGTGGTTTCCCAGATCGCCCCTGGAGCCCTTTTTAAATATTGGGGTTACATTAGCTATCCTCCAGTCTTCAGGTACAATGGATGATTTTAATGATAGGTTACAAATTTTTACTAATAGGTCTGAAATTTCATTTTTTAATTCCTTCAGAACTCTGGGGTGTATACCATCCGGTCCAGGTGATTTACTACTCTTCAGTTTGTCAATCAGGTCTACCACATCTTCTAGGTTCACCGTGATTTGATTCAGTCCATCTGAATCATTGCCCATGAAAACCTTCTCCAGTACAGGTACCTCCCCAACATCCTCTTCAGTAAACACTGAAGCAAAGAAATCATTTAATCTTTCCGTGATGGCCTTATCTTCTCTAAGTGCCCCTTTAACCCCTTGATCATCTAACTGTCCAACTGACTCCCTCACAGGCTTTCTGCTTCGGATATATTTTAAAAAGTTTTTACTGTGAGTTTTTGCCTCTACGGCCAACTTGTTTTCAAATTCTCTCTTAGCCTGTCTTATCAATGTCTTACATTTAACTTGCCAACGTTTATGTATTATCCTATTTTCTTCTGTTGGATCCTTCTTCCAATTTTTGAATGAAGATCTTTTGGCTAAAATAGCTTCTTTCACCTCCCTTTTTAACCATGCCGGTAATCGTTTTGCCTTCTTTCCACCTTTCTTAATGTGTGGAATACATCTGGACTGTGCTTCTAGAATGGTATTTTTTTTAACAATGACCATGCCTGGGAGAAGAGATTTGTTAAAAAAAGAATCAAGGCCATCGGGACCCAGGGCTTTTAATGCAGGTAGAGATTTTATAGCCTCAGAAACTTCTCCTGGGGTTATGTCCTGGTTAATTTCTGCAAGGCCACATCTGACAAGGTTGGACAGGAGATATGTTGTAAAAACCTATTAATACCCTCTGGATAAACTTGGTCAGCAAAGTATAGTTTCTGATAAAAATCAGAAAACACTTGTGCTATTTCTAAAGAAGATGTTTTTAGGCACCCGTTAGTATCCTTAATAAATGGAATAAATTTAGAGGATTCTTGGCTTTTTAACAACCGTGCCATTAAATGCCCATATTTATTCCCGAACCGGAACAATTGAAATTTCAAATTACAGAGGGATCCCTGTGCCCTTTCATGAAGTATGGAGTTAAGTGCCTTCTGAGTGGACTTAAACTCCTCCAAATCTTTAACTGAAGAGCTCAATACCAGGTTACGCTTCTGAGTTCTCAAACGTTATTCCAAGCGTATTATCTCTGCCTGCATTGTTTTCCATTTGTGGGATATATAGCTAATAATATCACCTCAGAGCACCTCTTTTGCTATTTCCCAAAATAAAGTAGGTTGATGAGGTGCTGCCCATTGAAACGAACAAAGTCTGTCCATTTATGCCGCAAATAGCCTGGAAAATCAGGGTCTAGGGCCAAATTGGCAGGCATCTTCCATTGCTCCTTACCTCGCGTTTCACCCATGGTCACGCGCCCTATCTCAGGACAATAGTCTGATATAATCAGATCCCCAATAGAGACTGTGGTAAATCTATGGAGTAAAGATTCGGAAATTAATAGATAATCAATCCGAGTTCTAGAGGGGTGAGCCCGGGCTAAATGGGTAAAATCGCGCTCTCCAGGGTGCAAAATTCTCCATAAATCCAACATGTGAAGATTATTGCACAGAAAACGTGGGCCCTTTGTTTCACTTAAAGGTTGTTTCCTCCTAGGAGCATAACGGTCTAGTTGGGGATCTATAAAACAATTAAGGTCTCCTCCCAGAATAATAGGATAGTCCCCAAGTTGGGATATTTGAGAGAGTAAGCCAGAGAAAAAAAGATGATCGTAACTATTGGGGGCATATGCTGAGACCAAAATAATTTCAAACCTCATCATTTTTCCCAAGAGAATTATGTACCGTCCCTTAGGATCTGCAACAGATTTAATTAATTGGAATGACACTGCCTTGTTTATAAGTATGGCTACCCCACAACTTTTGGTAGATCCAACTGCGGCGTGTACTTGCGAGACACCCCCGCTTCCTTAGTTTGAGAGATTCTGCAAGAGTCAAATGGGTTTCCTGAAGAAAGGCTACTTTAAATTTGAGCTTATTAAGGCGAGATAAAACTTTCTCTCTTTTCACTGGGGTTCCCAGGCTCGCAATATTCCAGATGATAACCTCAAAGGCCACTATTAATGTATTTGAGTGGATCAACCATTAGGACTATACCCCTGTAACCCATCTCCCTGTACATCGCACCATGAGTGTTGTCCCCATCACGCCCTTTGTGCCCAGTAGCTGAATTGTTCCCCCAACATAGGGGGGGATAGTCATTGAACTCTTAAACCTTCTGCCCATACAAATATAAGTATGTTATGCTTTGTCCAAACATGTCGGGTTCTTTCCCCCAAAAAACACTTAAAACAAACATGTACCTTCCCCATTTTTTGCGCCCCAGCTCCCTTAAACCCCCAACCCTTAAATGATTAATCAGATCGTCCCTACAAAGGGGACTGGAGTCATCTGATGTTGGGACCCGTGCCAAAGCAACGGGACAGGATCAGAGGCCTCCCCCAGAGCTCCGCGGCAGGTCGCAATCACGGGCCTGGTAGGGGACCACAGTCGTGGCCTTCCACGGCCGTGGAACACAACAGGACCATTAGATGACTGAGGGGTTAAAGGGGCTCTTAGGGAAGATAAGGCCATTGTAGAAAGACTAAATTAATTCTTTGCTTCCGTGTTTACTAATGAGGATGTTGGGGAGATACCAGTTTCAGAGATGGTTTTCAGGGGTGATGAGTCAGACAAACTAAATGAAATCACTGTGAACCTGGAAGATGTAGTAGGCCAGATTGACAAACTAAAGAGTAGCAAATCACCTGGACCGGATGGTATGCATCCTAGCGTACTGAAGGAACTAAAAAATGAAATTTCTGAGCTATTAGTTAAAATTTGTAACCTATCATTAAAATCATCAATTGTCCTGAAGACTGGAGGGTGGCCAATGTAACCCCAATATTTAAAAAAAGGCTCTAGGGGCGATCCGGGTAACTATAGACCAGTGAGCCTGACTTCAGTGCCAGGAAAAATAGTGGAAACTATTCTCAAGATCAAAATCGTAGAGCATATAGAAAGACATGGTTTAATGAAACACAGTCAACATGGATTTACCCAAGGGAAGTCTTGCCTAACAAATCTGCTTCATTTTTTTGAATGGGTTAATAAACATGTGGATAAAGGTGAACCGGTAGTTGTAGTGTATTTGGATTTTCAGAAGGCGTTTGACAAAGTCCCTCATGAGAGGCTTCTAAGAAAACTAAAAAGTAATGGAATAGGAGGCGATGTCCTTTCGTGGATTACAAACTGGTTAAAAGCCAGGAAACAGAGCGTAGGATTAAATGGTCAATTTTCTAAGTGGAAAAGGGTAAACAGTGGAGTGCCTTAGGGATCTGTACTTGGACCGGTGCTTTTCAAGATATATATATATAAATGATCTGGAAAGGAATACGATGAGTGAGGTTATCAAATTTGCAGATGATACAAAATTATTCAGAGTAGTTAAATCACAAGTGCATTGTGATACATTATAGGAGGACCTTGCAAGACTGGAAGATTGGGCATCCAAATGGCAGATGAAATTTAATGTGGACAAGTGCAAGGTGTTGCATATAGGGAAAAATAACCCTTGCTGTAGTTACACGATGTTAGGTTCCATATTAGGAACTACCACCCAGGAAAACGATCTAGGCATCATAGTGGATAATACTTTAAAATCGTCGGCTCAGTTTGCTGCAGCAGTCAAAAAAGCAAAGAGAATGTTAGGAATTATTAGGAAGGGAATGGTTAATAAAACGGAAAATGTCATAATGCTTCTATATCGCTCCATGGTGAGACCGCACCGTGAATTCTGTGTACAATTCTGGTCCCTGCATCTCAAAAAAGATATAGTTGCAATGGAGAAGGTACAGAGAAGGGCAACCAAAATGGTAAAGGGGATGGAACAGCTCCCCTATGAGGAAAGACTGAAGAGGTTAGGGCTGTTCAGCTTGGAGAAAAGACAGCTGAGGGGGGATATGATAGAGGTCTTTAAGATCATGAGAGGTCTAGAACGAGTAGATGTGAATCGGTTATTTACACTTTCGAATAATAGAAGGACATGGGGGCATTCCATGAAGTAAGCAAGTAGCACATTTAAGACTAATCGGAGAAAATTCTTTTTCACTCAACGCACAAAGCTCTGGAATTTGTTGCCAGAGGATGTGGTTAGTGCAGTTAGTGTAGCTGGGTTCAAAAAAGGTTTGGATAAGTTCTTGGAGGAGAAGTCCATTAACTGCTATTAATCAAGTTTACTTAGGGAATAGCCACTGCTATTAATTGCATCAGTAGCATGGGATCTTCTTAGTGTTTGGGTAATTGCCAGGTTCTTGTGGCCTGGTTTGGCCTCTGTTGGAAACAGGATGCTGGGCTTGATGGACCCTTAGTCTGACCCAGCATGGCAATTTCTTATGTTCTTATGCTCTGTCTCGGCAGCCTTTAGTTTATCCATTATCCATTAATCCCCACCCCCCACCCCCACACCCTACCCAACCACTCTTTTCATCTCCCCTAAAATTATCTTCCAAACTACTATCCCTTCCTATCAATGCACTGCGCAATGATTCTATCATCCTCTATCACATGCTAATGTTTCAGTATATCATACCTTAATTTATTATTATCCCCAAGTTCTTTTGCTAATTCATATTTAAGTTGCTCCCCTGGCTTTTTCGTATATCTATCTAAGTTATAATTGTAAACCTACTGTTGTTGTTTCCGCTGAATTTAATGCATAATGTTGTTAAAAATGTAAACCGGAGTGAAGGCCTGCGCCAATACGTCGGTATATAAAAGTCTATAAATAAAAAATAAGCAAACCATAAGGGACTGCCTTTAGAGTTTCTGAAGAGGGCTGCTTAAAAAATCTCTCAAGGGGACAGCTATTCCAGACCCCTCAAAGGGAGGGGTTGCATATGAATGGTAACCTCCCCTGTTCACTAACTTACAGGCCGATACAGTAAGGACGCGTAAGAAAGAGTGCGGCAGTGCCGGGCGCACCCTCGTTTGCCGCATGCACAGTTTGGTTCACATACCCCTCGATACAGTATTCAAATAAGATGCAAATGCAAGCGGCGTCCAAAGTGCATCCATGAAGCAGTAGGAGTGTGTAATCCATTTTACTGTATAGAGCGGTATGCAGCGCCTATACAGTATCCTGGGTGCGCTGGTACCTGTCATTTCAAATGTCATTTCACCAGGTAAGTTCTTTTCTACAGACCCTGCTGCCTTGAGCACCAGGCTGGACGACCAAGCCGCGACCTCGACGTCCGGCTTGGGCGTCCAGCTGGGCGCTCAAGGCAGCGGGAAGGCCCATACAGGAAACCCTATTATTTACTATCTATATTTAAAGTATTTATGCTACTCACCCTCTAGTTCTTTGGAAGGCCACAGGGAGTCCTAGTTGTTGCTGCTCAAGGCAGCGGGAAGGCCGGGCTCAAGGCAGCGGGAGGTCGCAGCGTCCGTTCATGGTGTGGCGTGAAAACGCCAAGTCTAATCTTGCATGCCCTGCTTTCCACCTTCAGAACAAACAGGATGACGACGACGCAGAGACGGGATTTGACTGAGGGCGCTCAAGGCAGCGGGAAGGCTGGGCACTCAAGGCAGTGGGAGGTCGCGGCTCATCTCGCTGGTTCAAGGAGACACTCTAGCTTCGTCTCGTCTCTCCCTCTCTCAGGAATCTGTCCATGAACGGACGCCACGACCTCCCGCTGCCTTAAGCCTTGAGCAGCAACAACTAGGACTCCCTGTGGCCCTCCAAAGAACTAGAGGGTGAGTAGCATAAATACTCTAAATATAGATAGTAAATAATAGGGTTTCCTGTATGGACCTGGCCAGACACTTAGGACAGGGTTTAAGTATTTTCACATGAATGGACGTCGCGACCTCCCGCTGCCTTGAGCGCTCGGGAAGGTCAATGAATGGACCCTGCGACCTCCCTGCTAAACTGCTCCGCCATGCTCGGGGAGGAGAAGGGAAGGCTTTCGGGGTCTTCAGCTCCCCTCTCCTCGCAGGGGGGGGGTGGGGGGTTGTCGCCTGCAGAGAAGGTTGAAGGAGGGATCCAGAGGGGGTGAAGTTACAGCTCAAGGCAGCGGGAAGCTGACTGAACACTACACTAACTCCAGGGTCAGGGTAGGCGGTAAATTTGCAGATTGAAGATGCGGCAAAATAGCAGGTTAAAAAGGCGATAATCTGGGCACACGTTACTGTATCGGAGGGAATAGTTAATCCGAACATTAACATATCATATACATGCCGCAGGCGGAAAGGGATACGCGTCGATTTCAAGAAGCGGTAAGGACGCGTAAAACCAGATACTGAATCGCGGGTTCGCCTTATGCGTCCAAATTGTGCGTCCAAAGCGGGTTAGAAACGGGGTAACTGCGGCCGCGCTTTACTGTATCGACCTGTTATACTGTTGTTACTAAGGGTTCACCCAGGCCTTAATGGTAACAGAACTGGGTGTCTGTTATAATAATATTATCATACACACATACACGCACATACATATAACATACCCCTAACAAGCCAATGCAATCAAAATCTACCATAGCAATGTCAGTGATGAATGACGATGACACCACACACACACACACCCTCCACACATACTAGACTTATTTGGTATTTACTAGTACTGAAAATAGAGTAGACGATACAACAATCAGAAAGACAAAACTACTATTTTTTAAACTAACCTCTGCTCCTGATGCCTTCATCAGTTCTTGGCCCAGAAAGCTCTATCTCACTGATGCCGGAGTTTCTTGCTGTTAAAAGATAACATAAGAAGATAAAAAAAATAATCATAACTTAACATTATTGTTCAAACAACAGCACACAAGATGTTGATAAATGACCAATTACATATTAATTCCATTGTTATACACATTATACAGCATGCGTATGTTCTGATGATTCAGCACACTGTAGGATGCTGTATGAAACAATGCATAATATCCCACGTGGAACAGCACAAACAAAAATCCATACACATAGGGGCGGATTTTCAGAGCCCTGCTCGCGTAAATCCGCCCAAAACCGGGCGGATTTACGCGAGCAGGGCCCTGCGCGCCGGTAAGCCTATTTTACATAGGCCTACCGGAGCGCGCAGAGCCCCGGGACTCGCGTAAGTCCCGGGGTTTTCGGAGGGGGCGTGTCGGGGGGGCGTGTCGGGGGCGGGCCCGAACCGCGCGGCGTTTTCGGGGCGTGTCGGGAGCGTTCTGGGGGCGGGCCCGGGGGCGTGGTTATGGCCCGGGGCGGCCCGGGGGCGTGGCCGTGCCCTCCGGACCCGCCCCCAGGTCGCGTCCCGGCGCGCAGGAGGCCCGCTGACGCGCGGGGATTTACGCCTCCCTCTGGGAGGCGTAAATCCCCCGACAAAGGTAAGGGGGGGGTTTAGACAGGGCCAGGCAGGTGGGTTAGGTAGGGGAAGGGAGGGGAAGGTGAGGGGAGGGCAAAGGAAAGTTCCCTCCGAGGCCGCTCCGATTTCGGAGCGGCCTTGGAGGGAACGGGGGTAGGCTGCGCGGCTCGGCGCGCGCCGGCTATACAAAATCCATAGCCTTGCATGCGCCGATCCAGGTTTTTAGCAGATATGCGCGGCTCCGCGCGTATCTACTAAAATCCAGCGTACTTTTGTTTGCGCCTGGAGCGCAAACAAAAGTAGGCTATTCGCGCTCCTTTTAAAATCCGCCCCATAGCATTTTCTTTATACACTTCCAATGCAAATGGGAGGATGAGAAAACGCATGCATGCATTTCATTCAACATAATTGAACTTAGCTTCACTATCTTTAACTTTGCAAATTTTACAACATTCATGTGACAATTATTTTACTCTCTTGACTATCACAAACTCCAAGTAGTTTATAAACTAACTTATCGGCTAAGGGAGTATGGAAGGTCCTCTGGATCTCCTCCAGCCACTCCCCCTGACGAAGACAGAGATCACGAGCCTACCTCCAAAGATCTTCCATCTCATGAGGGGAAGAGCACGCCTTTTGAACTCCTCCAGGAGGAGCTCCTCAGGCTGCATTGTACTCAATCAGATCGTGGTGGGAGCCCTGGGAGGGGGGGGGGGGTTTGAATAGAGGAAAAAGGCATGCCAGGAGGTCCACATCCTCCCTTGTGAAGTGGGTCTTTCTGGACCAACCCTTCATCATTGCATCTGAAGTGGAGGGCTGCTCTGTCGTTATCCTTTTCAGCCATTACTGTAAACAACAACACAAAAACATTTAACAGAGACTGGCTACTATGCCACAATCCTGGCAGTGGAGGGAGGTTGTGTATTTCTATTGAATTACTTAGGGACCAACAGTTTGTCAATGTCATGGTGATGCAATAAAGTTTCTGGGTTGGAATCTGGGGACCTTGCTGCCTTCCCAGGGATTTACATGGGAGCTGATATAATAAGACCCATGGTGAAATTAAGGCTATTTTTTAGCGTGTATTTTTTTAGCGCACCTGGCCCAAGCAGGCACCTCTGCGGCATGTAATAAGGGGATGGCATGCAAATGAGATATGCTCAGAAAATCCATGCAAAACAAATTTTGCCACAGATATGTGTGCTACAAAAAGCACTGAAGGCCCTATGCAATAAACCGCGCAACAACCCGCATTAATGTGGTGACCAGTGAGTGATTCTCGATTGAAAGCCTTCCCCTTTCATAAGAGAGTAGTGAGTTACTGGCCCAGGAGTGGGGCTGAAGATGGTTTAGAGCATTGTCTAATCCCTTCATGATCTGTCACCGACCACTTGGGAGCTATAATGGTGGATGCCATGAGCAGGGGAAATACAGTAGAGATTTGGAAGGGGCTTTGAAAGTCAGACCTTACACGGCAAGGCTTGTGTTATGACCGTCAGCCGCGTGTGGCCGTGACTGACCCAACTCACGTCATGTATGGCCCTGCTCTCCTCTCCGGGTGAACTTGCAGCTGTGGCTAGCGGCTACCGCCGCATACCTCCTGGCTCTTGAAACTCCTCGTGGCGGCCCTATTTCTCATGGCTCCTGGGGCATGGAGACCAAACAGCAACATCAAGACGGTGAGAATGGAGAACCTGTGGCTACAGGGACAGATGATTCAGAGGTACATGTAATATGCAATCTACCCTTAGTTAAGCCTCCAGAAATAACTCTTGATTTAATATGGAAAATGCTTGTTTCAATGGACAATTCTATTAAAGCATTGACTACAATGCTGAAAGAAAATTTGCAAAGTACTAAGAATTTAGATATGAAAATATTAACTATGGAAATATTAACTATGGAAATATATGAAAATATTAACTATGTTTGCCAGCCCTTGGTTATTTCTCTCCCTTTTTCTTTGTAGTCCCATCCCCAGTAACTGTTTGATGTGTTTCCTACCTGCAGTTCGCTCGTGCCACCAGGCCTCTCTTTAAAGGCCCAATGGCGGGAACTTCAGGGGCGTCCCCGACTGATGACATCACAAACTTGGGATTTATAAGCACCTCCCTTGGCCTATGCTAACTGACTTGGCAATGAGTTCCTTCGCCTCACTGGTGCTTGTTCCTGACTCTCTTTAGTTTTGTGGTTAGCACCTCTTGGCATATTCTTCATCATATTCTTGCCACCAATGACAGGCCTGGCCTTACTGTTTCTGCTAGAAGCTTGCACACGGGAGGGGTATGTGAGAGGAGAGGGGGAGGAATCTGCTGCTCTCTCCTTCTACTGATCATAGCGATATCTCTTAACTGCACCTGCTTCCTTTGGAACATAGGGAGGGGAGTTTGTACTGAGGGAGTTGTGCTAAGCCAGCTTCTCCTGGCATGTACAGATAGCAGAAGTGAAGCTAACTGCTTCTATAGAAGGAGATGACGTTTACCAGAGCTGTGCAGGTTAATTCATGGCTTTGGTTCTCTGTAGCCCTTACATAGACCTAGCTCCTGCTTACAGGTTCATGGTGTGGCCTTCAGGACATGGTGGGCTTTAATTTCAGATAATGTGTTTCTAATAGGGGGTTTCTGGGGAAATTGGCTCTGCTGGAACCAGCAATTCTGCCCAGCCTGTCTCTGTCAGTTTCCTCTTTCTGCAGAAGCTGGGTCAGACAAGCTAAATGATTTCTATAAACTAAGATTACTCTTTCTTTCTTAACTTCTAAGCAAAGGCTACAATTTCAGTTCTGTCTACTGTGTTTAACAAGGCTGCAAAGACATTTCTAGTGTCAGTTCCTCCTGCCCTATTTGTTATTTTCCCTGTAATAGCAACATTTTTAAGCATTCCTCACACAATGCAGTGACATGCAAGGTAAAAATGAAGTCAGGGTCAGCATTCAGTATTTCTGACATGGGCCTGTTCCCTCTCCGATCTCTCTTCTGGCTTCTGCTGCTTAATTCTTTATCTCCAGACAGGCACGTAAACTTAACTCCTGCACTGACCCAGGCGTTAAAGAATTTGCTTAAAAAAAAAAACCCTGCACTAATGCCTATGTGGCTCTCTGCATTGTCCATGAATAGTTAATTGCTCCTGTGCCTAGCATTAGCATGAACTTGCATTAAACCACTCGGGGCTTTTTGAGCAGTTTTGTGTGCATGTTTTTTCCGAGCTAACTGCGCTATTAAATACACAAGAAAGATTAGCTTGGGAAAATGCGCGTAATACCACATGCAAAAACCAGCAGCAGGTCTATCACAGCTTATTACATAGACCCTATGAAGAGGTATCCCTATGTGACCCCTGCAATTCCACTTTATACCTTATATAGTGGGAAAATCTACATGGTCAATGCAGCCCTTGGAGGTTGAGAAGAGAGACTGAGATGCAACCAGGTAGTTTGGAGGTTGAACAAACCATAAAACTGCCCCATGAACCAGACTCTTCATCAATGCAACAACTTTTATTTATTCTCTCTTCTTAGGAAAGAAAAGTGACTGTTAGCAGAAGGATGAAATTTATCAAGTATATTTCTAATGCAAATATAACAGTCCTTACATACGCTATGAAAATCTTTCCTTTGTTAACCTGCACACTTCAGTATCCTTACAAACCCAACTTCAGTCAGGAGAGTTCCTGTTAAGTATTCACTTAATCTTCTTGTTTTACAGTATCTCAGGCTTAACTCACTCATTAGTAAGCCCCTATTTACTTTTGCACTGGTTTCCACACTTGCCCAGGTAAATAGCAAGCAACCTCTAACCAATCAATACTGTATAGAGCTTTACTTCCTCCCTTTTAAACCCTGTTGCTCTAAATTTCACAGGTTATACAATACCTATTAACATTATCAGACGAAGACTGTGATCTTGTAAACACTCTTATATTCAGCTTCCATTAGGCTTGTTAAGTATGATTTATTCAATTGCGACATCATCCACATGGTAACTGTTCTATTTGTCCTCAAGCATTTGGTGGTGACATTTCAACTTTTCCTATTGCTTGACTGGATAGATTAATGCATTTAACCCCTTGTATATCAGTTGGTGTGATGTACATCATTTGGTGTCCCTGTAATGTGTTACATGTAGGGAAAATGAAGTGCACTCACATCAGTGGAACACCACTGCTATATATGGCACCAGACACTAAAGGCTCTGCTTGTCGAGCACTGCATCCAGCACCATCATGATTTTGAAACATGAAGGTTTGCAGTACTCGAAAACCTTGGCTGAGTATCTGTGGAGTTATGTGAGGGACTCTACATGAAAATCCTTCAGACCACCTTAAGGGATCCGCCACAGCTATCTGGCCAGGTCCTCCTTAAGTCCCAACCCAGCAAAGGATTCTGGGCCCAGGGAGGATATCTTCAGCCTAGCATAAGAAGACAGGGCCCAGAAGGGTTAGAGAGGCCCTGGGGAGTGGGCAGGAAGCCAGCCCTTGCTAAAACCTGCTATATGTGTTATGTGCATATGTGCATACTACCTGAACTCAAAGGTGAGCTGCATCATTTCTTTGTTTTGCCTTGCACGTCTTGTTTTCACTGTAAATAAATTGCATAAAAGAAAACAGCCAGAGCCTGCCTCCTTCTTCCTCCTGGCTGTTTCCAAGCCGCTATCACCCAAGTTACCACAGGGTAATTCTGATGTATGATTGTTACAGAGAGAACAAAAATGGATTTTTCTTTTGGATACAGTTCATAGGAACATAGAAACATGACAGCAGAAAAAGACCGTATGGCCCATCCAGTCTGCCCATCCCTCCAATTAATTTAGCATTATAATTCTCATCTCTTCCTTAGAGATCCCCTGTATTCATCCCATGCTTTCTTGAATTCAGATATTGTGGTCATCTCCACTACTTCCACTGGGAGGCCGTTCCACACATTCACCATCCTCTCTGTAAAGAAACATTTCCTAAGATTACTCCTGAATCTACCCTCTTTTAACCTCTTCTCATGACCTCTTGTTCTAGAGCCTTCTTTCCATTGAAAAAGGCTCACCTCCTGTGCATGGAAACCTTTGAGATATTTGAATGTCTCTTTCATATCTCGCCTTTCTTCTAGCATGTACATGTTTAGATACTTAAATCTATCCCCATATGCTTTAGAATAAAGATAACTGACCATTTTAGTAGCCATCCTCTGCACTGACTCCATCCTGTTTATATCCTTTGAAAGGTGCATTCTCCAGAATTGTACACAGTATTCCAAGTGAGGTCTCACCAGAGCTCTATACAGGGGCAAGATCACCTCCCTTTTTCTCCCTATGCAGCCAAGCATTTTTCTGGCTTTTATTGTCATTTTATCCACCTGTTTAACCACCTTAAGATAATCAAGTGGGTCTAAATAGAGAAATTGATTGGACTATTTTTAAGGTTTACATCACTGTTCTAATTTCAGTTTTTTGCTTCTCTTGATAACTAGGATTTTTAATTTTTCTGCCTTGTAAGCATGTTTTTTTGATTGGCTAACCTTTTACTGCTTTTTCATTGGCTGGTTAATGCAGGCAGGTGCTGATTGGTTGTTTGCCTAGCCAATGCTTTTCATAAATAGATTCTGGTCCCAACAAGTTTTCACAGACACTGAGAGACTTCAGTCTGTTATGACACCAGTAACCTTTACTATGAAATTTTGTTCCATAACAACTTTATTTTAGAGTATACAAGCAATAATCAAAGTGTTCTGTTTTTTGACAGCTCATGCAATCTATGACCCCTGAAGCAGGCATTTAATTCTGCTGCAAAACCTGGCTGCTCCCTGACTTTCCTTATTGACATACCCACGCTGTTAAGCTAGAGTTTGCCTTCTATCCTTTGGAGCTTATAATATATTATGTCAACTCTACATGTTTATTGGCCTTACATTTTTTTGAAGGGGTTAATAAACATGTGGATAGAGGTGCACAGGTAGATATGTGTATTTGGATTTTCAGAAGGTGTTTGACAAAGTCCCTCATGAGAGGCTTCTAAGAAAACTAAACAGTCATGGGATAGGAGGCGATATCCTTTCGTGGATTACAAACTGGCAAAAAGACAGGAAACAGAGAGAAGGATTAAATGGACAATTTTCTCAGTGGAAAAGGGTAAACAGTGGAGTACCTCAGGGATCTGTAGTTGGACCGGTGCTTTTCAATATATATATAAATGATCTGGAAAGGGGTACAGTGAGTGAAGTGATCAGATTTGCAGATGACACAAAACCATTCAGAGTAGATAAATCACAAGTGGATTGTGATAAATTGCAGGAGGACCTTGTGAGACTTAATGTTATGCCGGTATGTTGAACCCAGGCCGACGGCCGCTTACCTGGAGTAGAGGTTCTCGGAACTAGAGGCTCAGCGAGTACGTTGGGTAGAAGACTTCAGATAGTCCAGGTAGACCAACAGCGAGAGTGGATCCAGGCAGGGTGATCCAAGGGTCAGGCTGAGAGTAGCGTAATCCCATCACAGTCCGGGTCGAGGCAGGCGGCAAGCAAGCAGGAACCAAGGCAACAAATCCGAAGGCAGGCGGCAGGCAGAATAATCCAATAACAGTCAAGGTCAAGGCAGGCAGCAAACAAGCAGGAATCAAGGCAACAAATCCGAAGGCAGGTGGCAGGCAGAGTAATCCAAAGGGCAGTCCGGGTCTGGCAATCAACAAGTAGCAGGAACACAGCAAGAACTCTCCAAACGCAATAGTGGCCGAAGCAACACAGAAGAGGAGAAGCTCCCTTAAATAGGCCAAATCTCCCGCACTGCCCGGCGGCTCCGTCGGCGTCTGATGTCAAAAGGGGGTGTGGCTAAAGCTCCGAATCGCGCGGAGCCACGCCGCGGGAGACGCCAGTGTCAGGAGAACGCCGACTCAAACGGGAGGTAACAGTACCTCCCCTGCAAGACCCTCCTCTTTTCTTCCAAGGTCTGGGTTTGAGAGGAAAACGTTGGTGAAACTTTTTAAGCAAACGAGGTGCCTGTACGTTATGAGCAGGTTCCCAAGAGTTCTCTTCCGGGCCAAAGTTTTTCCAGGAAATTAAATATTGAAGTTGTCCCCAACACCTTCTGGAATCCAGAATGTCCTTTATTTCAAATTGATTATCATTCTGAATTAAGTGTAGATTAGGTCTTTTCTTCCTGGAGGGCCAAGACATAATTGCGGGTTTGAGTAATGACACGTGGAAAGTGTTATGAATCCGCAAGGAGGATGGTAAAGAAAGTCTATAGGTGACAGCATTAATCTGTTTCTCAATAGGGAAAGGGCCAATAAAGCGAGGAGCAAATTTTAATGACGGCATGCGTAAACGAAGATTGCGCGTGCTCAACCATACGAGATCTCCTGCCTTGAGTTGAGGGGCAGGACATCTCATCTTATCCGCTTGGATCTTCATTCTGGCTACATTTTGTAATAATAAGGTTCGTGTCTCCACCCATAACTTGGTCATGGATGCGATGGTTGTGTTGGCAGCCGGACAGTTAGAAGACGTAGCAACAGGTAACGGAAGTCATGGATGTCTCCCAAAGACTATAAAAAAGGGAGACCTCCCCATGGCCTGGTGCAAATGATTATTATGACATATTTCTGCCCAGACCAACAGGAAAGCCCAGTTGTCTTGTCGCTGATTGACATAGGAGCGAAGAAAGGCTTTCAAAGATTGATTCGTCCGTTCTGAGAGTCCATTGGTTTGGGGGTGATAGGCAGAGGAGAATTCAAGTTTGATTTTTAGAAGTTTGCACAGTTCTTTCCAAAATCGAGCCATAAATTGCACCCCTCTATCCGAGACAATACTGAGAGGTAAGCCATGAAGACAGAAAATGTGTTGCAGAAATAGATGAGCTAATTCTGAAGCAGAAGGTAGACCAGGCAGCGGGATGAAATGAGCCATTCTAGAGAAACGGTCCACCACCACCCAAATGACCGTATTGTTGTTCGAAGGTGGAAGATCCGTGATAAAATCGGTGGCAATGTGAGTCCAAGGTTTCGTGGGAACAGGTAATGGTTGTAACAGATCAAAGGGCTTTCGTTGCGGAGTCTTCTGGGCTGCGCATACCGAACATGATTCTACGTAGGCCTTAATGTCTTTCTCCCACCGGGGCCACCAATAATGTCTGGACACCAACTCCTTGGTTTGCGAAATTCCCACATGCCCAGCTAATTGAGCATCATGCGCCCAACGAAGAACTTTCAACCGTAATCGTTTAAGAACCACAGTCTTCCCAATGGGAGCAGTGAAGGTGGCAGCCAATTGTATGT
Organism: Rhinatrema bivittatum; assembly: GCF_901001135.1. NCBI lineage: Eukaryota > Metazoa > Chordata > Amphibia > Gymnophiona > Rhinatrematidae > Rhinatrema > Rhinatrema bivittatum. The sequence goes on along the minus strand of NC_042615.1, from coordinate 564,468,679 downwards.
GTGCAAATACCCGAACAAGTCGGGAAACTCCCGGACCTAGGTTTGGTAGGAGAGGCCTCCCTGGGTCATGTCAATCCCTCTCCACAAATTTTGATTCCAGTTTCCATATCTCTTCCCGAAAATACCATTCACTTACAAGCCTTTTTGGACTCAGGGGCGGCCGGTAACTTCATTAAGGAAGATATAGTCCACCAATACCAGATTCCTACGGATCTATTGACCATTCCCCTCATAGTATTCTCAGTTTCCGGACAACCATTGGCAAACAAAATCTTTCAGATTACTAAACCCATTACATTTACCACGGGAATTCTACACCAAGAAACCATCCAATTGTATGTACTTCCATCTTCAGTCAACCAAGTAATCTTGGGACTACCTTGGTTATGACTTCATCAACCCCAGATTGATTGGGGTAATTCCCAGCTGACCAGTTGGAGTAAGACCTGTCATCAAAATTGTGTACAACAAATCCGTCCAGTCAGACCCATTGTAGCATGCTCTCTAGCCATTCCATCTGATTTACCGCAAATATACACTGAATTCAGTGATGTCTTCAGCAAACAGCAAGCTGAGATTCTACCGCCTCATCGCACTTATGACTGTGGGATAGATCTACTTCCAGATAAGAACCCTCCCAGGGGCAGGGTGATTGCTTTGTCAGAACCAGAATCCAAAGTTATGAAAGAATACATTCAGGAAAACCTGGAGAAGGGATTCATCAGGCCGTCCTCCTCTCCAGCAGGGGCTGGATTTTTTTTTGTACAAAAAAAAGATGGTTCGTTACGGCCATGTATTGATTATAGAGGACTTAATAGCATTACAAGAAAGAATCGATATCCCATTCCACTTATCACAGAACTTTTCGATAGGTTGAAAGGAGCGTAGATCTTTACTAAACTTGATCTTCGAGGAGCCTACAATCTAATCAGAATACGCGAAGGGGACAAGTGGAAGACCGCCTTTAATACTCGAGATGGCCCCTATGAATATTTAGTTATGCCATTCGGTCTATGTAATGCTCCGGCGGTTTTTCAAAATATGATTAAAGATATCTTCAGAGATCTCTTGTATTCCCATGTTATTGTATATCTTGACGATATTTTAGTTTTCTCCAAAAATGAGCAACAAGATCAACTTCATGTCAAACAAGTACTCCAACGACTTCGGGAGCATAGAATCTATGCAAAATTAGAGAAATGTCTCTTTCATCAACCACAAGTACCATTCTTGGGATATATAGTTTCACGTGATGGCCTTCAAATGGACCCTACTAAACTTAAAGTGATTTTGGATTGGCCCCAGCCAGTGGGGCTTAAAGCCTTGCAGCGATTTTTAGGATTCTCCAATTACTACCGCCAATTTATTTCTGATTACTCTACGCTAATTGCTCCACTCACCACTTTAACCAAAAAAGGAGCTCCAAATCGCAATTGGCCTCTCGAGGCCATTCAAGCATTTCAACTCTTAAAAGAAGAATTTGTGAAGGATCCTTGTTTACAATGCCCTGATTCAGATACATCTTTTATTCTGGAAGTCGATGCTTCAGCTTTAGGAGTTGGGGCAATTCTGTTGCAACAGTCTGTGTCAGGGAAGTTATGCACCTGTGCATATTTTTCCAAAAGATTCTCTGCTGCGGAGAGAAATTATACCAGCAGGGAACGTGAACTGCTAGCGATTAAAATGGCACTTGAAGAATGGCGGCATCTCTTGGAAGGAGCTAACTTTCCTATTGATATCTATACCGATCATAAGAATCTGGTTTATCTGTCTCATGCCCAACGTTTAAATCCGCGGCAAGCTCATTGGGCACTTTTCTTCAGCAGATTCAATTTTAAATTACACTTCCGTCCTTCGGAAAAAAAAAACGTACATGCAGATGCCTTGTCCAGGAGTTTCCTCCCAGACGACACTCCTGAGCCACTTCGACATATCATTGATCCTGCTCACATAATAGGGGCAACTATCCTAACGGTTCCAGTAGGGAAAACTGTAGTTCCTAGGCATTTAAGACTCAAAGTTTTTCAATGGGCACATGATTCCATTTTTGCCGGACATCCTGGGAGACTCAGAACGAAGAATTTGATTTCTCGCCACTATTGGTGGCCCCAATGGGCATCCGACGTTCAAAAATATGTTGACTCCTGTCCCCTTGTGCAGCTCAAAAATCCCCTAGACAGCAACCTATGGGACTATTGCAACCCCTTCCCATTCCTAAATGGCTTTGGACTCATATATCAACAGATTTTATCACTGATCTTCCTCTTTCTGAAGGCAACTCAGTAATTTGGGTTGTGATTGACCGATTTTCCGGAATGGCACATTTTATTCCTCTGCCTGGATTACTTTTGCACCAGAGCTGGGACGACTGTTTGTACAACACATCTTTCGAATCCATGGATTACCATCTAGTATCACTTCCGATAGAGGAGTTCAGTTCACAGCACGATTCTGGAGAGAGCTCTGTAAAAAATTCCGAATAGACTTAAGTTTCTCCTCCGTGTATCATCCCCAGTCTAATGGATTAACGGAACGAACGAATCAAACTCTCAAGACTCTCAAGACGTTCTTACGTTGTTATGTTAATCAACGTCAGGATGATTGAGCCTCTCTATTGCCTTGGGTGGAGATTTGCCATAATAATCATATTCATCAAGCCTCAGGTTCATCGCCCTTCTTTCTGGTGTTTGGAAGACATCCTTGGATTCCCTTTCCTCTTTCTACCAATTTTGGAGCGGCCTCCGAGAGAATGGAGGCAGGCTGCTCGGCTCTGCGCGTGCAGGTTGCACAATTGTGCACCCCCCTGCACGCGCCGACCCTGGATTTTATAACATGCGTGCGGCAGCGCGCGCATGTTATAAAATTGGGCGTAGATTTGTTCGCGCCGGGTTGCGCGAACAAATCTACGCCCGAGCATAACTTTAAAAATCTACCCCTATGATTTCACCCATACTAATTGGTTTGTTCAACTTTTGCAGATTTTCCTCAAATGATTTGATACCCAGCTTGGATAAAAATTCCTGATTTTTGGCTGCATCATAACCCCCAGATATATATAACCGTGCATAATAATCGGCAAACATGTAGAATTCCCTTGTTAGAGTGTATCAACTGCCCACCCTGACTTCTAAGATGAGTAACACCTTTGGGCCCTCTATCTCCCTTAAGCAACCGTGCCAGCAATTTCCCAGTCTTATTAGCCTGGTGATAGAGCTTAAACTTGTAATATAAAATGCTTTTTTGTTTTACTCTTTGATGCAGAAGTACATTTAAAGTAGCTTGGGTAGAAAGGAAGGCCTCCCTGTTAGCTGCAGTGTTATTGATGAGAAAAGTTTTCTTACATTTTCTCAGTGTGGCTTCTAAAGCCAATATCTGTTTATCCATGGATTTCCTTCTCCAGGCTAAGTATGAAATAATGTCCCCACGTAAAACAGCTTTAGCTGTATACCAAGAGAAGATCGGAGAGACTTCAAAATGGGCCCCATTAGTAGCCACATAATCTGCCCATTGTTGTTTGACATAAAACTGAAAAGCATTGTCCATGGCCAAATAGTAAGGGAATTTCCAGGCCAAGTGAGAAGGTCTCCACTCCCCCCCCCCCCCCCAAACCTTTTAATGTAAGCCAAATGTGAGCGTTATATGATATTACCAATACCAGTATCCTCTACCTGGGAGAGACAGTCTCTTGAAATCAAAAAATAATCTATTTGAGACAGGGTGGCATGTGCTATGGACAAATGCGTGAAATCTTTCTCTATAGCAGGGGTCGGGAACCCATGGCTCGCGAGCCAGATATGGCTCTTTTGAGGGCTGCATCTGGCTCGCAGACACGTGTCGCCATACTTCGCGGTTCCCCGCTGACCCAGCTGCTCCCCGGTCCTCCGCCGCCCGGGCTTAAAATGCTGTCAGCCCGGGCGGAACGCGGCAGGACAGCTGGAGTCAGCGGCACCGGCGTGCTCTCTTCTCCTCCCCCCCCCCCCCCGCGGCCCGGAAGAGGAAGTGGAGAGCATCGGGTGCCTGCGCGGGAAGAAGAGACCACACTAGCGTGGTCTCTTCTTCCGCGCAGGCACCCGATGCTCACCACTTCCTCTTCCGGGCCGCGGGGGGGAGGAGAAGAGAGCACGCCGACTGGAGTCATCCGGGTGCCTGCGCGGGAGTCATCGGGTGTCAGCCGGGTGCCAGCGCTGGAGTCATCGGGTGCCTGCGCGGGTCTTCCCGCGCAGGCACCCGATGCTCTCCACTTCCTCTTTCGGGCCGCGGGAAGAAGAGAGCACGCCGGTGCTCTCTTCTTCCCGCGGCCCGGAAGAGGAAGTGGAGAGCATCGGGTGCCTGCGCGGGAAGAAGACTGCAGCGCGGCTCGGAGGAAAATGAAAATCTTCAACCGCGGCCGATGGGACTCCGCCTTCGCCTCCGCGGGGGCTGAAAATGAAGGAGGTTAGCGTTGGGAGGTGGCTGCTGCTGCCGCGAGTTCCCGGGGGGGGGGGGGAAGGGGGAGAGAGAGAGTGAATGAGCGAGCAAGCATGTGTGTTTGAGATCCTGTGTGTGTGAGTGAGAGATTGCATGTATGTGAATGATTGAGAGCCTGTATATGTGAAAGAGAGTATGTCTGTGATTGAGATCCTGCCTGTGAGAGAGAGAGCATGAATGTAAGTTTACCATTGGGACCCTGTATGTGTAAGTTTGTGATTGAAAACCTGTTTGTGTGAAAGAGTATGTGTGTATGATTGAGATCCTTTGTGTGTGAGAGAAATCATGTGTATGTATGATTAAGAGCCTGTGTGTATAAGTAAGAGAGAGATCATGTGTGTCTGTGTCTGATTGACAGCTGGTTTAGGTGATGGAGCATGTGAGTATGTGATTGAGAGCCTGTGTTTAAATGAGAGAGAGCCACCATGTGTGTCTGTGTGATTGAGAGCTGATTTAGGTGAGGGAGCATGTGAGTATGTGATTGAGAGCCTGTGTTTAAATGAGAGAGAGAGACCATGTGTGTCTGTGTGTGATTGAGAGCTGATTTAGGTGAGGGAGCATGAGTATGTGATTGAGAGCCTGTGTGTAAATGAGAGAAAGAGAGGACATGTTTGTAAGCATGTGAATGAGAGTCTGTGTGTGAGAGAAAAAGACAGCATGTATTTATGTGATTGAAAGCCTGTGTGTGTGTAAGTGTGAAAAGATAGACAGCATGTGTGTAAATGTGTAATTAAGAGCCTATATAAGTGAGAGAGAAAAAACATTTGTATATGTGAGTGACTGAGAGCATGTGTGTATAGGTGTGTCATTGAGAGCCAGTGTGAGAGAGAGCGCTGGTATGTGACTGAGAGAGGAGAAAGTTCCAAGCAAACCACCCCACCTCCTGCTAATTCAGAACAATCTCAGGACACCTGGATATCAAACGTTCCCAGGTATGCAGAGCAAAAAAAATTTTGTATCCTTATTATTTTTCATTACTGGATCTTTGTGTCTGCTATTTTGAAATATTTTGTTGGTATCTGGAAATGTTTTATATGAGTTTTTAATTATTGGATATTCCACTCATCAGCTGTTTCGAAATATGTTCTTTTTGTTAGTACAGTTTTACTGCTGATGATTTTATATTTCTTGATTTGTTTTATAAGGATGTGTGATGTTTCTTTTTTCCTTTGTTACACTGCATACAGAGACTCTGGCTTGTTGCAGTTTCCAATTCAGTTTTTGTCTGCATGCTTCTTGTTATGCGTTTTGGTCTCTTTATTCTATGTTAGGTGAGGGACAGCACGTGATTCAGGTGAGGTTTTCTGCTGGCGTGTAGTTTCTGTGTAGGACTCTATAGCAGCCTGACTTGGTCCGTTTTCCTAATAGGAGATGTATTGGTGTCTTAAGGCCTGGTGTAATATTTTCAGAGACTTATTGTACTTTAAAAGTGTGATCTTACATAAAATGCACACATTTACTTGTATTTAGTTTTAAACATATTGTATGGCTCTCATGGAATTACATTTTAAAATATGTGGCGTTTATGGCTCTCAGCCAAAAAGGTTCCTGACCCCTGCTCTATAGGATGAAAAATTTGCCAAGGTTCCACAAGCTGTAATTCCAAGAGCTGAAAAGGTATACCTTTCCTGGTTCCCATTTGCATACCTCACAGAGGATTAGATTTGTCCAAGTCCGGATCTGCTACAAGGTTGAAATCCCCCCTCCCCCCACTACCACCACCCCTTCCATAAGAGACAACAATTTTTGTATTATCTGAAGAAAAAAAGAGTGATTATATGTAGTCGGTGCATAGAGATTACAAAGCGTAACCCATTTCCCTCCCATCTCCGCTATCAAAATAATAAAGCGCCCCTGTGTATCTTTAAGTTCTTGAAGAACTCTCAGAGTTACATTTTTGTGCAGTAAAATAGCAGTTCCCGCAGACTTAGTGGAAGCAGAAGCATAAAAGATTTGCCCCACCCATTTCCTCTTGAGCTTTTTGTGTTCCCTATCATTAAGATGAGTTTCTTGGAGAAATCCAATATCTGCAGCTTGCTTTTTCAATGTGGCCAGAACGTTTTCCCGCTTAATTGGAGTCCCAGTGCCACAAACATTCCAGGACACCAACTTCAGGGATGATTTATCCAGGACTAAATCTAATGCATAAAAGGATAAAAAAAAAAAATACTAAAGATAACATTTTAAGGTAGATACCTCCCCAACTAAGGCATCCACCCAGTACACAACCAGCCTTTCCCAGCAACATACCATTTAATATTGCCCATAATGGAAATAACTTTCCCAATCCGTTGGAATCCGTCCTCCCTCCTTCCCCCAAATCTTCCCCATCTAACCCATTACCCACCACCATAGAACACAGGATCACCAGAGATACCTGCCAGAATCCACCTCCAGAATCCCCTTAAAGAATAATTAGAGACTCCGAGAGCCAAACAAAGGAACCCCACTGATAAGAAAGTAGAAAAAAAAAAACCTTCCTTCCCAAGGTTAATATAAAACATATATATATTTATATTTATATAACAGCACTGCCTCTATTGGATGCAGATACTTTGTGTTCCCAGTACAGAGTGATGCTGACTCGTTTCCTCCACAAGACTATGAAGTGTCTGATGAAAGGCTACAGGTCTCCTGACTATCAAAAAACTGTAAAAAAAAACAAAAACCACATGGTTTTAGCATGCAGATAAAACTTTGGCAAGCTCTCTCCAAACGCTCCACAAGAGTTATTGCATCCGCTGCTGACAGGAACCATTGAACTCCCTCCAGGAGGTGTACACAAATCGCAGGCCCAACTTATGCAATTGCGCACATGCCGGGGAAAACTCTTTTCTGATTGCGGAAAGCTTGGATGAGTAGTCCTGGAAGACCAAAATGTTCATATTATCATAAGTCAATTTTTTACCGGATCGTAGTGCTTGCAAAATTGCGACCTTGTAAGTAAAATCCAAGAATTTTGCTATAATTACATGTGGCCTCTCCGCCCACTAACTGGTGTGCCCTCTCAATACGAGGCGGGCCTCTTGTCACACCAAGGCCCAACTCATCTACCAAATACGATTCCAAAAAGAAGACTGATTTATTTAAGGACTCAGGAAGTCCATCAAATCGTAAGTTGTTACGTCTTAATCAATTTTCTAGCTCTTCCAGGCGGTCTTCATGCCCCTGAAGCACCATTTTCAAGCCACTTAATTCGTCTCTGACAGCCATGACAGCATTGTGGTTATCTGAGATTCTCTGCTCCATATCCCCCATATGTGTTTCAAAAGTAGCCATACATGTTGTCACCTCGTCGAGTTTATCAAAGATTTTTTTTTAATTCAGACTCCAAGGCTATAACCATAGTCGTTTTTAGTTCTGCAATCGCAGTACCAGTCAGCAATTTTACTTCGGAGGCTGGCGAGGTGCCCACCATTTTTCCTGCTCCCTGTCAGGATTTCTCTCTCTTTCTCCTTCTCTTGCTTAGTGAGTCGAGAAGGCATATTGCATAAAAGCAACCCCAAGTGATAAGAACATAAGAACAAGTCATACAGGGTCAGACCAAGGGTCCATCAAGCCCAGCATCCTGTTTCCAACAGTGGCCAATCCAGCTACAAGTACCTGGCAAGTATCCAAAAACTAAGTATATCCCATTCTACTGATGCTAGTAATAGCAGTGGCTATTTTCTAAGTGAACTTGATTAATAGCAGGTAATGGACTTCTCCTCCAAGAACTTATCCAAACCTTTTTTGAACCCAGCTACACTAACTGCACTAACCACATCCTCTGGCAACAAATTCCAGAGCTTTATTGTGCGTTGAGTGAAAAAGAACATAAGAAATTTGCCATGCTGGGTCAGACCAAGGGTCCATCAAGCCCAGCATCCTGCTTCCAACAGTGGCCGATCCAGGCCACAAGAACCTGGCAAGTACCCAAAAACTAAGTCTATTCCATGTTACCATTGCTAATGGCAGTGGCTATTCTCTAGGTGAACTTAATAGCAGGTAATGGACTTCTCCTCCAAGAACTTATCCAATCCTTTTTTAAACACAGCTATACTAACTGCACTAACCACATCCTCTGGCAACAAATTCCAGAGCTTTATTGTGCGTTGAGTGAAAAAGAACTTTCTCCGATTAGTTTTAAATGTGCTACATGCTAACTTCATGACCAGGCTTTTAGCTCACAGATGAGACGCAACAGTCACCGAGAACGGAGGATGGAGGCAGATGTGGCAGAAGGTGGCACAGAGCAAGGAAAATTGCGTCTCACTCCATGCAAGGCATCACGTGACCTTTTGCAGTTTATCACTTAAATTTTCACCTATCTCTTTAGAAAATCATAGTGACCTCTTTTTCCTCTTTCCTTTAATTACGTTAAAAATGTTTGTTGCCTCACAATAACGCCTTTTAGTTTTGCATAAGAACATAAGAGATGCCACACTGGGTCAGACCAAAGGTCCATCAAGCCCAGCATCCTATTTCCAGCAGTGGCCAATCCAGATCACAAGTACCCAGTAGGATCCCAGAGAATAGATTCAATCCTTTTTGCTCTTAACTGTGATAAGCAGTGGCTTCCCCAAATCTACATTACTCACAGTGGATTATAGGCTTTTCCTCCAGGAACTTGTTCATGCCCTTTTTTAAACCCAAATCATCATACCCTCAAATGTACATGACTTGTATTCTATTTTACCTATAATATGCCAATAGCTTATATTTGCAGAGACTCAATTACAAATATAGGCTTTACTTATTTTAAAGCCTGACTGTTATAATCAATCATACTATCTGTGATATTTATACCTGGTCATTGATGTACCCCTTACTTATTGTAAGCCCCAATTCTGCTGTAAGACATAGAACTCCTCTGCTGGAAACATGATTTAAATAAACAGTGATGATGGAGATAAATATTGCGTCATCCATTGGGAAATGGAGCAGTAACAGAAAAAAAACCTGAGGAGCCAGTTATCAGGAAAGACCAATGCAAACAAATGCTTGATTCAACAATTTCTTCTAAAAGATAACCATAGTAGAAGCTTCTTGGTTATTAGAGGGGAGGATACGTAAATAAAGTGAAGGAACAGCCTTGTGGTTAGAGCAGTAGACTATAAACCAGGGAAGCCAGCGTTCAGACCCCACTGTTGCTCCTTGAGACCTTGGGCAAGTCATTTCACCCTCTATTTCTTCAGGTACAAACAATTCCCTATTGATTCATTTGACTCTACTGCACTTCTTCTTCCCCTAAATGTTCCTATCCAGCTAACTATGCTTGGAGTTACTCCCACATTCTATTAAAGTTAGCTTTTCTAAAGTCTAGGCCCTGTGCCTTAGAATGAATCATTACTGCCTGGGCTCTAATTGTGAGCCACACCATCTGGTGATCAGTGAATCGCAGATGATTGTAACCTTGTCCTCTCGGGCAACACAGGGCCCCTCCCTCCCCATGTATCATAGTACCAAGGAGTAAGATATTACTAAGGATGTAGCTGCTCTTCTGTGAAACTGAGAACTTGGACACAATGGGGGAAAGGTCTGATCACCTTTCCCTGCTATCCCACCCTGCCAAAAGCATCTCTCACAGGTAGAAAGGAGGGGCTTACACAGAAACACAAAATGTTCTCCCTTGTAGGTAGGAGGATGGTATGTGTGTATCTGTCTCAGCCAGACATTAGAATAAATACGACATATTTGCATTGCATTCTGTCTAATGGTGGGTAAATGAAATGGATTAACAGAAAGAAGAAAGTGCTTGAAGTATAAAACTGCGAAATGATTTACCACTTTACACCAATGCTCTTAACACTATTTTTTGTTTTTACAGGTAACAGTTCAGACTGAGCTAAATTTCAGGTAAGTAATCAACTTTCAAAACACTTTGATTCCCAGATACATGTACCTTTACACAATTATCAAGCTTTTTTCCTTCTGTCTTCCAGGAACTTCAGAATATGATGCACAGCATCAGATAAGTATTACACTATGCAACCTTTCCAAAACTTAGAATTTTACTGTCCATAAATTCTGATTCTTTTCCCTGAATTTGCTTTTTTTTTTTCTTTAAGTCATTCAGATGAAACAACACTGGATCCTCCAAATAGGTAAATGTGTGCTTGTATTTTTGTTATACATCCCTACTCTAACTACACGCTAGCAGAATACCTCACCTTTGTCACACATGTAGAACACAGACTTACCCTCACCAAATACAGAATAAAGAGACATAAACTGAACTGGAAACTGCAAGAAGCCAAACTCTGTACGCAACGCAACAATGGAAAACAAAAACATTACCATTCCTCATAAAACAATAAAATCAAGAAATACCTTATAAACTAGCACACTAGAGAAATCATACTAAAAGGAAATATTTCAAAACAGCTCATGAATAGAACAGCATCCAATAATTAAAATATAAAACTTTTCCAAATGGCAATAAAATATTTCAAAACAGCAGACATATCGAATAACACCCAAGAATTAAAATTAATAAGGATTAGAAAATTCTATGCTTTCCATACCTGGTAACTTTTGATTTGCAGATTCCCTAAGATTATCGCAGATTAGCAGGGAGTTGGGAGGGGGGTCATTACGTACAAACTTTCTCCTCTCACTTTCTCTAACACATATTCGCTCGTCCACTCTCTCACAAGCTCAATCATATGCACACACACACACACACACACTCATTCGCTCGCTCTCTCTTTCTCTCGCTCTCTCTCACATGTTCAGTAAATGCACACACATATGCTTATTTACTCTCTTTCATGCTCAGTACACACACACACACTTCTTTGCTCTCTCTCTTACATGATCAGTCATATGCACACATACATGCATTCTTTTGCTCTCTCTCACACACAAATACTTATGCTCAATCATACACACACAAAAAATGCACACTCTCCACAGACTGTGCTCCTCCTGACTGTTGGCAATGGAGGGGAGGGAGTGGGGTGCCAATGTTTCTTCTTTCGGTGGGGTGGGGGTTGAGGAAGCCAATGGTGTTCCTCGGATCATGCTCTTCTTGACTTCTGGATGTGAGAGGCCACTGATGCTTTTTGCAGTTCTCCAGGTTCGCTTCTGACTGCCCGGGTGGGATGGGGGGATGATGTGATGACTTTTGGACCTGCAGGTTGCTCTGCTCCTGGACTGCAGACAAAAGGGGAAGGTGGCAGCATTGGTGATTGTATCCTGATTTGGGCCACCGTAAGGACACCCCAGAAAGCAGGCAGAACGCCAGAAGCAGGCACAGCAACTCAGATCTTGAGGCCACAAAGCTGTATCGGGTGAGAGAGATGGCGCCCCTGCTGGATGGCACCTCTGGCCGAGGCCATATCGGCCATAGTCTAGCTACGGTTCTGAGGGGAGTGTTAGCTGGATGGGAAAATCTAGAGAAAGTAGATGAGCAGTGGGCAAAACTAAAAGCAGATATTGCATAGGTAACAAACCTTTTTGTTAGAAAAATAAATAAAAGGTAAGAGGAAAAAGAGGCTGCTTTGGCTTTCTAAAGAAGCAACTGAAAAGGTAAAAAAAAGTCCGGGTTTATAAACTATAAGAGTGCACAAAAAGAGGAAGGCAGGCAGCAAGATCAAGAAAAGGTAAGAGAAGCTAGGAAGGTAGTCAGGGCAGCAAAGATGTAAATGAAAGAAAAAAATAACAAATACATTAAAATGGGGGGGGGAACAATACTTTTTTTTTTTTTTTAGATGCGTTAGGAGAAAGTGCATAAGTGGCATTGTGAGATTCAGAGGAGGAGAAATATGGAGAGGCTGACAAGGAAAAGCAGAATTGCTTAACACATTTTTCTGTTTGATGTTCTCTGAGTAGGACCACAGAAAACAGAAACAAATAAGATTGGACATGAGGAATTAGTGAGGAACTAGCTGAACTTAAAATAGATAAAGTGATGGGGCTGGATGGGATACATCTGAGGTTTTTAAGGAAATTTAGAGATGATCTGGCAGCCCCGCTAGCTGACCTGTTCATTGTTTCTTTAGAGTCAAGACTAATTCCGGAGGACTGGAGACAGGTGGATATGGCTCCTCTCTACAAAAGCAGAAATAAGGAGGAGGCTGAGAACTACAGGCTGGTTAGTCTGAACTCTGTGGTGAGTAAATTAATGGAAGTGCTGCTAAAATAGAGGATAGTGCATTTCTGGAATCCAACGGATTGCAAGATCCAGGTTATGGAATGCTTCTAAGGCTTCGGAGAGCCAATCTTTGGGCGGATGAAGCCTCGCTCCAAGTTTTCCCGGATGTATTCTGTCATGGTCTGAGTCTCAGGGAAAGATAAGGGGTAAACCCTTTCCCATGGAGGGTATCCAGGAGGAGCTTGATCCTGCAATTGTATGAACGATGATGGGGCAGCGTCTCAGGCAATTGAGAGCTCCTGGCTGTGAAATTGGCTCTTGAAGAGTGGCATCATCTTCTGAAAGGAGCTCAACGCCATATCACAATATATATGGATCACAAAAATCTCAAACATCTTCACCAAGTTCAGCAATTAAATGCAAGGCAGGCTCGCTGGTCCTTGTTTTTCACCTGCTTCGACTTCGAACTGTGATACCCCCTGCACTAAAGAACTGACAAGCAGACACTCTCTCATACTCCTTCAAATGCTGAGGATACTCCAAAGCCTCCCAGACACATCATTGACCCTGCTAAGATACTTCTGGCTACCTCATGACCGTTCCTCCAGGGAAGTCAGTCGTACCTTCCTGTCTGCATGAAAAAGAGTTGAAATTGGCCCATGACTCCCATGTCGCAGGTCACTCTGGATGGGCATGCATCTTAGAATTGCTTCAGTGGTACACTTGGCCCCAACTGAAGCAAGATGTCAAAGCCTACATTGACTCATGCCCGACCTGTGCACAGAAAAAACATTGCATGGCTGACCCTAGGGGCTGTTACAACCATTGCCAGCCCACAGGGAACCTGGATCCACCTGTCCATGGATTTCATCATAGACTTTCCCCTCTCGGATGGTGCCACTGCAATCTGCATGGTCATAGATTGTTTCCCTAAAATGGCACACTTCGTTCCACTACCGGGTCTCCCATGCACACCCGAGTTGGCACGCCTCTTTACTCTTCATGTCTTCTGTCTGCATAGTTTACCCAAACATATATTGTCAGACAGAGGAGTACAATTTACCGCAAAGTACTAGCATTTCTTATGCAAGAAATTTGGCATCACGCTAGATTTCACTACCACCTAAGGAAATGGACAAGCAGAGCACACCAGCAAGACTCTCAAGACCTTCCTTTGCTCGTATGTCCACTCATTTTCAAGAAGAGACTTAAGACTCTACTGTTCAGACAAGCTTTCCCATAACATCTCGCCGTTCACCACTTTCCCATGGAACCTATCATCCCAAGCTTAGGTTCCTAAATTCATCTTCCTCATCGCCCTAGCTTGCTATTTTTTGCTCCTGATCCCCTTTAAAATTGTAATAACCCTTTTTCCTTCCACACCCCCCTCTTTCAGGCCATTCCTCCCTCTCCCTGATTTACCAATTTGTTTAAGTTGCTCCCAAGTTATCTCCTCCCTTGTTCTATGTAAGACAGCTTTTGTTACTGTCAATTTTTTGGTTGCAATGTAAACCAGATTGATAATTAACTCTGTTAATTGAACTTCGGTATAAAAAGTTATAAATAAATAAATAAATGTCAATAAGCGACAGGATAACTGGGCCACTCTCTTACCCTGGGCTGAGTTTGCCCACAATACCCATGTCAATGCTGTCACCAGGTCCTCTCCCTTCCTACTGGTCTATGGGAAACAACCATTATCTCTTTTGTCACTGCCTGAGATAGTGCCAAATCCAGCAGCCCAACTGATGGTCCAGAAATTACAAGAACTATGGGCTCGCACCCATCTTCTGATCCAAAAGGCCATAGCTAAAAATATGACGGATGTTCACAGAAGGCCAGCACTGAAATTTAAAGTGGGAGGGAAAGTATGACTCAGCATGCGCCATTTACGCCTGCGGGAGCTCTCCGTGTACTTGGCTCCACACTACATTGGACCTTTTTCACTTTGACAACTGGGGCTTCACACATATCAATTGAAATTGCCATCAACTTTCAGGATATAGCCCTTGGGGGTATTGCCGAAGAATCTGCATGCCAAGCTGAGGTCCAGTGGTGCCAGAGCCCGGTGCTGGTGGCCTTGGTTTGGCGCATGGGAGTTTTTCAGCAATGCCCCTAAATCTGTGGTCTTTGACCTCCTACTACCCTGGCCCCTTTTTCTTTTCTTGTATATACATTTGTGCCCTAGTTTTTTCCCACCTCTATCCTGTTATCTTTTAATATTAACCCTAAAAATTGTACATAGTTTTAAAAATAATTTTATTACAAATGTTGTTAAATTTACAAGTTCGTATTTGTGTCCTTTCTTTTGTAGGGGTTGATTAATAGTGTTTCACAGGTAGACTCTACTGTTCAGACAAGCTTTCCCATAACATCTCGCCGTTCACCACTTTCCCATGGAACCTATCATCCCAAGCTTAGGTTCCTAAATTCATCTTCCTCATCGCCCTAGCTCATCTTGTTTGATCCATTGCTAACAGTGCCTCAGCAGTTAGACTCTCAATTCCTGTGTCTTTCCCAGGGGTCAAGGCTTCAACATGCTGATGCAGTAATCTTGGTGCTAATAAAATAGGCACTAGTTTTCGCTGAGCATTTTGTAATGCCAATATTATTTTGAATATATTCCTGATGCAGTAAGCTAAAGATATGCTAATGCATCTGGACTTTATAAATGGTAAGAAACCGTAAAGTTTGTGTTTGACTACGCTCTGCCCATTTTTACTAGGGAAGAGGGTGGAGCCATTCCTGACAGGCTTTCTGGATAAGGGGTGATGCTGCCACTTACTCGGAGAAGTCCATTATTATTCATGTAAATGTGGGTGGCTGTCTGCACTGTGTTAGACTATCATTCATTCTACCTATGTCCCCCAGTTAGTTTAATGCAGCCCTGCTTCCCCTGACCATCCCCTCATTTACCCTCTTGTACCTTCCCTCTACCTTAGTATGCTCACAGGAGATGGTGGGAGGGGAGTGTGGGAAGCCAGTATGTGAAGCAGCAACTGGGCCAGGAAGCTGTCACACCCAGTAATGCTTGAAGTAGTGGGACAAACAGGCAGTGACCTTATGTCTCCTCAGGCTTGGCAATTAGTCTTCATGGCCTTCTTAATTATGACAACACATAACACCCAAATCTGAGTCATGTGGCTATCCTGTCTCTAGGTGGGCAGCTCCAACACAATCAACTCTGCTGTGCCTTCCCCCGAGTGGGCAGAAGTGATCAGTTTTCTGCTCTGTTCTGCAAGATGGTAGGAACAGGTGCAACCCTCAGCTCAGCTCAATTTCTAGAGGAAAGGCAGAACTAGTGTACACAGCTGACTCTACTCCACTTCCTTGGGACCAGAAAAAAAACCTACCAGAAAGCCACTCTGGGTTGTTTCCCCAAAATTCATATCGAAACAGATGTACAGAGTTATGTGGCTGGAAGAGGGACTACTCCCGAATCACTGGGGGGAAGGGTGATTACACACAGGGCCCTTATTACCACAGGATGAAGTGGAAACAGAGTACGCAGAAACACACTGTTAGTAAGGAGTGGGTTAGGGATGTCGGTTTAGCATCACGAGAGCAAAGAGGAGGAGGAGTTTGGAGTGAGAGAACCCCATAGTCATTATAAGCCATCCACAGTTTTCCACTATGAATCTGCATTCCCAGTCTGCAGTTCTCCTTTAGCTACCTGTGCTCATCCAATATATACAGAGTGTGAAGAAATTGTTATGCTACAACCTTAAGAATAACAATTTCTTGTAATCTCATTTACTTCAAATGTCACAGAACATACATGCAATATGACACAAACAACTGATATGCAATAGCTACCTGTTAAAAAAAAAAAAAAGCTCTTTCACATCCCTATCAGCCAGCTGACACATCTCCATGCCGATAATCTGTAGCCATTGAAAATCCTTTCAAAGATCAAACAAACGGAAAGCTTTCTTACATCCTACCCTTCAGAGGGCTTCCAGTAGCTACCAGCAGAAACCCAGCACTTTCTACTTGCTGATATACAACGTTGGCCCCCCTCAACCTCTTAATGATTGGAAGGTGGATGATAAGTAAATCACAACTCTAGCACTAAACTTTCAAAAGGGAAACTTTGATAAACTGAGAAAAATAGCTAGAAATAAACTAAAAGGTGCAGGTACAAAAACTTAGATTGTAAGCCCTCTGGGGATAGAGAAATACCTACAGTACCTGAATGTAAACCGGTGTGATATCTCAACTGAGATCGAATGTCGGTATATAAAAGCAATAAATAAATAAATAAATAAATAAATAAAAAACTATAAATGTTAAGAGTGTACAGCAGGCATGGACATTGTTAAAAGATACCGTCTTAGAAGCGCAGTCCAGATATATTCCACTCATTAAGAAAGATGGAAGGAAGGCCAGATGATTGCCGATATGGTTAAAAGGTGGGGTGAAAGAGGCTATTTTAGCCAAAAGATCTTTGTTCAAAAATTGGAAGAAGGATCCAGCTGATGAAAATAGGAAAAAGCATAAGCATTGGCAAGTTAAATGTAAAGCATTGATAAGATAGGCCAAAATATAATTTGAAAAGAAGTTGGTCATAGAGGCAAAAACTCATACTAAAAACTTTTTAAAATATACCCGAAGCAGGAAGCATGTCAGGGATAGGAGGAGATGTCTTTTTGTGAATTGCAAACTGGTTAAAAGACAGGAAACAAAGTAGGATTAAAGGTCACTTTTTACAGTGGAAAAAGGTAAACAGTGGAGTGCCTCAAGGATCTGTAATTGGACTGGTGTTTTTTAATATATTTATAAATGATCTGGAAAAAGGTGCGATGAGTGAGGTGATCAGATTTGCAGAAGACACAAAATTATTCAGAGTAGTTAAATCACAAGCAGACTGTGATAAGTTTCAGGAGTACCTTGTGAGACTGGAAGATTGGGAATCCATATGGCAGAGGAAATATAATGTGGACATGAGCAAGGTGATGCATATAAGGAAAAATAACCCATGTTGTAACTATGATGTTAGGTTCCATTTTAGGAGTTACCACCCAGGAAAAAGATCTGGGCATCATAGTTGGTATTACATTGAAATCACTGGCTCAAATGCGGTGGTCAAAAAAGCAAAGAGAATGTTAGGAATTATTGGAAAGGGAATGGAAAATAAAACAGAGGATGTCATAATGCTTCTCTATCGCTCAATGGTTAGACCGCACCTTGAATGCTGTGTGCAATTCTGGTCGCTGCATCTCAAAAAAGATATAGTTGCACTGGGAAAAGTACAGAGAAGGGCAACCAAATGATAAAGGGGATGGAACGGCTCCCCTATGAGGAAAGGCTAAAGAGATTAGGGCTGTTGAGTTTGGAGAAGAGATGGCTGAGGTGGGATATGATAGAGGTCTTTAAAATCATGAAAGGTCTTGAACGAATAGATGTGAATCAGTTAATTACCCTTTCGGATAATAGAAGGACTAGGAGGCACTCCATGAAGTTAGGAAGTAGCACATTTAAGACTAATGAGAAAAATGATTTTTCACTCAGCGCACAGTTAAGCTCTGGAATTTGTTGCCAGAGGATGTGGTTAATGCAGTTAGTGTAGCTGGGTTTAAAAAAAGGTTTGGATAAGTTCTTGGAGAAGAAGTCCATTAACTGCTATTAATCAAGTTGACTTAGGGAATGGCCTCTGCTAGTACTGGCATCAGTAGCATGGGATCTTCTTAGTATTTGGGTGCTTGCCAGGTTCTTGTGGCCTGGTTTGGCCTCTGTTGGAAACAGGATTCTGGGCTTAATGGACCCTTGGTCTGACCCAGCATGGCAATTTCTTATGTTCTAATGCATATGATTTGCATATGATTTGAGAGCATGCGTGCATGGTAAATCACAGGCTGAAAGCACATGCATGTGCACCGTATTTGTAATGTGATTGCACATGTGCGTGTAAAACCCGTTTCCATCCTGTAAGTGGGCCAGTAACACAGCCAGTATCCCAGTACTAGTACACTTCCCCCTAGCATATACGTTTTAGAACGACAGAGCAGGGAAAAAAAGAAATTTATTTTGGTCCAGCAGGGCTGTGTGTAGGTGTGTGTGAAAAAAGCCCCCGTTTTATCGGTCGTGATAGCCATCATAATAGCCGCGATTCACAATAACAGTGGCTATCCAACGATAAAAACGTTTTCCCCCTCTACCACACCAAAAAAAAGGTGCTATTTCCGACTTTAAATCCCGTGTAGGGTGCAACAATTTTTCACAACAGGCAGTAGGAGTGCCTCATTTGCTAACTTTAGAATATTCATTATAAAATTTGCATACAAATGCGCAACACAATAAATATTGTGTATTATTGCATGTTAAAACCCATTTAATTTCCGATAAAGCCTAACGCAATTTGATGAATGACCCTGTAAAATAGCAACTTTCACACGTAAATGTTGGCCCTGCTATGCTACACCTCTTTTTTACATGTTCATATTTACGCGCGAACCCAATTAACAAGTGTATATTTGAGGTTTATAAAATAGCATATGTGCATGTTATTTACACGTGCATATGCTAATTTTTCCACCCACAACCTTTTTGAAAATCACCTTTAAGTGAGACAGATTACTGCATGATGGTCTGAAATAATTGAGGGTAGGATTTCACACGACTCCATCAGAGCACATGCTGAGGGTGTGTGTACATTGAAAATAGTCAATTCTGCTATAAGAGTTAAATCTCAAGGTAAAAATAAATATAATCTTACCTGTTGGGATTCAAGGACCTCTGAATATCTTGCAATTTATAGGTATGGGCAAGCTGAAAAAAAAGAACTAGCAGTTGGGAGTGTGCTATTAATGGATGGGTTAGATCTATCTAGTACAAGAGAGGGACTGACCTTCCAGTCTTCCACTATGAGAAAAGGGCAGGATATAAAATCCTCTAGGACTTTGAACAGGTTGGTAAAGAACTTACTATGCCCATGATTCCAGCCATAAATATTAACCAAAGTGAATTGTTGGAATATAATTGGTTCGATTTATGGATTAAAATACAAGTACCTCTATTTCTAGAGTTAAATGATGCTGTATATATTTGCACAACCCACCTCCTTTTAAGTTTGAGATGCTTTGAATAGGTCAAGTGCATCTCTTGTAAAAAAAAAAAAATATATAGATATATATATAAATATATTCATTCTGACACTTATGGTTCTTCAGAAATGTTAGAATTCTTATTTTTTCACAGAGGAAGAAATACCTCTCACATTTAGAGAGACTATTTTAATGTTAAGATTTGCCATTATGTTAAACAGAACAGTATATGTATGCACTTAAAATACAAAATGCATAATTGTAAAACTGAAAATGAAGCAATTTGTTAACAGTGAATGCTGCAACATACACCAAGAGTACTGTATACAAAAGAAATAGTTCATACATTCAAAAGCTGTGTTTGTATCATTTTTGTGTTAGGTTTTTCGGCCTGCAGTGTCTTCGCAGGCCGTCACACTCACCTTTGATGCCACAGAGAGCTGGGCCTCCCCTCTGCGGTGGGTTGGAGCTCACATGTGCGGCATGATACCACCAAGACCGCTGCCACTCCTCCATAGGCGCACGTGTTCCCAACTTGCCTGCCTCATCTCTCCAGCTTTGCCTGCCTCATCTTTCCAGCCCTGCTTTATCTCTCCAGCCTTGCCTGCCTCGTCTCTCCAGTTCAGCCCACCTTGTCTTATTCAGCCTTGCCCCCTTGCCTGCTCTACTGTGTCAGTCCTTCTCCTTGTCTTCTAGCCTGCCCTCAGACTGACTTCTGGATCTGACCCTATCCTGGACTTTGACCGCTCTTATTTTCTGCCTGCCCTTGACCCTTGTCTGGACATTGACTCTTCTAGCTCAACCCAGGGAGAAAGGGGTTGGTATAGGTGAAGCTCCCGACCCATCTCTTCCTTGCCAGCTATCAGTGAAGCCTATGAGGCCTTTCCCAAAGGCTGAGTCAACCTCACCACAGCACAAATTACAGTTTGCTGAGTCCATGGACTCAGCGGTCTTGACCTCATTCCAGGCTATACCTGATCTGGCTGAACATGTCCATAAACAAAGGGGTCTGAACCAGGTGACTGTAGTCCTGGAGGAGGTCGTGCACCTCATAGACACCTTGACCCCTGCACCAGTTTCACCTCCAGTAACTCAGCCTCCTACTAGCTCAGCAAATCACCCAATAACAGTTCTCATCTCCCTGCACTGCCTCAATACCAGGGTGATCCTAAGGAAGTCACAGCTTCATCAACCAATGCCACATGCATTTCAAGCTGTAATCCGCTCTCCTCCCTACCGACTGGTCTAAGGTGACCTACATCTTGTCACTGCTGGGTGGTACCACATTGGCCTGGGCGTCTCCTTTATGGGAGCGTGACAACTCCATGATCTTCCTGATTTCCTCCAGCAGTTCAGGCTTGTATTCGAAGAACCGGGTTGAGCTTCTTTATTGGCAGCAGACCTCCTCCAGATTCAGCAGGGTTCCTGATCCCTTGGGAAGTATGCAATAGCATTTTGGATACTCACCTCCGAACTATACTGGGGGAAAGATGGGGAAAGATAGTCTCACTGCCATCTTCTGGCAAGGTCTCTAAAGCAGAATCAAAGATGAACTGGCCAGGTGAGAGATTCCTCCTTCAATGGCTGCCTTTATATCCTTGGCTGGTCGTATTGATCGCCGTTTTCAAAAAAGGGCTTTGGAAACTAAGAGCAACTGGCAGCACTGGCTCTGTGTTTTCAGCACCCTCTTATTCCCGCTTCTTCTCCTGACTCCAGGACTCTGGAGAAGCCCAATGCAGATGGGCAGAATCAAACTTTTCCCAAAAGAAAATCTTTGACGAAGGCAGTTGGGTCTATGTTTATATTGTGCTGGCATGGGCACGTGGCATCCCAATGCCCAGAGAAGTCAAGAAACTCCTGTGCCTAGGCTTGACCAGGAAGGCAACCCTAGGCTAGACACTGTCCTCCCCCAATTGCAATCTCCACTGAAAATGGTCAGTTCCAAATGGAAGCAGTCCTAGATTCCAGAGCAGGCGTGAACTTTATTGATCAAGCCCTTATCCGCCAGTACCGGATTTTGACCATTAGACTGAATCATTCATTAACTATTTCCTCTAGCTATGGGGAGCCCTTCCCAAGCCAGCTCACTGAAATAACTGTTCCACTCTCTCTTCGCACTGGCCTTCTTCCTGGATCTGGCATGGTGGGGGTCACACCTGCTTCCCCACTTGTCTCACTTCTGTTTCACCTCTGCCTACTCATTGACATTAGCAGCCGCTGTACCTGTACTACCACCACAGTATGCTGGTTTTGTCGATGTGTTCTCTAAACAACGGACAGAGACATTACCCCCGCATCGCTCCTACAATTGTGGCATTGACCTCCTTCCAGACAAGGCTCTCTGACAGGGGAGGGTCTACCTGTTATCAGCCAAAGAAACCAAAGCTATATGCATCAAGGAGAACTTGGCAAGGGGCTTTATGTGCCCAACCTCTTCCCTCATTGGAAAGAAGGATGGTAGTCTCTGGCCTGTATTGACTACAGGGATCTCAGTGCACTCACGAAGAAGAACTGGTACCCATTACCTTTGATCCCCAAACTTTTGACTGCTTACAAAGAGCAAAGGTCTTCACCAAGTTGGATTTACGAGGAGTTGATAATCTCATTTGCATCAAAAAGGATGACAAATGGAAAACCACATTCAATATGCCATTTGGACTTTGCAATGCCCCAGCCATATTTCAGAATATGGTGAATGAGATTTTCTGGAAACTCTTGTACTCTCATGTGGTCATATACCTTGATGACATATTCATCTACTTCCAGTCTCTGGACTCCCACTGGCATCATTTTAGACAGGTTCTACAATGCCTCTGAAAATATCATCTGTACACGAAACTTGGAAAATACCTCTTTAAGCAGGACCAGCTTCCCTTTCTGGGATATATAATTTCTCAAACTGGCTTTCATGTGGATCCTGCTAAACAGAAGGCCATCTTAAACTGGCTCCAGCCAGTCGGTCATTGAGCATTATAGCATTTCTTAGGATTCGCCAACTATTACTGCCAATAAATTCCTGGGTAGTCTACTCTTGCAGCACCACTCACTGCCTTGACCAGGAAGGGTGCCAATACCTGATGTCGGAATACAGATGCTATTGATGCCTTCCAGGTTCTCAAGAAAACCTTCTCTGAAGGACCTTGTTTTCAACATCCAGACCCTGATCTTCCCTTTGTCCTGGAGTAGATGCCCCTACTCTTGGGTAGAAGCTATCTTCAGACAACACAGTGATCAAGGGAGCCTCCTGCCATGTTCCTTTTTCTCTAAAATGTTTGCTCTGGCAGAGAGGAATTACATAATTGGGGACCGCAAACTTCTCACAGTGAATCTGACATTGGAAGAGTGGTGGCACCTCTTACAGGGGGCCAAACACCAGATCATGATCTACACTGACCACAAGAATTTAGAATACCTGCAATAGATTCAACAGCTCAATCCCCAGACAGGCTTGCTGGTCTCTTTTCTTTAACTGATTTGATTTTGAGCTCCACTACCAAATAGCAACCAAAATTCAGAGAGTGGATGCCCTCTCCCGCACCTTTTTAATAGAGGACATAACAGAGACCCCTCAACACATCATTGACCCTGCAAAGGTCATGATCACTACAGCTACACCACTTCTGCGAGAAAAATTTTAAAAAGGGCTCATGATTCTCACTTGGCAAGACATCTCGGAGTAGCCCATACCCTTGAGCTCCTCCAACACCACTGTTTGTGGCCCCAAGTGAAGATGGAGTCCTGTCCTGTTTGTGTGCAGCATAAATTTACTATGCCCAACCCTGAGGGCTGTTACAGCTGTTGCCAGCTCCCAGAGAACCCTGGACATAGTTTTTATTGTGGACCTCCTGCTCTTACATGGCTCCACCACGATATGGGTCATGATAGATAGATTTTCCAAGATGGAACATTTTGTACCTCTCTTTGACTTGCCTTCTGCTCCTGAGTTAGCATACCTCTTCATCCAGCTTGTTTTCAAATTACACATATTACCCTCTCATATCCTGTCTGACAGGCATCCAATTCACAGCCCGATATTGGAAGGGCCTTTGTCAAAAATTTGGCATCACTTTGGACTTTACCACAACTTGTCACCTCAAGATAACTGTTAAAGGGAGAGAATCAAATAGATCCTCAAAGCCTTCCTCCGCCTGTATGTCAATGAAAGACAGGATGACTGGGTCATTCTGCTACCCTGGGCTGAATTCTTAGTAGTGCCACCAACTCTTCCCTGTTCTGGGTTTTTACGGCAAGCATCCACTAGTTCCTTTGCCATTCCTTCTGTCAGTGGCTTACCTGGCAGTCCGACTTACAGCCCATGAACTCCAGGACGTGTGGGTACAAGCTAACCAACTATCTCCAAAGCCACAACTGAAGCCAAGAAACACACTGACCTCAAATGAGGGACCTGCCCCACAATTTCAAGTGGGAGACTTGGTGTGGTTAAACATGCAGTACCTGTACCTCTGCATACTTTCACTCAGGCTGGCACCTCAAATTATAGGTCCTTCCTCGGTCTTACATCAGATTCGACCAGTATCTTATCAACTCAAACTTCCTGCCACTTTGAGGATACACAACATATTCAATGTGTCCCTACTGAAGCCATTGGTTCTCTCCTGACCATCTTGATGGCCTTCCAAACCCGCAGAAGTTTTTTCAGAGGAAGAAACATACTATGAGGTACAGGAAATGTTAGACTCTCGCAGACGAGGCAAGAGATTGGAATATCTCATTGCATGGAAGCATTATGAACCAGAAGAGAATTCTTGGGAGCCATCAGCCAATCTCAATGCACCTTTGCTGGTAAAAGAATTCCACCATCAATATCCTTCAAAGCCTGAGTGCCAGATCTTGGGGGGGGGGACGGGGGGACTTTTATGAATGCCAGCCTGCAGGATGTCCCTCTTAGTGAGACCCCACCTATATTCCAAATGTAATAATATTGCTATCCAATAGTTATGGATCTTTATAAAAATATGTATAGCTTACAGAGCCAAAACTATTGGATAGCATTCTCTTCTCTGCTTCCTTTTCTTGCTGTACACTTTCATTCAATGTGATGTTGGTTATGGTGACTATAGGTTAAAATTGCTATAATAATGGCTTTTTGTTGAATTCTTCTATGCTCTGCTCAAAATTGTACAGGGAAAAATGCTAGTGGTAGAAAAGTTCAGAGTAGGAGATCCCATGGAGAATATTACAATCATATGAAAAGAGTGAGGAAGGACATGCAGTGTGGAAGGAAGAGCATAATGATTTAAGAGAGAAAGCCAAATCACATTGAGAATACTTCTGAAAGGCTAAAAAAAGCATGAACATTTGTATAGTAAAACTATAGTTATTTCATGTAGAAAAGTGAAAAATTGGTTCCCAGTTATGAAGAAAGGGTGATAAGGGAATACAAATGGAGAAAAAACTTGCCACGTAGCTGAGCATGACAGTTTATTGCTTCGTAGCCCTGGCTGGGGCCTGTTCTGATTGAAATAGGACTTATTTGCCAGGCCTTGCCTGTTGCGGTTCTGGCCGCGAGTGCCGCGACCAGACCCTTACCTCCGTGCTCCTGGACCTACTCCCGCTTCTGGAGGCCTGCTTTGTGCCCTGTTCGGTGGCATCCCCATGGGGGCCGCACTGCCGGGAAGCTTCCCATGGACGCTCTGCTTCTAGGCGCGCGCACCACTTGGACGCTTTTCTAGGCCGTTTCCCGCCAGCGGTGACTCCACCCAGTTCCTGACGTCAGACGCTGCGGCCTTGATAAGCCGGCCACGGACACTCAGTCTTTGCTTTGCAATGGGTTTACCTCCCGGTTCCCTGTTGCGTCGTGCCCCGGAGTGAGCTGCCTTGCTACTTGCTCCGTTCCTGCTTGCCTGCCACAGTACCTGCTTGGTTCCTGCTTGCCTGCCACAGTGCCTGCTTGGTTCCTGCCTGCCAGCTGCAGTACCTGCTTGGTTCCTGCCTGCCTGCTACAGTTCCTGTCTGGTTCCAGTACCCGATTCCTGCTACAGTTCCTGTCTGGTTCCAGTACCCGATCCCTGCTACAGTTCCTGCCTGGTTCCAGAACCCGAGCCTTGTTACAGTTCCTGCCTGGTTCCAGAACCCGAGCCTTGTTACAGTACTTCTAGTCCTAGTCTGGTTCCCGTTCCCAGTCCTGTTCATCAACTCGCCTAAGTCCCAGCGGTCGGGCCCCTACGGGCTCCTCCCGGGGGGGCTTCGGCTTCCAAGGGTGAAGCCGCCTAAGTCCCAGCGGTTGGGCTCCTACGGGCTCCTCCCCGGGGAGTACCAGCTTCCAGGGTGAAGAGCACCTCTACGTCCAGCCTGAACATCTGCCTCCCGGCCTGCCACATACTAGAGACATTGACCATCTTTCCCAGTCTCCTGCAGGTCGGCCCAAAGGTCCACTAAACTGAGTTCCCATAACACTTGCCCATCTGAAATAAAGAGGCAAAAATGTGAACTAGTATTTTTAAGTGTTCTGCCTTAAGAGTTCTGCAATTCCATGTTATGAACTAACGTGACTATTACTACTAAAATGTTTTTCG